>NC_064601.1:8785662-9092295 GCF_943734735.2 Anopheles gambiae | reverse complement strand
ACGGTGAGTTGTAGCTTTGATTGAGATTGTGGTGCTTTTTTTGGGTGCTTGATTGGTTTCTGTTTGAGCTGCGATGGGAGCTATTTTGAGTTGCGATAGAAGCTATTTTGAGCTGCAATGTTGGAATAGAATATTTTGAAATTTTACTATTGGCCGGTCTGGGCAGAGGTAATTTTTCCATATTTTGTATTTTTAGCGGTTCCTTTTCAATATTTTTGTTGCTTCCCATGCGTAGATTTACATGCTTTTGAGAAATAATTTAAGAAATTGAAAACATTAAATTTAAGGCAATAGAAATTACCGTGCAATCGTGTTACACACATAAAATATACACTTTGGGTTGAATTAGACAACGCGAAGGGATAGAGTTCTTTATGAAATTTAACACGCTGGTCATTAATGGGTTGATTAAGCAATTTTGAAATGACCCTAAATCTATAACGTTATCAGGCGCATGTAAGCCAAAGAGCTTTTACCATATTGAAATGTAAGAAAAACGTATAAGAGCGCCAAACAATGTCCGTTATCATTGCCCATTTCATCCTGCCGCAACTAAGCGCCTGAAGGTATGCAATGCATTTGTTAGCTTTGCCTGAATACTAGCTTAGCTTATAGCTTTAACAATTTAATGATTTATGTTCCATACTGATTTTGTGAGCTTTTCAAACATATACAAACATACTCGAATAGACAAATAATTAATCTAGATAAAATAGTCTACTTTCAGGCGCTAGTCAATCGCAAACAAGTGGCGCGACCCATGCACCTGCCAAAATTAGGACAATATTTGACGCCTTATGTAAGCAATAATTTCTTTCAAGCTAGCTCTCACTCACACAAACACACACACACCATTCGGTCGTCCATTTAATGACATATATTTATTTCAAATTTGCAAACGAATCTCGTATTCGTATTCAAGAGTGCAACGAACAGAATGCAATTTGTATCACAACATGCCTGTTTCCCTACACGCGCGCACGCTTACAAACTACACAGTTTATGCCCAATTTAAAACACACTCGCTCAAACGATGTACATGTCCCAATGGGGACGTCCACTTTCCTGCCCACTGTTGTGCATTTATAAAACCCCTATACAACGTGTAGCTGTTCAACATGATTTAAATAACCTACGAGTTGTGACAAGAATGTAGTGGATTTTATAGGCTCTCTATATATGTTTATACAACGTTGTACGGTGCACAATGTGTCCGCAAGCCTAGCCAGTAACTGAAACCACCAATTGTTATACCTACGAGCATCACTTACAATCTATATGTGCCAGCGGCCACCATGCTAACCGATGCTAACACGCACCTAAACCATACCCAACTGGAGGCGGTTGGCAACTGGGCCGAAGGATCGCCAGTCAAAAACGGACACGGAAATCATCCACACCACTACCAGCACCAGTGCGGTGAGCTTCCAGCACGCCAACCGCACCGTCCCAGCCGAGCAAACCGCGTGCTCGATCTTATCACAGTTCAGGAAGTGTCTGTCGGTGGACAGCAGCTTCGCGACGGTACGCAGGAAAAGGGCCGAATCATTCCGGCACTTGTAGCGGGCACTGTTGTAGACACACTTTTCATACCCGTACCGGGCGCTAGAGCAGCAAAAGAAAAAAGGGAAGGGGAAAAAAGTAATTGGACAGGGATGAATCGAATTTCCTGACCGTGTGCCGCCTGAGTGGCATTACCAGCAAAAGTGCATGTACTGGAGATTCATCGATTGTTTGGTCGTTTTGGACATTTCCTCTTTGAGAATGCTGATAAACTTGCCAGAACACGCGTCCCAGTCGCGATGGACGTGCTGAAAGCATTCTCGATGCCGCAGAAACTCTGGAAAGGAAAAAAACGGGAATTTAAACAGGTGCTTAATCCGCTGTGCAATCGGTGGGAAATGATTAAGGACCGCACGATCGACAGCTCGATCGAGGTTCATTGTAGCTTGTGAAAATGAGTTTGAATGCTTGTTCAACTCCCCGTCTTCAACATCAAGTGGAACATAATTTAATCTATTTTAAACATCGCTAGGAAACGGTAAGGTGCTGCTTGGCCCATTCTTAAAAGGCTCTCCATTCGTAACCCAAGCTTATCCGGTTAACCGGTGGGTTTGGTGGGGGGTGGTTAGAAGCTCCAAGCATCGAACGGTTTGATTAATGTCTAGATTTCATGCACGTGCCATTCCTTCAGCGAGCAAGCTTTTATCAAGTGCGCCAATCCACTGACAAAGAATCCTTTGCTTTCCCACACTCTGTTAGTTCGTTTCCTTTCCTGCTTGCACACCACACTAAGTGGTTAGGTTCTTGCTTACCCTGCTGAAACGAGCGGTCCCCGCACAGGAACTCGTACAATCGTTTCGCTCCGTACACCTCATTTTCGATGATTTTGCGCTCCTGCTGGTCGACGCACACGTTCAGATAGTGCTGAACGCATTCCATGCCCCGGTTGAACAGTCTGCGCGGAGAGAGAGAGAGAGAGAGAGAGAGAGAGAGAGAGAAAGCGGAAGGAAAACATTCATTACACTTCTTCGTGCGAATCGCAAACATTCCGGGCTTGAGAGTGTACAGGCGACGGCGGACCTCACAACAAGGAGCGCCGACAAGTAATGCAGCACGACTTACAGACACCGGTCGCTAATTTCTTCTACCGTGTCCGGTATCTTGACGGAGTACAGCAGCTCGACGGCAATCGTTGGGGAGGAGTTGCGGAAGCAGCTGTCCAGCATTTGCGAGATCTGGCCACAGACCGGCTCGGGCAGTGGGGCTGACAGCGTTTGAGCAGTCGCTGGAATGGAATGGAATCGATTGTTAGGGTATAGAATTGTTAGGAACTTTATTTTTTATTGAGATCAGTAATAGGTTCGATCATTATTTTACGCAACGAGAGAGCAATGAGAACTAAGAGCTTCAGTTCGGGAAATAATAAATACTATACTACTTCGTCCATCACATCCCAAGGGCAATGAAACAGCATCGAGTGAGCTCTTTAAGTAGTAATGTGGTTCAATCTTCAGCCATCACCCAAGTTGCTAACCAGCGTAGACAGCTAATGTTGTTCGAGAGCGTTAATGAAGGTTAACACTTTGTCACGTCCATCCATACCCGCTTCGTGGAAGGTTTGGACGAAGTTAAGTTATTTCTTGGACAATTTGGAAGAAGGTAGGGCGATTCAGAACACAACGAGCAATTTAATATTGTTTCGTTTTTAGGTAATTTGGTACGATTTGTGATGGAGTCCTCCGTAGAGTTAATAATTCGAACAGAATTTTCACTCAAACTGTTACAACTTAGTTATTGTTATTCAAACATTCATCACTAGGCAGTAGATGCTTTGTCTTGTATTTACAAAGGTGATGCAACTGCAAAAAAACTTTAAAACAGACATTTTGAATAGACGCATTGAACAAGGGCATGCTTGTGTTATGCATTTGAATCCATTTTTTGTGTCATAGTTGTGTTAATTATCAACAGCATTGCAGCTTACACCGTATTGTCTTTACAGCGCACATTGTTGGTTCGATGTTTTCAGGGCTGTGTGAAAACCCCCCTTATCCCGTAAATACTCATTTAAATAGTGTAATATTGCACCCGAGTGTTTGTGTTTGTGCGTTATAACAAATTAACCCAATTAGCAGTCCAGATCATTTACCTTTTCGATTGAAACATAAAAGAGATTGTGCTGGGCTCTCCAATAGTCAATCCACTGAAGCAGAATCCGATCAAGGTGATTGATTCGATACTGTTTATTAAACATAATTTCTACCTTCCACGTGCTGTATACATAATTTCCACCTCGATCGAAATTAACTGGAAACATCACCACTCACACCCTGGAGAAAGTGCCCAAACCAGGGGCCAAATAGGCGAACCGTAGCACGTGCAGCTGAGCGTCGCTTGTGTGTGTGTGCTTTCACCGACAAACACAGCCACGCATTTTGATTTTTCACAATCCTAACGGGTTTCAGGAATCAGCGAGTGTATAAAAATATGAAACACGAGCGTATTCATCGAAGAACGCCACCGACAAGAAGTTTCAAAAAGGAATTGTTGACCTTTTTTGCTTGATTCGGGTAGGAGATAAACCATTGCCGGCTCAGTGGGGGGCCATAGAAAGGTAGGTGCGTGTGGGCAAAACCATTAAACATGTATTTGATCTGCTTAGCAGACGCAATTTTGGGGCAAAGTTTGGTTGAAGAATGGAAGCATGTTGCTATCAAAAATAAATTAAACCACGATCCCTTCTTCGCATTAATGGTAAACATGGCACACGCTGTACTTTTGACTTTCAAAGGCTCCAGATCAACGATTTTCCCTTGATGGATTTAATGGCTGATGAAACGATGATAGGTTTTATGGGCAATATGCTTTCTATAATCGTATTATGGCTTTATATTTGATGATATGTAATGAAAACGTATAGCGTGCTCTGAAGCTAACTAGTTCTCTGAAGTACATAATAATTCGCTTAACCTTAAAATAAAATGAAACTTAAGCTCAAATTCTTCACCGTTTACGTGGCTTATGGTTTACGACTTATTGTTGATACTTTTTAATTCTTTAATTACTCGTTCTGGTGTTAATTAGATGGTGGGATGATTTGTGTAACGCATACCGTGTAAAATTAAACCATTAATAATAAATTAATGCTAATTGCTCGTGCTGTTGTGGTGTCACACACGTACCGGCCAAGGTGAGTGGGACCATTTGATGAATCAAAACTTGCAGCACATAAAAGCCAATCCTCCTCCAAGGTCCTTTGAAGTAACTCATTAATGCACAACAGAGCGCTCAACGGCACGCGAATAAAAATTCGTACGAAATGGTAATTAGTAAACCGCAGCGGAGTGGCGACCTGCATAACTTTAGGCGTTTGCTACGAAGCGAAGCAGCGCACGCTTTGATGCCGGTCGACTCAAAGGAGTTAAACAAATTAAGTAGCCTGTCAATCAAAACAGCCTAAAGGCATGCAATTTGCAAGACACAAAAGTGGGTTTTATTTATAGGCAACACGGTTTGTTTCCATGTTTGCGCTAATGGATGCAAGCATCAATCTAATATTGAGAAGAAGAAAACAACGACTCTTTAAGTCTTGAAAGGGCTCAATTAAAAAGTTTGAGCTTAGCAATAAAAGGCTGCACTTAGCGGTGTTATGTTAACCTTTCGTGCAAATTTAACTTACTCTTGCCAAGACTTGACGAAATTATAGACAAAAATAACCACCACCAAGCCAAGGCCGCGTGATTCCCCGAAACCTTTCCCAAACTTCTGGAAATAGTTTTTAACAAGCCTAATCGACCGCCAAACCATGCCATCTGGACGGCCCAAACTTTGACTTGACTTACAAAATGGCTTTGTGCCGAACTTTCATTGCCCGTTTGCCGCGCTCCCCATAATCCGCTTAACAAACCTTGGGCACTTTCGCTGCCTGCTACCTTGTTTGGCTCATTAAGTAGGGATACAGAGGCAGATTAATTGCGGGAGTCCCTGAACCACCGGAGTCCAATTCCTGGAAGGTCGGTAGTCCTCCCCATCGTCACATAATTAACGAAGGAATAAATCCAACGAGGCGAGAGTAGCCCTCCCGGCGCCTAGGGAAAACACTTACCACAACGACACATCACCGTCAGCATAAATACACCGAATATCCAAATTTTAAAGCCCATCATCCTTAAACCGTACCACGTGCTCGTGTTCATGGTTGAACGAAAAAAAAACACCCTCACTCACACGCGCTACACTATTTGCACATGAATACTTTTTTGCGTGTGTGTATACACAACGAAACACTCGGTCTTTTATCTTGCACGGCCAGCCGAACAGTCCTTTTACTTTTCCGCAATTCCTTCCGCACTACACCCTCGCAGTCTCACTTTGAAGTGTCCATTTTTTAAGGATGTCTCTTTCTATTTAATGGTGTTCCAAGCGGTTTAAGTCGGCTACTTGCAACGTTTAGCATAAATCACATCACAAAGCACCGACGGACGGCCGGTGTATCTGCGTACCGGCTCAATAAACATCGCCACGCACACGAGTCAATCTGCTCCGCCCGCAGGAAGTAGGCTGTGTTTACTGGAGATGAGTAAGCAAGCACTGCTGAAGGATAACTGACGCGCTCGGTTGATAGGATGCTGTACTAAATAGTCAGTGAACGGAAGCGCTCATGAGTTCTCGCCGAGAGCCCCGCAGAGCTTTCGTGCTCGACACTCACACTCTTCGCTTCGGCGTTGCTAGGAAGCGCACAAGGAATTCCTTAAGCTAATGCAAATATGCCGGTGCGGATGGCTATTGAATTGTTTGAATGTTTTAAAGGGAATTCGATTAGAGTTACTTTCTAGACCGGAAATAAATAATTTATTTAAGATAATCCGGCAACGGTTTGAATCGCATTAAATCACTCTCAAATCGCACACGATGCTGGTTCCGTTTAGGAAGAATGCTTTAACTCCATCTCAAGAACAGGCGGAGTAATCAGAGGATGATGAAAATGCCTTGTTTACATGCTTTTAAATTACGCTTGAATCAATTCACTTGATTACGTTGAACACACAGATAAGCTTACAGAATGCTTTTAATACGTCCAGGCAATTGTACTTCTTAACAATATTTGTTTCCATTCCTGCTGAATTGTTGCTCTTCTTTGTATTTTATCATTTAATTTATTTTCAAACAATAATGCAATCATTTACAAAAATATAAATCAAGCATTGGTAAATTTCAAGGATAATAAATAATGTACAAAGACTCTTAACATTTTAAATACAGCTCAGGGTTGAACATCAAGTGGAGTAGTAATATAGTTATGTCAAAAGCCGTTTAGATTATTTGTCAATACTAAAGTACGAAAGTGCACAGCAATGATGGAATCAACTCGAAAAGCGATGAGTAAGCTACCCATCATTACATACTCGTTATGGGACGCTTACTCACTGCCTCTTTCAGAAGCTTTGTTTTTTAGGTCATCTCTTGCTACTAACTGTCTCATATTGAAGGAAAGACATCTTCAATGGTTCCTGTTGCACCTTCCACCTTCGTGTGAATGATGCAGCATAAAACAATATCGAGTGAAGGAGCTATTGAACAGGGCTCAGACAAATTGAACGTCACAATTACGAGCCAAAGATTAATTGTACAGCAGTCGTGCTAGTAACAAACAATAAATTTGCTGCTTTGTTTTGCTTTAAGGTCGTACCGATAGATGAGTCAATAGGCTGTATCGTACAGAAAGTGTTTACTTTGTTTCTTATTTTGATAAGAAAATCTCCGAAAAATGATGAGCAATTCTTCGAAACGCAAACTTCAAAAGCGATCTTACATTCTAAAAAAGGGGCCTTAAAAAAGACGAGATAGAATTTATTTATTTTGTCAAGAATTAGTAACATGCGAGGGGTAATCTTGAACCATTGCAAAAAGCATCTGACAAACAAGCGCGCAATATTGTCGGCTGGTGCAATACCTTGCTATATTCCATTCTTGCTGCTCTAATAAAATTGATAAGGGTTGTAAAGTCCATTTCCGATATCAATTAAAAAGAGCTTTTCCCCATTTTTCTTCTTACAAGTTGCAAGGAGGAAACACCAAAGAACGCACACCCTGCCGCATGGCCTACTGCAGTGTGCTGACAATGATAAAGAACACTTGTTGACACGTTTGTTCCGGCAGCTTTCTCATCACAGCAGTCGCGGATCAAAGCATGAAGTTAATTAAATTTTACCACGTTTTTCCTTATGCTTTGTGCTGTGCCCGCAAAGTCGTTTCGCCTAGCACAAACGAATTCGTAGAACTAAATTAGTGACGTTTTGACCCGATCACGATATCCGCGATTCGCCTTCGTTTCCGCCATGCCGCGATTGCTTTACTACGTTGGAAAATCGGATTAATTTCACTGTCAACACTGTCGCGTGCGTGACAGCAGACAGAAATCGCGCGCGCCGTTGACGACAGCACCAGTTGGACGGGAGCAAAACGACAGGTCAGTGAGGCCACCACGGTTCACCAGCCGGTCTGAGAGTGCGTCACTCGAAACGGTATAGCTCTTGCGGTTTGTCCTACAACAAGGAGAAAGAAGAAGAAGAAGAAGAAGAAGAAGAAGAAGAAGAAGAAGAAGAAGAATAAGGGAAGGATTGTTGAGGCATTTCCGAACCATGCCCCCTCCCCTCTCCATTAAACGATTCCACTCAAATATCATCGAGACGGGAAATGCGCTCTCAAGTTCGTTCGTGCCCGTTCGTGTGCCTGCGTCCATGGTCCATGCTGGGCAATCAATATCCGAGAATCGGAGGACGAAAAACGACACATAAATACGGGCGATATTTGGAAAGCGATTTTTCACACCCAACTCCACCCGTCGGTATCGGTTTTCCTTCGTTTGTATCGGGTCGGCATCGAACGAGGCAGCATGCTTCACACGAGAACGGGAGAGAGCGGGAGGATGTTTACTGTCTGTTATGTTCACATTTTTTTAGCTTAACGCTTATAACTGGTTGAGTTTTCCATTCTTCGTATTTTGTTTTGCTGGTGGAGCATGAAATACAAGAGTAGCTGTTAAAAAAAGGGATACCTACCAGTCCGACTCCATAGTCAGTTAGAGTCCAGCTGAGAGGACACGGGGTAGCAAAATATCCATTCCGGTAATCAAAAAAACTCAATTCTCGGAAACACATTGTTTTCAAATTAAACTTCTTTTTTCCCATGAAACGACAATGAAACATTTGGTGCTTTGTGCATGCTTTGAGTACTTTTTCTTTCGCATGATTGTTAAGACGTTTTCTGCTTAATGCCAAACGCCCTCGTGTATTGATATCGGAAAATATTGATTGCATTCCAGTATGGAAACGGGTCGGGTCGGTTTCCTACGCAAAACGTACGAAAACTTTCTTTCTTCAGCTCAGCTCAGTGCTTCGTTCATTAGATAATTGAAGTACATTTTTTTCCTTTCCTTTTCGGCGTTGAGATTTGGATGCATTTTTTATAGCCTCGATGTGAAGCGAAATCCAACGATAATTGATTGGCGATGCAGCTTTTTTGTACAGTGTTTTGGTTCAACATTGTAATCAAATTAATTTCCATCGATATCCTCCCAGCACTTTCATTGTAAAGCAAAGGCAAAAAAGCTAATAAGCACTTGAAGAATCGTGCGCAAAAAACTACTTCAAACAAGTGGCGTGTCGTTTATTGTGCTTTTTTTTAGCATTAAGTTTCATGCCCAGCAATATCCTTATATTTATTTAATTCCTTTAACCTTTCACAAATCTCCAAAGATATAATTTTACATTAACGTTCCCCATGCCGTTGGAGCTGCTTGAAGCAATGCCGATTGGTTCTTGGTACGATGCATTTACGGCATCTTGATATGCATTTCTCGATTGTACAACTTCATTTCAATAGCACTGTGCCACACTTGGCAGCGAATAGTGCCATCCATTCGCACTATTTATGGCCGACCGATAGGACGATCATCCCGGCCACACTCGGGCCTGTTGAGAAGTTATGCGAACCGTTTGTCGTCGTTCTCGAGCGAGGAGTGTAATAGACTGCTTGCACCAACCCTTGGTAGGGGGGAGGGTTCTGCTATCGTTTGGCAATGTGTATCTCAAAAGCAATGGTTCACATTCTTCTGAGCCGTTGTGCTTTTGCGAAGCTTTCTGGGTGTGAATGTGAAATATGCCTAAAATGCGATGATTCAAAGTAAGTGGTGTGCTCCTCGGATGCAAGGCGTGAGCATTTGGGGATTAAATAATAGATTTGTAGCAAAAATTCTATTTTTACATCCCCATTTATTTTGATTTCCAATTATTATTAAATTGAAGCAGCTACTTATATAAGCAATTATTAAAAACACAATCAACTTGGGACACGAAAAAGTGTAATCCTTTAAAAAAACCTCATGAATACAATATAATACAGGTTCAAAATGCACGTGGCACAGAATAAATACAATATTTCAAATGTAACGTATTTTTTTAATTTAAATGTACGATTGGGTCCACTGTGCTTCACAGCTGCTAACCACTATGCATCAACGTTCAAAATTCCCAGTTCAACTGTGGCAATCTGTACTTCAGCCCTTCTCTGTCTCTCTTTCTATTCTTTACCGTAACGTAAAGAGCAATTTTAGCTCCTCCTTCTTTTCGTAACGCATCGTGTAACGCTTGCACAATGGAAGCGAAATGTAGAAAAATGCTTTTATTTAAATTCATTGCACAACTTGTTACGATGGGCAGTTTATCTTCTGTTTTATATAATGAGTATTTTTAGTTAAGCATGAGTACACTTGTTTTAATGTAAAAGGTCTTTATTCAGATTACAGGATGACCATGGCTGACCTAACAATTGTAGATTTATCGTATGTTAGTTTACCGAATAACGTGTTGTTTTATCAAGTTAAATGATGTATCACAATGCTTCCTAAGAAGAAAAATGGCTATAAAATTCAAATTTTTAACACATTTTCCTTTCATCACAACAAAATTACAATAAAAACATCGAATAAAAAAAGTATCTTAAAAAAATCTATCAAACAAGTAAAAGTTTCTTCTTTTCGACATCCTTCTCACATCCGGATATAACGGTCCTCAGGACGGGACAATTTTATTACTTCTAAACTGTTACTCGAACGGATAGATTCCAACAAATATCACTCCAATCCTCAACCCGAGACAACCCCATTAAAAATTAATTTTATTGATCACTGAAGATCTTTTTTTTAGTCCGAGGACCACCATTTATTTCAAGCCTTCCTCAAACACACACACACACACACCCGTCCAGTCACCCTCACACACCCGCGCCGCAGCAGCAAAACCTAACCCCTCTAACACGTGTTTAAACGATCCTGTTCCAAGTTCGATCGCGCAGGGGCATGATGCCTGCGCGTGCCAGATGACTTACCAACCGATGAGTTGTGCTGAAATTAGTCGAGCCAATCGGGCCCCTCGTGCCCATGTGTTGTCTCAAGATCCTTGAATGCGCACCAATGTTCGCCCCGAAGACCGTGACGAGGCTCTTGGGGTGCATGGCAATGGCATATCCGCAGGATCCTTCTACTCCACCTCCAGGACCACAAATTCCTGGAACGCATCGTGGGTAATCGTTTTGTGCCTTCGCGCCGACGACCCAAGCCCAAGCCGTCATCTGCATCATTGTAGTTTTGCGCTTTGCAATTCTTGCATTAATTCACCAAATGCTTATTCCAAGTGCGCTTCTCGTTGCCCATTCGCACCGAGCAAAGTGGGCGCACTTGTTTCGGCACTCCTGCCCGAATGGTAACGGCTGCAGATATCGTTCCTACTATCATTATTATTATTGCTTTGCCGGGGGCGAAATTATAATAATATTCTATGCGTCTTTTCTTCCCCTTTACGGTCCAAGCCCGGTACAAGCACACCTGATTGGCCGAACGGCACGTGCTTAGGAGGCTGCGATTCGTTTGGCTTGGCGTAGGCTTGCACACTGCACTGCCTTTCGGTTGCTATAGAAACGAAAGCCCGCTTCCCGGAGTGGGGATGAAGCCGAAGTGCCCGAGCTCGAAACGAACAATGGCAGGATGTTTCGATCTTGGGACCGAGTTCGAGGGAAGGGTGGAAGAAAACACAACGCACAACGGGCCTGAAGCCTGAAGAATCAGGTGAATGAAGCAAAGGCCGTGAGCTCCGAAGCGTTCCGTAAGGGTATAAATACAAGCGGATTAAACCGAACCCGAAGTCATTGCGGAACGAACCCTCGCAAACGAACCGTCTCGAACTCATCTGCTCGAAAGATCCTGAAAAGCGTCCGGCCCGTGAATGTGTGCACAGTACTAGCTGATCGGTGTTTGTTTGTGCCTTGCGTCAGTGTGAAGCATTCAGTGTTTTGAAGAACTCCCGTGACGAAACGATTTAGCGAACAGATCGTGTTGAAAAATGACAAGTGAATTTGGCCGACACGCTCCCTTCTACTACTACGGCCACGAACCCGCATGCGGCAGTGTAAACGTCAAAATGGAACAGCTCGAAGTGCCATCATCCTTAGCCGAGTCGAGCTACCTTAACTCGAACTACTCGTACGCATCCAACACCGTCACCACCACCTCCGCCAACAACACCAACCTTGTGGCCCAATCGGCTGCACCCAATGTGGTGATACTGCCCGGCTTTATGGACAACTATCCGGACAGCTGGATGACCCCGAGCCCCTCAAGCTTTGGGTCGGAAAGCCCCGACTACTACTCGCTTGCCAACTCCCCCCAGCGTAGCTTCGTCGATGTGGAAGAGTACAAAGAAAATCTGATGGCCATGCAGCAGCAGAAACCCTCCCAGCTGCCGTCACTACTTCCCTCCGCCATACTTCCACTCTCGCCACCACCGCCAGCACCACTCGCCACCGTACAATCGGTACACCCTGCCAGCAATGGTTGCAATACATCACCTCCCACCACTAACCTGCCGGTGAAAAAGCGCCAGTACAACCGGAAACCAAAAGCGAAACCGGAACCACCGAGCGGTGCCGAAACGGATGCCACCTCCCGTGCCGACCTGTCCTGTCTCACCTTCCCGAAGAGTCTGTTCCCCAGGGCGGCTGACCCGAACAACGTGCACTCCGAAGGCACCACCGGCGCTGTCGGTGTGATCGGCAAGCGGAAGCGCAAACAGGTCCCACCCCAGATCAAGAAGAAGCGCCGGCTGGCGGCAAACGCACGCGAACGGAAGCGGATGCAGAACCTGAACGATGCGTTCGATCGGCTGCGCCAGTATCTGCCCTCGCTCGGGAACGATCGGCAGCTGTCCAAGCACGAGACGCTCCAGATGGCACAGACCTACATTACGGCGTTGTGTGATCTGTTGCAGTAGTAGTCGCGCTCGTTGCTTTTGGGGCGAAGGTTCTGGGAGGCTGCATGCCCCCTTTGTACAGTCCACGGGGTGTGTTGGAAACCTGCGGTGAAACGTATACAGCGAACAAAACCTAAAACGAGGCTACATTTTCTTCCCCTTGCCTGCCCGAATGCTCGCTTCCGTACGCTTTCGGGGAGCTTTCTTTGGGATATTCTGTGGGGTTACGCACTGGGTGGATGATGCACCCGCGCTAGCAATAAGGTTAAGTTTGAAGTGTAAAAAAAAAACAAAACAAAACTGATACATCAATGTTAAATTATTTGTCTACTGTTACTTTTATGAATATTATTGATTAGTTATTAGCGAATAAAACAAACTATGTACAAGTATGAAAATTATACCTCTATATGTGTGTGTGTTTTTTATTGTTCGATATTTTATACTTATTTCAGCTCAGGTTTCCTCCCATTACAGCGGGTAATTCCCAACCTTGAAATCGATCGCTTGCTTCCTAAGGCTTAAGAATTCTTCACCCAAAACGGTCCTCCAGTGTCCGAAGGTGACTGACTGACTTGTGTTAGCGCGTTAACTTTCTCACGGCACTCACTCTACCAAAGCTGCGGGTTGCGTTGAGATGACCGGGCCGCTGTATACCGCTAATGATAAACATTGACCAAACGCAAAGAAAGGGTGCGAATAAAGCAGAAGAAAAAAACACATACACACAAACACAAAAACACATACCGAAGAGGACCGTTTTTACGTTGCATAAGGGTTCTCGAGCGAAAGAAAAACCCCGTACGGAGATGAATTTTAAACAACGCTGGGTTCGTTCCTCTTGGCTGTACGGCCAAGTTGCTGCAGGCAGAAGAGAGGGAGCTAGCAAAAACGCCGTTAAGCGATTTGGTCGGTGCAAACGTGGGTTGACGGGTTTTACCATTTAAATTATTGCTTATTTTGCTTAGTTTTTACTACGGAGCAGATCTTTCAAGGATGCTTTCAGTTAAGTTTATTGGCTCTAGATATGCAGGAACTCTGGAGCTTCAAGAAAAAGAAACAAGATATCTATAAAAACTCACCTAATACATCTATAAACCTTGCAAATTAAAAGCAAGATGTAACGAATGCGCTTCAAATAATGATCTAGTATCCAACCTGTCAACGACCACCCCGAGCACTGGCTTCCCGTTGTCAAACAACACTGTCACAACAAACGAGCTGCAAATTTCCCCTAAGCGGTAAGTACTTAGTACCTGTTACCGCAATTGCAGGTTTCAATTCACACAAAAGTGCAGGTACGGGAAAGGCCAGGGCCTTTTCAGACCCTTTGGGTGACATTATCCGTTGTTGCCTTCTTGTCCATTTCCCCCCCTGCAGTGCGGCCCAGGACATTGTCGGCAACCGACAAAGCGACATCCCGCCAAGACCGCCCTGTGCCAGTAATCGACTTTACGGCGTCGTTAGGCGAACTTTACTGCCACGCGCTTCCATTGATCCTTTTTCGGGGTTTTTCGGGTGGATTGCGGAATACTTGTGGCATCATAAATTATGCTGCGATCGTTGGGCGGACGTCCGATTCGAAGCCGGTTCATATTTTGCGCAATTAAAACTGCTCCGTCACACCCTCCCTGAGCGGTGCCGAGTTGCAGTTCAGTTCATTGAGCGCTCATCTTGGATGGATGAGAAGTCAATATTTGCTCGCATTTGGGCGCCTGTACTACGATGGTGCTGGCTGGCGCCGCTTACACCCGCCTACTTCGGTAAGGATCGGTTACAGAAACGGCAAACGCTCATCACGCTCGCTCGCTAATGATGGTTGGTCGGTTGGTTGGGGTGAAGCCCGAGGATCGTGACTCGAGAGAAAGCAACACTTTCCCTATGGTGTCCATGGTTTTACCAACGGTCAGGGACTGTGTCCGTTTTGTTGGGTATAATGATCATCGACTTTGAAGGATCCTGCTCTTGACAGGATGTAGGAGGGGTTGGCTACGGTTGCGATCCGTTCAGAAGTTATTTTGCTACATTAGCATGCTCCAGATCTTTGAAAACTTTATCGATATAGGTCGTGGAATAGAACAATATTCGGTTGAAGTGTTTTAAAGCAAGTTTTTCCAGGAAAATCTGTAACCAAACGGAGCTCTATATTTATCTCCACTTAGAAATGGTTAGTAAATCTCATAAACCTCAACACACTCAATCATGTTCTTTTGTAACATTGAAACCATCCATTGTTCTGTTTGACAGTAGCAAACTCTTCAAAAACTCCAACATATCTCCCCTAAATCGTTTTCCGGGTAGCAGTGTTTTTTTTTTTTGCTCGATCATTATTATTTTATTGATCCCATTTGTGATCTTCAGCCTGTTCGATACGCACCAATATGTTACACCAACCGAAAGCTCGTCGTACGCCTGTCGTACGCTTCCGATTCGCTCGTCTATGTTGTGCCCTGAGCGCTAAGAAAGATTCCGATTTCCTACTGCTCCGTGAGTCTAGGTGCTCGCGAACAGATCACAGCTGGGCGCAACAGCAGCTCCGGTGTGCGTCGTGTGCCCAGAAACATCCCGAGTCTATTTCCTCTGTTTTTTTGCTGTTGTTTTGGCTGCTGTTGTTTTGTAACTTTTTCACTATATTTCTCTTCCGTTTGTCCCTAACCAATGGTGCAACATCATGCAGATACGAGCAAGAAGTCACGCACATGTTGCTTTAATATTACCAACTTCTTTGTAGTCTATTTTTGCTTCCATTTCTTTCATTACCTTTTTTTTTTTGGTTGATTCAAAAAGAATCAAATGAATTACAACAACTGCATCATAAAAAACACAAATCCTATTTCATCAAAACTAGTGATCACAATTCTTGGGGGCGATCATAAGGAAGTTGAAATAATTGCATTAATTTTTCTTTTGCTTTTTTGGCTTCCATCAAAACTGACCAATCTTTTAAGAAATTACAAAATTTTGGAAGCTATCTTTTGTTTTGCAAACAAAGCATCTGGCTGCAAAGGACCCGGAACGGGAGGCGCTAAGAATTGCACCGCCTTGTAAACAATATTTTTTTTATTATTCAAAATCGACCACCGAAAGTGACCACCACAGAAGAAAGAACAAAGAGCCTCGGTCACAGTGGCCATATTTTGGGACTCTATTATCGGTTGAATTCATGCACAAGCCCTGGAGGCAGCAAGGATCTATCGGATCTAAACCGCCAAGATGCGTGAAAAATGAGAAGAACAAAATGCGCAAAGCGGGTGGTATACCACCACTGGACAAAAGGAGCACAATAACATGCAAAACCCCGCTGATTGAGGTCCGCATAGATCTGGAGGGAAGTTGCCCTCATGCCCAGCGTGCAATTAGGATGGTCAGTGGCGGCTCTTTTCTTTTGTGCTGTGCTGCGGGTGAGTGTTGTTTGCGCTACTGGGATTTTTGATTGATTTGCCTTTGATACACGATACAACTGCTTGGAAATATCCTTGCGCCAGGGCACGGCGTGCGTGTCGGCGTGTTTTCAAAACATCACCGCCAGGATCCAAGCTAAGAAGAGGAAAGAGGAAAAATTAATATCTCCTACAGGACTTTTGTAGATCCATCATGCAATCGTGCATGTTTCGATAAGTATTGATATCATTTGAACCGATTACTAACCCTTCCCTGGCCATGTCCTTGGAGTGTCCGTCTCAGGTGTGCCTGGTGGCTGGTTGTGCTTCAGATTTGTACCACACCATATGTCCAAGGTAGGTTTCGGGTTTTCAGTCAGGACCTGAAGGGGTTGCACCGATTCAGGATGCACAAATGTTTTCGTCGAGTTTGAGTGAGTTTTTTTTTTTGGTTCTGTCCCCCGGAGTGGTTCATTTTTTTTGTCCTATTCACCTTCAGCTCTTCTACTTTGTTACCTTTGCACCCTTACGCAACACGTGCGTAGAGCGCCAAATGCCGCCACGGAAAAAAGGGTGTTTTGTTTTGCCCCGTCCTTTCGAGCGCGAGGTGTACCACATGCTATCGAAAAACGATGATTGAGGCAGGCGCTGCACTGAGTTGCTACGATGGCAGTAGTTTAATTGTTTAAGGCGTTCGGGAGATTTCCTTCCGATCGCGTCAGTAGCTAATAGTTTGAACCCTTTTCGAGGAAGGAGTATTGATTTAGATTGGATTTGGAGAGAGAGAGTGACATTTTTTCAGTGTTTTTCGTTGTAAATTTCATGCAAATTCGTCTGAGTGTAATGCATACTAACCAACTACAAATCAACTTCATAAAGAGTTATATGAAGTAATTTTACAGGTCATTAGTTGCTTCCTTACGAGCAGGAAATAAATATTCTTCTTGCGCTAATCTATTCCTAAGTTAGTTCTCCTTTTTTTTACTCTAAACCCATTCTTCACCGTGCTGTCAGTGGAAAGGCAACGGTTCTGCGCGAGCAGTAATGCACCGAAACCACTCATTTGTTTGAAATGAATAAAAAAAAAGAAAACCCAAACCCAGAAAGGAAGGAAGTAATCTTTCCCGTTTAGTCTTTCTGTTTTCCGTATCTTTGCACGGTGCATTATTCCTCGCGCGGGATAAACACTTACTCAAACCCGAAATGTAAGCCCCAACGAGCCGTGTGAGCAGCCATATCGTTCGGTATGGCACTGCCGCATTATCCCCGCCAGCCCAACCCTTACCAGTAACCTTAACCAGCGCACCGACAATTATCGTTTAACCCCAGGGCCCCGGGTTCCCGAAAAGTGCCCAAATAATCGGCAACCACTGCAGGCAGTGGTACCCTAATTTGCCTGTCAGACAAGTCACCGAAACGGTGCAGGATGCGTCTTCCGCTGCACCAGAGCCGGCCGCCGCTAATGGTTGCCCGTGGCTGCGCTTTTGGACATGTTCTCCTACGGCCCATCCGCCTTTTGTCACATACTTTTCACTGCGCGTGTGTGTGTTTTTATTCGGCAAGCGCGATTATCGATAATCGCAGTTCCCGGCGCAGTTCCCCGGCAAAGTGAAACCGCTTCCCTTTTGCTGCCGTCTCCTACTGCGGAAGCTGCCACCGGAACGGGAACGGGAAAGACCATGCCAAGCCAAGGATGAATGGCCGTGCGTTTGGACTTTCTTCCACACACTCACACCGAATCGCATCCCCCCTTCGAGTTTCCGATGTGGCACTACCGACCATCGTATCGGAATTACGAAATTACGCTCGACTGTTTCGGTTGGGTTTTGGGGTGTTTTCGCTTAAATTATCGGACGAGCCCAACGCCTGATCTTGAAGATCCCTTAATTCACCTTCCCAGGTCCTGGTAAAGTCAATGCGCGCGGGAATGATGTTGGGTTGTTGGGGTTGTTGTGTGTATACTTTTTTCTGTGTAATGAAAGGAGAAAAATAACAGTCACAGTGGGTTTGATTGGAAGTTCGGGTTGAACGTAGAATGAGCGACAGTACGCTGCGTATTCATTCAATCGGGCGAATCGGCTTTGGTTCACAATTTGGTGCGTTGCTTAATGCTGTGTGGGAATGTAGTGTTAGTTTCTGAAGGGATAATTTGTCGATCGCTGAAACAGAGGAGCGTCTGAAGAACTCTTTCCCTCTTTCCGTGAGAACTTACCCCAACAATCGTTTGTTTCAAAACTGCAATTGATGGACTTTTTTTGTACGTGCAGATCGTCCTTTCACCCCGAAAGGACACTCAACACTGATGAGAACTGACGTCCCAACGGGTAAAAACGGGCTGAGGACATGATGACGACAAAAAGAAGCTTGAAGCGATCATCATCACCTACTTGGCAGAAGAACACTCCGAACACACGCATCTCCGTATCTTGTTAAGCTAATGAGAATCCACTTTTGCGCTCAGCTTTGCATGCGCAAACGGAACGAATCTTCTAATCAATGGTGCGCTCTAATCACTGCCAACCAGCATTGGAACTTCCACTTTAACTTGTTACGACCACTTGCACGACATCTTCTAACCAAACCCCCTAGAAGCCGTTCTCCTCCAAAGGACCCCGAAGTAACGTCTCATTAGAGATTAGGCTAGGCTTCATGAATAATACTTTGTAATTTGAGCGCTTCCCATTACCCGCTGCTTGACCGACCGGCACGAGTCGCGTGTACCGAGCGTGACTTTTGGACGTGCGTGCTCAAATCGATAGAGCAAATTGGCCGCACACAAACGAGCGGGTTAGAACAGAAACAACAGCCAAAACAAGTCGAGCAAGTGGAAAAAAGGGGTAACACCATGGGTCCAGAACTGGGGTGGAGCTTGACATTGGGTGAAAAACAGAGACCGCCTGTTACGACCTGTTTAGAGCCTAATGATGGTCATTGTTAGTGAGTGCGGTTGGCACCGAATGATTAGAATGAGACACATCCAGTTCCTTCGTCGCTTTGCAAGATGCCGACATCCAGGGCTGCCCGTAGGCTGCCCGTACATCTTTCAAGAACCTCCCGGGGAGATGTGTTATATTAATCAGGCGACCGGCGGATCAGTGAAACGAATCCTTTCTAAGCGGCAACATACAGTCAATGATCTTCAAAGCTGCTTGTAGAAAACTGATCTTATAGCAGTAACTACAATATGTTTGAATATCCTTGACCGAGTCTTTAAATAGTACAAGTTCCGGTGGAAGAATACAGTTCATCAATCTTCTTTCCCAATATCCGCTAGTCCCTTTTTGGGGTGCTTTTGTTTACTCTACGAAGGTGGTCTTTTGACGCCGACACCGAAATTAATTAAGGACATCGGCACGGCACGGTAATTAAACACATTTAGCGTGCTTTGCTAATGATGATGAGTGCGGAAAGCCCGCGCTACCCCTGGGCAGGATATCTCCGGAAGAAGTAATTTTCGAAGATGCGGCCCTTGATGATTGTTACTTGGAGGACTTTCTTGCCTTGACCCCGTAGAATGATGATCCGTTCGGTGCCATTATTCGCTCGTTAGGATCGATGGCTAGAATAAGGAGATAGAGCCAAAGACAATCAACAAGACTGTGACTGCGAGTCCGGTGTTCTTGCGATATTGCAGACTACTCTCGAGCTGTTCTCACGTCTCGTCATGCGAGACGGCTTACCGTTGCAGTGAACGTTCTGATCCAGTCGAGTCTGATCGATTTTCCTCCCCACGCAGTGAACCCTCGAGCTTTGAGCCTCGGTTGAACGGTACCGGTCCCAGGACCACCAGTACGGTGCTGGTAAGACTGATAAAGAAGTTCCCAAACGCCTGGGTAACCAATCCTCGGGGTTTTGGCTTTGGGAAGATGCTTGGGAAGGATTAAATTACACGCAATTTGACTTACTGCACCTTGATCATCGTGTCTTCTGTTTCGTCGCGCTTCTGCCTACCTGCACAGACAGGATACAGGCTGAAGATCTTGCGCCGTTTAAATCCTTTGCTTGTTATGCGTAGGTCAACAACACCTGATCCGCAACAGCGCTCCCCGTACCCTTTGCACGCTGATCGTACGATCAAGCCCCGTTGCACTTGTCCCGCGAAACGAAGCCGAGTTACGATCTTCGCCGTAGGAAAGTTTGCCAAAAAGAAACCCAAAGCGTATCCAATAGCAACGGTCATGTTCTCGTGCTTTAAAGTCCTTCCCAGCGCAGCAGAAAGGATGCTGCGAAGAGGAAAGAAATCGTGCGTAAAAGTTCCACGCACCACGACCTTTCAACCACAAAACACCTCCTGCACGGTCACGGCACGGCCAGGACCAGCCAACAAAAGGAACGGCACCACCGGAATCCGCTTTTGTCTGTCCGGGCGGGTGGCACCTTTACGTCAAACAAATTTATTAAGTGAGAAAATTTCTCCCCATGCGTAAATCACAACAAAGACCGGCCCACCCGACCCGACCGGTTCGATCCTGGTGGCCGCGGTTCGGTTGTGCCGAACCAGTTTCCTTTGCTCCTTCGGGTCCTTGTCCTCGGGAATGATGCATCTTTTGTTTCGTTTGGGACACCCGACCGTGTCGCGGATGCTTTTGTGCGGATCGGAGGATCGGTGTGGCTGCGTGTAAGGACAGCGTGATGGAATATTAATTGTCCGTTGCAACCGTGGCCAATTTTATCGCTTTATTAGACTGTGCACCACGCGAGAGTGTGGCCGTTGCTGGGATCTGGAGCATCTGGAACCACCGGGGCGTGTTGGGTTCAAAGCCAACGTTACCGCCAATGCCCGCGTTCGGTCAATACAATCATATCCCGCTGACCAGTTCGATCGATGAACAAAGCGTTCCAACCCACGGTTATGTTCATCTAAATATTAGCAGGGATCCTTATGGGATCCTTATGGGACCCGTGCATAGCACAAGAAATGCATTAGGGAATGATTCTTTTTTTTTCTGTATGCTTAATCCAAATTGAAACAACGCACTGTTCTCAAAACTGCCCAACAACATCAACGTGGGATGGGGTGTGCAAAAACATCATGTAAAACGCGTTCCTTCCCTTGCGCATTGCGCTATACGCCTTCGGGCTATTTAAAGGAATGTACTCTTTTCGGGTAAACGCAGCTCACCCTTGTGCTCAAACGCACATAATTACCAGTATACACTTGTTTTTACAGGCCCCGGGGTAGGCACGGCTTACCGGGCGAGCTGGTAAATCGGTTGTAATGCGATGTACACCGATCGCTTCAATAAAGCAATTCTTTCGACATTATTCTTTGGGCTATTTGTACGTTCTTATTCAATTAGGATGGGGTTTGTTTGAACTGTTGCGTTGAAACAATTACGGCACGCTGTTTGCTACTCGTTTGGTGTTTTTTTAATGCGTTACGCACTGCCAGAAAATGTGAGGAATTGAACATGATGGTAATTGATTTGGTGAGGGCATTTTACTGAGTTTCGTTATTATTCTGCGTTTTAAATTGAACAGCCTTAAAGTATGCAATGCGCTTAACAAAAGCACATTTTTTGTACTTTTTTTTAATAAAAAATAAAATAAAATCAGTTGTTTGTAAAGGTGTCAAATGCTTCAAATAACATTAGAACACAATCTGGTTGTTCCTCCCTCTCACCGTAGATTGGAATCCACTCATACTGCTCTGCATAACCTGCAAGTAATGGAATGGAAGATGTCTGACCCTCTATTCCACTATCTGCGTGCCTTCGTGCAACCCTACGGCAACACGGATTCTTTGCACCTTCGCTTCGCTCAATCAGAAACCACCTGAGCAGCGAAAACAATGACAAGAATGGTAGGAATGTCTGGGCGGCTCAGATCACACTCAGGCCAGCCCGACCCGTGTACTTGTTTAGCATAATGGCTTCTAAATGTGCGCGTTCGCGCCCCCCTCCCGTCGCGTACCGTTACCAGCGCGACCGTACCGCATACCGAACGGCTCGATTGCTGGAGACGAGCACTTGTGGGCAGCCTCCGTTGGCCTGCCAGCGCTCAATAGCGTGCCGTGATATGACCGCTTAAAGTGATCTTAGCCCGCCCCATCATGCCGATTGCTCGATTGCCGGGAGATTCCAACCGCCCCGAAGAGGCTACCTGTTCAAAAGTGCAAAATCGTCATTAGAAAAAAGAGACGCTTACACCGACATATGTGTTTGTGGACAAACGAGACACGCGAGAGAGAGGTGTTGGATATTGGGGAGTTGGAAAACTTTTTTGGGAAGGTGTTAAATTATCTTTTAATTTGTTAAATTCGACAGTCGGCAATCGCAAGATGTTCGTAAATCGCGTAAGAGAGTGTGGCATGTAGCTCGTTTTTCTTTTTTGGGCCGTTTTTCTTGGAGCATTCTCGACCAGTTGGCATCTTAAATATAGAGCCATCAATCATACTTTGTACCGCACGCATCACCGAACGCACAATGTTGTCTAAGGGCATACAAATGGGCCTCAATCGCGGCGATGCAACCTGTTCCGGAAGCGTCGGTCAGTTTTTGTGCATCGAGCATCAGTGCAAATCACGACATGGCAACTGATTGCCGAGGACCTGGCAATTAGACCGTTTGCGGCAGTTAGTGAACAACCGTTTGCGTCGACACCGATACTTCCCAAATGCCGCCTGTCAGGGACAGTTTTCTGAGCTGGTTGCGGGCTCCTCTCTACCAGGGCCGTTAACGCATCGTCAATCTATCGAACGATCGTAATTGGTCGGACAAAATGCCGACGTACCGTGGAGATGATCCGCTTTGGCGATTTAATCTCCGGGCGCGGGCGCCTTTCATCCTCTCGGACGCTGCCCTTGTTAGGACGCTGCCCTCAACAGTAACGGAGTGATGAAAACCGTGCACTTTACTGTCGGAAACCCCTCGGCGCTAATGCGTTCGATCGGTTTCGGGGTTTCTGGGCCCGTTCTGGAGCTCTGGTGCGAGTTGCATTAGTGCGAATTGGATCATTATCGCTACATCTTTTAAACTAATGCAAGTTCCTCGAAAGCTGAATCTCGGTCTCGGACTGTCGACAGCAGCAGGTCCTTCGCTCGTAGGCTGGCGTGGATTGGCGTTCTCTCACCCTTGCACGTTGTACCTGGCTTCCAGCAGGACGAAGGGACGAACTTCAGCGCCACCAGAAGACGCCGTACACACTCACGCCGTACACCTCAAGTAGAGCCACTTCATAATGTCTCAATTTTGTTTGTTTTTCGAACTCCTCTTTCCCCCCTCCCTAACAGAAGCCCTCCTTTCTCCTTACAAACACGCCTTTGCCTTTCGATTCCCATGAAAACTCAATCCATCACCCTTTCATCAAGTTTCTCTAGATTTCCATCATCCTTGCTTCATCGTCATCATCGCACCGCAACCCGGTAAAGCAATCCAGTTTCGAAGGGCCAAACCGCGGGACCCTTCAAGCATCGCAATCGATTAAATCCTACCCCTGGCTGCATCCCGTTGCTATCGTCTGTTGTGCAGAGCGATGAGAAAATTATTGCCGCGGCAACGAAAAAAAACCCTTTTCTCAATAATCTCAACCGTGCCTGGCGTGAAACTTCGCGGCACTTTCGTCAGCTTCGGTGCCGGTGCCGGTAACACATATCGCACCCTCGTTTAATCCTTCTGGTCCTCTGGGTCCTCTGGGTCTGTTTTCGGTTAAACAAACAAAGCCCATTTCCGAATCCTTCCCACTTGCACGCTTGCCCACAATCACCATGATATCAGACCGATCTTTACGCTCTGCTTTCGCTGTGGATGATGATGATTGAAGCTTTCGCAGCAAATTGGCAGGTTGCGCAAGCGTAGAAGCGTCTACGGCAGCGCAGCAGGTTTCCTCGAGGCGTGCGCTATGGTGCCGTGTGGATGGAGGGAAACCCTCCAGAGGGATACAAGTGGTGCTGCCGGATGTAAGGATTATGATTAGCTTAATAAACTGCCCTGCAATCGGGACTGCGATTGGGATTGAATTGAGGTGATTGAGTAAAACGGCAAATTATAGACCGCGTCGTGTTTGGGTTCGCAGTTTCGGTGTTACCTTATGGGTTAGGTTGTTTTTTTGGCGATGACGATTCTAATGGAAAAGAAATAAAAAGAAACACATTTTATACACTATCAATTAGTTTCTATGGTACTTTTAAAACATACCTTCATTTGAGATAGAAACAGATATAAAAGTCATAAAACAAACAAAACAAAACAATTAAAACGAAAGTAAAGTATGAGAAATCGTTATTTAGTTGATTATAGCCCATAATGAGTAATGAAAACATAATTACAACATTTGAAGAGTAATGTCTTTATTCATCTCTACTTAAGATCAAACTCAGGGAAAGTCCTTTATGAACTAACTTTTTAAAAGCACGACTTAGTGCCTCAATAATGTTGTATTGCTAGTATTGCTGAAATTGGATGATTTATTGTGCATCAAAAAATCATAAATATATCGTTCCTCAATGTATGGAGTACAAACCCGTTTTCTTCTGGTTAATCCCAACAGAAACAAGGTTAAATCTCATAGCCTGAGGTTATTGTAGGTCAAACCGGTTATCGCAAATGACAATATTTAATCAAATGCTTACCATTTAGAGGCTATCCTAAAGAGGATATTAACATAATGAAATTTGAGCAGCTTAACTTGTCTTGAAACTAGACCACATTAATAAGCCGTTTGTAGAACATAATGAAATACCTTCCACCAATGTGTACCAATGTTCAACTCCTTTTCTGGGCGGTCACAATAAAATACTAATAACCTTTCAACCTTTAGACTTGAACCTGGAAAACGATCAATACCGATTATTGAATCGATCTTTCGTCCCGGGGAACAAACGCGTAAAATCTTGACCACCGCCTTTAAAAGAGAAATTTCTTCCCAATATCTAAAATTACGCCCCTAAACCGCCAATCTAAAACTCATTTCTACGAACCGGACCACTCATATATCCACCCTCATTCCACTGGCGCATCCTTCTTATTGCCCTTGATTTATAACTCTATTGGCTCCGTCCCGTTCCGAACGACCGCGGGCCACAGCCAACCGTCGTACCGCCTGCGTTAAACGGTGCTAACCGAATCGGGGTCATCGATAAATTTTATCGAATTTTAGCGTAACCACCAAACCCCGGGTCCCAAATCGTGCCCGGTGGTCCTGCTTTGCCTGTATGTCACTCCTGCCCCTCGGCTCTGTGTAACCAGTTTCACGGTCCGAAGCGAAATCCCAATCGAAACGAATGATACGCTTCTTTTCTTTTCTTTAAAAAAAAAAGCTAAGTGGTAAGCAACATTGTTGTTGCGGTCACTTTTCACACCTTCCGATCTGCTGAAAGCTTAACGGTAACTGCTTCTCTTTAGTGCCGAACTGACCATCTCCAAGACGGGTATGCTATATCTGCCTGTGATAGCATCGAGAACATATTTCCAGAGCATTCCAGTCTGCTTGCTCGCCCCCGGAAGCACGCCCGCTTTTCCTTCCATCGCTGTCCGCCCTCTCATTACGGTAGCAGTGGATTATTTTTGCGCAAAGGATGCAATTAGTTAAAGCAACACTCGTGCCGACCGGGATCCACCCTCAACCTAATTCTCCGGTGCTCCTGCTTGAGATACGGAAGTGGTCCGCATCCTTTTGGCTAGTTTGTTTTGCCCTCCGCAAACCGATGATTTGCGGGCATGCGATCGCTTTTTTTCTTCGTTGTTTGTTTCGGCAGCGTTTGATCTAGTTCCGACACACGACGGTTTTGCGAAGGTGGCCCTAGGCGGCCCCGGCTTTGTGGCCCTAATTGGTGACGGGCGGCGGCGGCGTTTCGATGTCATATCTAAGGCAAAGGCGGAAAGGAGATCACAGACTCGCACACCGACTGTTTGTCCAGCGCACCGAGAGTGATGTTATGCCGTAGCTTCCGGATGGTGTGAATGCGTAAAGAGAACAAACGCGATCAGGTAGTTGCCTTTTTTACGTGCATTTTCTTGCAACATGTTTAATGACGGAGAAGCTATCATGATTATCAGAGAAAAATGCAGCATCAAGATCCACAAGATCACTCTCCAATTAGGCAAATGATCAAACCGATCCCCAAAACTGTCACATTCAATGTCACCAACAAAACAACAGCGACTGAGCGAATCAATCATGTGCAATACGCTTTGAACCTGCCGCCAATTATGGCGAGGCGCCCCTGCTGACAGCAACCTGTCAGTGAGTGTCCAAATTAGCCTAATCTACGCACGTCAACCAATCTATTGGTTGGCCGGGAATGCGACATGGGTGTACCAATATTGAACCAAACCGCTGGTCTTCGCGTGCTGAGCTATTTTTTCAAGGTC
Source organism: Anopheles gambiae (assembly GCF_943734735.2). Lineage (NCBI taxonomy): Eukaryota > Metazoa > Arthropoda > Insecta > Diptera > Culicidae > Anopheles > Anopheles gambiae. Next base: position 9,065,799 of record NC_064601.1, on the reverse strand, counting down.
AATTTCATACCAGAAGCCCTCAAGATCACTCAACCATAGCGCCAAAGGACATGGAATCGTTTCTACCCGTTTGCGATCGCGATCTGTAAGCGATACTTTAACGCTGGATTTGATATTGATCCGAGTGCTCCGACAAGGACGAAATAAAGCGCACTGCGAGCTACGGTCATCTTGCCTACAAACTCCAACAACTGTTACCAGGAGGGGGGAAACATATTCAATCGATCCTTTTTTCTCTCTTCTGGTCGATATCTAGCGAGCTAATTACGCTGCCGACTAGACTGGGCAGGCGAGATGCCTAGATGAAGATGAAGAAGAAGCAGTAACAAGAAAACAAATAAAAACCATCAAACATATGTCAGCACGTGCGCCGTCACCCTAAAAGTGAAGATAGCCGCCATACGATCACTCCGGACCGCTGGACCAAACGAAGCACCCGAAAGCAAAAGGAAAATAACGAGAGAGCAAAGTAATCTAGTTTCTCGGCCAGTCTGCGCTAAATGCATCCCGTGTGCCTGGTCCATCTATTTTTTGGATAGTAATCTAATGACCACGATGCGCGTCTACGTCTAGTCCTCAAACGAGCGGCGCACACGTGTCCACGCGCGGTCCGCAATGCATTGCTACGGGTACAATGTTGTGTTCGGCCCTTTCCTTGCTTCTGGCTGTACTGCATACTGCAAAGAATTCCACCGTCAGTTGGTGCGAGTCCCGAGTACGATCGCCAGGAAACTGATCCTTTCGCGTCAATCGTTCAGCTGCCATGGACAGGATTTTGGTTTCTTGCTTGCCTCACCCATGCACCCGAGGGTTAAGCTTTATTTTGGCAAAAGTATTTGCGAAAGTTCCCCTCTTCTTGAGATCACCTGTACATTGCAAACTTACTCAGAAAAAAAGACCCCTCAAAATCGGAAGTATCACCTGGAGGATTGAATTCTTCTTAAAATTGCTCATCCACTGGCTGCCTGTTTCCGGTTGCACCGCGGGGATGCTTCCCTCGGGTCGCGCTATCCTTGCTGCGCGGTGACCGGATTTACATAACCAATTTCCGGTGCCGGGCACTTTTCACACGCCTGCATCACTTTCTTCTGCGTCGACCTCTCTCCGGGGCGTTCGTTTGCATCTTCTGGCAGGCAGGGCACCGAAACCTCGGAAGCAATAAATAATTGGCCAGCGTGCGCAACCTAAAGGGTGCGCAGGATTCGTGTTCCGTCGGCGGCTTACTTAATCCACCGGAACATATCCTAGTCAAACCGCGGAGCTACAGTGCTACGGCGTGATCATTTTTCCTCCTTGATCGTTCCGGATCATCACGAGCGTGACGGGGCAACATTTGGAGGCGTCCCACAGATCCTTACACCTCTTGGCGGGACGATCGTATCCAGCATGGATGGGCTACACAGTTTATCGCCATCGCCGAAGTCATTTGAAGGGTTTTTTTTCTACTTTCTTTCTCTGTCACGTTATTGCTCTACTTCCACCCGTGCACATCTCCAACATCTGTTATCACACCGAGAAATCGTTTGCGTCCTCGCATTTCACCTACGGCTACAAACGAGATCGAAAAATAACAATCCGAAAGACACGAAAACAGATCCTCGGAGGATCTAGGAAATTCATTTTTCGGAACTAGAAATTAAATTATGTTTCCTATTCTTCTGATGAATCCTTTCTCGCCGGGATGATAGTACGCTCAAACTGAAAGCCCTCAGAACATAGAAAAGGAAGGAACGAATAGAAGGGTTTGGCTATTTCCAAGGAAAACAGCCTTCATTTCTGCCGATGACACAATGGCACTTTAAACGAAGGTGTGTGTATGGTTAGCAATTTAGTACTCCTTTCGGCATCCAAGGTTTGGCCGAAACCGGAAATCGATTTTGACCCAGTTCGATCAGCCCGATCGTGCTGACTTAATGACTATCATCAACTGTTCAAACAGAGATCGTTCGATCGATCGCGGGCTCTCGGTCGCGGTTTTCTAGGAGGGAACGGTTGTATGTTTGCGAAAGAATTCCGTTCCGAACGTAATAATTAACCCAAACAATTAGAATGGTTTGTTGTTTTTTCCGCTGAACCAATGAATTAAAGTCTTTAATTTTGATGAGCTTTGATGAAGATTGAAGTTGTTTTAGTGATGGCAAATATTACGTTTTTTTCTGACAAGGGTCCTCCGGATTTAAATTATTTTAAGGAGTGTCCCTTCGTTGTGCTTAAATGTTATCGTTTATCGAAAGTACAGGAATGAAAGCACATGAAAAACTTCTCAAAAATCATGTTCACAGCATCCTTTTGGCTTATATCCACAGCGCATCCTTAACCAATCCATTCGCATCAATCAATCCAATCATCACCTTCAACACTTTGAGCGCTGCTGCACTGCATTTTCATCCAGTCACGTCCGCAACACATGGTTGTACAACCAACGTACTCCTGCAACCTTTGTACCCAATTAAACTTCCTGACAAGCATGGCAAACCGTAAGGACGAGAACTCAATTCGCTCGATCCTACCCACCACGTCCCAGCACTAATGCAACTCATCGAAAGGCAATGCCTAACCAACGCCTCACGTTGCAGTCGGTCCAAAGCAGTTTCCTACTGTCTGTAGGACATCCCTAGCCCAATCCTGTCAATCCTTTCCCTTTGTGTGATGGATTAACATCTCCACCAAACATCGCCATCGGTAGATTTGTTTGTTTTGCCCGCCAGTTCGGGGGGCGTTATTATTGAAAACAAAAACATCCGACGACGCCGTTCGGAGGCACCCAATTCGTACCCATTTCTCCCCGTCAAACACCGTGGTTATGAGCACACGCTGGGATAATCATACGCACTGGACATCGGCGAGATACGCGCACATTTGAATGTATCTGTATCCTTTTTTTATTTCACCGTTGCGTTGGATTGATTTCTTACGAACCTAATATCTTCATTCGACCTGGTCCGGCATAAGGTTTAACCATTTTAGAATAATAATAAATAGCATTTGCTGAAGCCACTCGTAGCCCGCTCTCAGTTCCAGGAACAGCGAAACCCAACGCATCAAGCGGTCATTGGATTTCTAGTCCTATCCAGAGCTCTACGGTTCCACCAGCTCGGGGTATCCTCGTCGGCCTGTTTGGGATCAGTGTTTGGTGCGTGTTTCGGTGCGGCACGCACTATACGGTACGTTGGATGTGTGTGTTTTTTTGTTGTTGTTTATTCCTCCCGCTTAATGCGCTACAAAGTTGTAGCCGTTAGATAATTATAGGTTTGCCGCCTTCAAAACTCGAGCACGAGCACGTGAAGAAGTCCTGGCACCAAAAATAACTCTAAAAAGTGAACCTGGACGCAACTGGCCGATGCTCGGGCGTCTGGAGCTCAGTTGTCGAGGCAGTATGATCGATGTTTAGCTTATAGTAATGGGGCCTAAGGGAAGAGATTTGCTGCTGCAAAAAACAATGCCATTTTTTGTGCAACTAACCGTACAGTGACCCTCGCAAAACCATCTACCTGCCTTTATTATGACAGTTATTTGACACTGATAACCGTCCGTTGCCAATTCCTCTTCAGAGTGGAGGTAAAGCGAATCACAAAGGCATTAGCATTAAACGAGTTAAACGGTAATATTTTCTTCATCATTGGATGAATGCATACGAGATTGATTGTGTGGAATGCAATGGATGTAATGGCCGTTTGTTTTCCCTTGCACTCGATAGCAATCCCGCCTCTCAACGCGGGTGCAACGTTCGAGAGTGGACATAAGCCCGTACTCACCCTTCGATAGGGGTCGTTGAGTTGTTTGAGGCTTCCACACTTTACCCGTCCATGATACCGTTTGTCGGGAGGCATCCATACTCATCATGAAAATTTATATTCATAATGTTAAATTCTGAACCCGTTCCCATTTGTGTATCCTTCGCCTCTCCGTAGCCGTACATTGCGCACAATAAAAAAGTAAATTTGCAAATAAATAATGTTCATGTTTGCTCAAGAAGCGAACCCACCGGCACAGCATCGGACAGTATTATGCAATGCTCGTAGTTTACCCTCCCGTTCTTTCTTTTTTCATCTCGTTCACTCGATACGTAATCGCCCAGCGCTAATTGTTTCACCGGTTGGGCGCAACATAACCCCATTCTGGCTCTACCCTACACCAAGCCTCGAGTTCAAAAAGTCAAGTGAAACCAAATCTGTCTCACCGGACCCCGAGATCGAGAACCGAAGCAAAGGGTGCAAACTTCAATGTCTGAACCAATTAATGCGTCAATCACGGACGGTCCAGGCACTGGTGGTACTGGCACTGGCCCGGTGCTACCAACTGCGGAAAGTCAATACGCGCTGGCCGAATCGTCCCATTCAGCTCGCGTAACAATCGGACGCTCGGAAAGTCCGCGTTCCCGCAAACAACGGTCGTACGCGTAGTGTCCCTCTAGCAAATGTGTGTGTGTGCGCGAGTATGATTGTTTGCACTTGACAAATAGTGGAAAATTTCGCGGGATTTGTTTAACCAGGACGAGCGCACGGAGTGTAGGTGGTCCGAGTTTTCGCGCACAATGCCGGAATGATTTTCCATTTTCTCTCGCAAAGGAAGCCACAAACTCAGTTGGATGGGATTGGTAGTTGTAGAGAAAGGTAACATAAAGTTGATTCATTAAACAGTCGCTTTTTCAGGGTTTTCTTATGTTAAGTGCTATTATAAGCTATCATTGTTCAGGTCATTATTTCATATGGGTTATGGATAAAGCATTAACAATAATAAATGATAAGTATGTTTTATTAAACTCACTCAACCAGCCTTCATGTGAAAAAATTGAGGTTGACTTCTGATATACATTAAAACTATCCAAACATTTCATCACATTCAGAATATCATTTTATACAACCTGCAAGGACAAGGTCCTCCTTTTATGCTAAACTGTTCCACTATCCTCATGTATTTTTTCCATTGGACAAGCCACGCGACTGGCACACGCGTCGGTAACACAATACAATTAACTTCGTCCGCCTTACGGGGAACGCAGCCATGCGTAAGGCTCTGTGAACACACTAGTGGCGATCGTGCACACACACCAACACAAACCATGCTAGTGAATATGCACTTTTTCCCCTGTTTCTCCCGTTGTTTTCCATTCCATTTTTCCTGCTCCTTTTTTCTAAGCGAGCCAGTGAGAGTCAGTTGGAAAGCCACAGCCACAGCTAACCGCACAAAAAGGTACGGCAGACACGCAGGGTGCAAGGAAGCAAAGGGATCAAACCGATCGTGCCCTGTTGTGCGCAAAGGAAGGCGCACGGCTTACGTTGGCAAAGGAAGTGTGGGGAGGGGGGATTGAGACGCTTTTCTTTTCGCCGGTTTCTTTTGCCCCGAATCTGCCCCTTCTTTTACACACAGACAAAAGCAACAGTCTGCGTAACACACATACAAAGACACACAAAAAAATTGTAGGAAAATTCATCACCCAAAGGATCTGAAGGGCAACATATGTTGCCATTTCGGATGTGGCAGGCAACACTACACGGACACCCCAAAAACCGATGAACAAGTGACGCCTTATGCTGTCGGTGGTTTCTTCCAGTTTGACGGTGGAAGGATCAAAAGGGGAAGATGAGATGAAAAACAGAGGAGCAAACGGTTCCTGTTTCTTCCTTGCCTTCCTTTGACGGTCACTTCCGGACCGGAGTTCTATTGCGCTGCAAGCTTGGAGGGGAACAAAACTCCTCCAATTTCTTCAATTCAACCATCACCGCCCCACTCAAGATCCTTCCTCAAGCAAGAACCGCACGCCGTAGGCACCCACCAAACGATCGCTGCAAGCATTTCCAAGTAATCCTCACCGCCCCAAAACAACCAAACCTGCACACGCTTCAGATGATGCCCATTTTGCGTGCCGGCAAATTATGGAACTAATTTTCGGTGATTTTGTTCGTTCGTTCGCTAAACCGCCGAGCACGCCAGGGCTAAACACGATCACGCTCCAAATTAAGTGTCTGTCTCGTGCCTGCGTCCGATCACTACACGAAACCCACCGCCTGGCCAACACGTGCCCGCCAACAACCATTTGCCACAATACCGACAAAAGCAGAGTTGAGCGTTGGTGTTCGTGTTTTTCCTTCAAATTTGATTGCTCCGTACTATCACTCGGGCGATAGGAATCCGACGAGATAGGCTCCCTGCGTCAAGCATCTGCGAACGGCGCTACGTCACATTAGTTCCAGTGTTTTGCCGTCTGTGTACCAGTTGGCAAATTTGTATGGCATGCTCCGAGTCTACCTGATGCTGCTAACGCTGGCTTGCTTATCTTATCCGAGCTCCGTAGAAAGCTTTGCTAGATTCGCTTCTCAAGAAGAGACGAGCCCGCCATCCTTTGTACCTTTTTTTTCGACGGAGGCATCTGTCGGGATCGGGCAAAGGGCCATACGTTACGTGATGTTTGTTTTGTTAAAATCTGCCCACAGACGCATCACACCCACGTGCTTGAGGCCGGGGATGGGTTGCCGTTTTTCCTTTCCTTTTGTGTGCATGTGACGTACATGTACCGAAAACCCATCATTTTCGGCAGAATGAAGTATCGTTTTGGCACCTTGCGTGCTTCCGAGGACTTTAACGATCTTGAAGGATGCCGTCCACGATCGGTGTTTTGCTATGTTACGGTTGTTACGGACAATAGAGTTGGATGTTGGAATAAGGATATTCTAGGTAGAAGATGTCGGACGGTGACTGATATAAAGTAGCTGTACTGCATTTTGTAGTTTTTTGTTGTAATGTCTACATAAGTTCTTCTCATACGCCTCATGCAAAGGCCTCATGCAGGGCTAAGGTACTGGAGCGCTCAGATACTAACGAATCTCGAAGCCATGACGACAATGTGGTTACTAGACTCTGTAGAAGTTTCAGCATTAATGATGAGAAAAAAATACAATATTGCATCCTTGAGTCAACAATATTGCGCATACTGAGTCATCAGGCATTCGTTTTAAATGAGAATCGAACCCCATTCGATCTTTACAGCAACTTAGTTTTCGATGTGACTACTTGTTTGTCCTCAGATTGAACGCAATTTGTAATCTAAACAATTCCTCCAAATATAAGCGATTTTTACTATGATTTGAATAAACATATTGTTTGGTTCATCACCTTTTTAGATATTATCTATTTTAAACGGTTCTAGAAAATATTTTTAGCACTCCGTAGGATAAATACACATTGAAATGTCGAATTTGCGAATTACTGTACTAAATGCTACAGTAATTTGCTGTGGTATTTAAAAGACCGGTCTCGTGGTACAGTCGTCAACTCGTACGACTTAACAACATGCCCGTCATGGGTTCAAAACCCAAATGGATCGTGCTGCCATACAGTAGGACTGTGACTATCCTGCTATGGGGGGAAATCAATTAGTCACTGAAAGCAAAGCCCACAAGTGGTACAGGCAGACCTTGACCGACAACGATTGTTGGGCCAAAAGAACAAGAAGAATACTTAAAAGGCCAAATATAAGGTGCTTAAAGTCTACTATTATACTAAGTGATCAATTTTGAATAGTTTACATTTCTTTCGTGATAAACCCTATACAATCACAAACAAAAACATTATTCAGTTTCACATTTTCCATTAATGTATTTAACAATTAAACAGCTTCTCTCTATGTACATTCTCATCCTTAACGCGAATCATAAATAAACATAAATAAATTAACTATTGCATCCTTCAGATGGGCAAAAACACACTCTGGAGCAGCTGCGATCGTTCCAACTGCAAACGGCTCTAATCCAATAGTTCCGCCAGCGCACTGATGTAAGATTGCGCCATTTGTAGTGTTTCGTGCTTGGACAGCTGCCGATCATTTCCCAACGACGGCAGATACTGGCGCAATCGATCGAACGCCTCGTTCAGCCCCTTCATGCGTTTCCGTTCGCGTGCATTGGCCGCCAGACGACGCTTCTTCCGCACAACCGTCGGCACACCGCTGCCCCGCTTGGACTTGCTCTTTGCTGGGGCAACCGCAACCGTCACAGGGATGTCACATTCCGAACCGGCACTACTACTGCTACTGCTACAACTACTGCCGCTGCTATCATCGGACGTTAGGCTTTGCAGTAGTTGCAGACTCTGAGGGTCGGCCAGTGCTAGCGGACTTCCCTTGCCACTACTGCTGGTGTCAGTGCAGATGGAAAAGAGTTGTTGTTGCTGCAGGAAGCAGTCACTGCTTGTCACCGGCTCGAAAGACTCGGTACTGTTGCCGCTCGGTGCCGGATAGCCACTGTAGCCATTGTAGTAACTGTTCAGTCTGTTTTGCTCGAACGACGATCCGGCACTTCCCAAACCAAACTGTTGACCGTAGTACGATGGAAAGCTGTGCTGGTAGCTGAACACGTCTGCCGCACTCATGGTGTAACGCTGGTTTCACTATCGCTTTTCGCTTTGCTGCCGTGAAGAAGGACTGACGTTCAAGAACTGATCTGACTCGTCCAACCTATGGTGCCTTTTTATACCGCTCCGAGTGCGAGGCTTCTCTCGTTCGTCGGGCTCTTCTTCGGGTTCGGATCCGGGCCCCGAGGTGCAAACGAAGCGAACCGCGATTGTAAGCTTTTTTTTCTACTGTACGTGCTGCTGAAGCTGCTGGTCCTTCTCGATGTTGCTTTACCGCTGCTTCTTCCATCTTTCCATCCATCCAATCCATCCGTGGGTTTTGTGCTCGCTTCCCACAAAAACAACCCTCAAACACGAACGCGTGCCGTCCCCTTGCTGCACCAATCATCGGCTTCGACTGTTGCCTGCCACTGCGCAGAAGTCATCATCGGATGCCCCGAAGGCACCGCCGTCAGGAATGGAAGCTCGCCCGCACTGATGCGCCCGGAGGGTCAAGGGTTGATCGCATCGGGGCTAGCTTGTGTTGCGTTTGTGTACTTTTTCCAGCATCCAGCCTCTGCGTTTAATAATTCGTTCAGTTCCCACGAGGAAGCTGCTGAGATTTCATCAGCTTCCGTGCTTTATCCGAGCGAGAGCACGTTTCGGTATGAAAATGGGGATTTTTGGAGGATCAGGATCAGCCTCTTCTCGGAGTGGAAGGTAACGTTCTCACGAAACGGGCCACAAGATACTTCCACTTTGACCCTGAGACTTTTTAAAGACTGCAAAAAAGGAAACATAATTTGGATCTTGCCCCTCAAAAAAAAACGCGGGGAGCTACTTGATGAGAAGGCGTTCCAGGATGCCGTTCGGGCTGAGTTGGCGGATATGGCTTCCAATATTTGCTGATCGTAGATAGGGCGTGCTGAAGCCGTGCGGAAATTAAATACCAGTCAACCAATTTCCTGTCCCAATGCCGAACCGTGTAAGATTAATCGGAATGTCCTGCATTTCTGCCCTCTACTTTGAGAACGTGCATTCGGTTCAGTAGAAAGGATTATGATATTGGGTCCTTTTGGGACCGCCGAGTCCTAACCCGACGAGTGGCCTATTTTTGCTAGGACAAGTAATGTTTTCGTACACTCTTTCCCTTTTCCTTTTGATCTGCCCGAACCGGGTCCATTGCCACACACAACCAAACACACGTATACACGCACTCCGTAGATCTCGATCCTCACAAAGCAAAAGCGACAAAAAATGGGCAGGTGGATTAGACCGTGCGCAAAAATGCAAAACCCCGCACGTGCTGGTTGACGGCACCCGGGTTTGTGCTACCTTTTGTCGTTGTATCTGGTGCGGCAAATCAAAATTCCCTTCGCTTTAAGGCCGGCTCGTGCACAGCGAACCGGAACCTGTCCAACGAATCGGAAGGGTCGAGACAAATGGGACAGCAAAACTGGTGGACAGCGCCGTGGTAGCACCCGTTGCCCTCAAACTGGTGATACTTTGATATTGATACGCTCTGAGAGGATTATAATTTTATGATTATCGATTTCCGAGCCCCTGTCAGTGGCACAGCTCGACCGAAAGTGGAGTATGGGGGTGCATAACATTTTCCCCAGCCAATGTTTATGTCTCGAGCGTGCAGTTTTGACAGCGTGCAGGAGGTCTCTCGCGCCCTCGACGACGGCATTGTCCTGTCTGTCATGGTACGCCGTTGGCGATCGCCCAACGATCGTTCCGCAGTCGGTCAGCGAACTTGCGAAAAATTCCACAGACCGAACGGAAAACAAGGACCCTCGTGAGCGGAACAGGTGAACTGTAGCTTCGTACATACTCGTCCTCGGAAAAAGGGACCAAAAGCCTTAAGATGTGTTACGCTGGTGTCTGGTGCTTGCGGAAGGATAGAACGGCGGTGACAGCAATGGTAGCATTTATTTATGGTTGCCTCTAGCAACTGCTAGGTGAGGCAGCATTGGGCCTGGAAGAGTCAGCCGCAGGCATGTTGGGCGTGTGTTGTTTGTTGATATTGCCGTCCTACCGGGCGGAGATCTAGCGACAGAATGATAAACGGACTCGGTGGCAAAATGTGTCCCGAAAGGAGAAGAAAGGAAAAAAAAACACGCTACCAAAAATTAAAATCCAATAAAACGCCTTTCGATGGAAAATCTTTCAAAGCTCCTCCCCACACAGTTCGTTAGTCTGGCGCCACCATTGAAGTATTTTTTTCCCTTCCTCTTAGGTGTGTTGGGTCTGCAAATCTGATCTGCTCTTTCGCTGCCTATTGGGACAGGTCCTTTTAACGGGAGAATTTATTGCACAGAGCACCCAGGGACCTGCCCTAATATTGAAGCACGGCGTTCACACACACACACACACGGGCTCGGGCGTCTGAGCCCGACATGCAATGCCACCCACGAGTACGTCTGGTAGGTCGGTAAAAGGATTAGGAGGTTTTAGTATTAATGTTATTCAATACCCTTGATCGGGAGGCTGCTTAGCCTCAACTTGAAGCAAGCTCTTTGATGGAAGAAGAAGGCAGCTTATGAGGCTTTGGGCTACAGTCCTGGGCGGTATAGTTGTGCATTTGCAAAGGAACGGATAAGCTGGGATAAGCACATTGCAAACAAATTGCACACAGCACAAAGCAGGAATTATACGAGATAAGTGTTGAGTGTGCTGTATGTTTATGTTTATTTGTGTGCTTACGCGTTACAGTGAGTTTCAAAAGAACAATCAAACTGTGATCATAGCACAATGGAAGCTCATTTTACGGGTTAAGATCGCCCTTTCTCATCCATTGCCTCTTTTCTGGCGGTCACTGTACGCGCTACAATTTGTTCTAACGGTCAGTAAAAAAAATGGTGGGTTTACGTCCTTTATTTGCCTGCCAAACTAATTGATTAGCCTTTGTTTTGATACGTTCCAACACTTTCAGCAAAGCGTAAAATTCAACACCACCAAAAACTCCCTCCCTATCCTTGTCGTGTGCACCCGTACGCACCCATACGCAACCTTCCTAGCAACGCGTTTTGCGTATGGTGCGTGCGTGTTCTAACGCAAAGCGCTTTTTTTTTGTAATCATATTTGTTCTGATCGTTTTGTGTATGGGCTGACTTCTAGCGCCGACGCATGGTAATCGAATCGCTTCGACCGTTAACGGTTCTAACTTGGATCACCCGGGAGAACTACTTCTACCTTCTTGGAAAGTGACCTTCGGCCGGCGTTTGCGTTTTCGTTTGCGCACTCGCCTGCTCTACACGGCGTCTTTCGGACGGAGAAGTAAAGCTTTGCAACCCCGCAAGTCTGCAAGCTTATGTGACTTTTTAAGCCTTCGCTTTGCTGTACCCAACCGGCCACCCTGTCTACCGGAGGGAATTACGCTCTATTGAAGCTTCCGTTCTGAAGATGGGGGGAAAAAAGAGCTGCAGGAAGTGCGCTTGCTTCTAGTAGTAAAAAAAAACAACGCAGGAAATTAAAATCACATCTTCCGTTGTTGGGGAGGTCTCGCAATTCGCTCCTGTCCTGGCTACTCGTTCTGTCCGAAACGTTTTGGTCACTTTCCTACTTGTCCTTTTCACTGTCCGTTTTTGTATCTTCTTTCAACGCTTGAAGCTCCCTTTTTCGTGCAATACCCTTTTTGCTCCTTATGCTCCCCTGTTGCTTAAACTCTCTCTCTCCCCTCCTGGGACGGGTGTAAAAGGTGCATTCGGATCATCCAAAAATTGCCCCCGGTCCAATATGGGCTCATGTTTCAGCTGTATGGGACGTTTGTGTGTGTGTGTGTGTGTGCGTGTTTTATTCTTTGACATCACTGTGCATCTTGTCTTTTCTAAGACCTCACACACAAAACGTCGTGTGTACCTGGATCGGACCGTAAGCTTACATGTGGTTTTGAGACATTTTCCGCACTACTGAAAACGTGTGCGGCTTGAACAAACGACTTTAAAGGCTAGTTGATACAACAGAAGAAGAAGAAAAAAACGCTCCCCACAAAAACCGTCAAACCACACACAGGTGAGAGAACGTGCATGCGGTTTTATGGTTTTAACATTTATGGTCATAATTAAATAATGTTCAAACGACCGTGTGGGTTTTTTTGCTGCTCTGGGAGAGATTTTTTTCTCTCCACCTGCACTCTTCTGCGCAATAATCAAGCGTGAACAGCGTGTGTGTGTGTGTTTTTTTTGTGTGTTCTTAGCGCTGCAAACACGAAAAGTGCATGCATCAAACGCATCAAATTTGCTTATTTTTTTGTTATCAATTTCCTATCGTCCCAAAATGGGTGCCTTTTTTGTTGTTGTTGTTGGTCTGCCCTCTGCACCTGAACATCTTGCTTTCGGTAGACACTTTATAGCAAAAGCATACGGTAGCATACGCACCAGCATCGAGTGGCGTGGGCACTGCTCGCCAAACAATGGCCGTGGCAAATAAGAAGTACTCCAATTTTCCACTCCAGTTTTCCCGTTGCCGTTTGACATTCGTTTCCGGGTGGTTTGGAAGGCATGGCATGCTGCAAGCAAAAACTATGATTAGACGAAACAATAGCGCCAATTATGGTTCTGAAAAATCATATCAAAGTGCACTGAGACAGTTTACTGTGACTCGTGTGTGTGGGTGTTTCCGGACGACACGATCGAAAACTATAATTATAAATCAATTTCTGCTCGTCCTTCAAATGCGCCACTCGAGCGCTCTCTTCCGGGATTCTGGGTGAATTGGAAGTTTTTTTTTTTTTTGGTGTATGTGATTTTGTTCGAAAGTTTTGGCCCTTTTATCAGAGCCACACAGCCACACCAAATCTTCCACTTCCTGCACACAGTGCTCAAGTGCTCTCGTTTTCTTCCGCTCCGCAATAATTTTCACACACACCAGCGCGTTTCCATTGAAGAGTCTGGCGGCTATAATCACGCACTGTCCGTGATCCTTTTTGGAGCAGTACAATGGGTGAAACAATTATTATTTTCAAATATAAATGCTTTGGGTCTGGTCGGTGTGTGCGGATTCGGGGCCATCCAAGCATCTCCCTTGGTACGGTTAGGTGTATTTCTTCTCCGAAGACGTCGAGAGCTCGGCGATGCCACTTCAGGTTCGTCTACCTGTTCGCTGCTAGGATACGGTTTCTAGCACTTCTCTTATACACCAAACAAGCCAAAACATCAAAAAGAGAGAGAGAGAAAAAATCAACCTTCCCAACACTTGTCAGCATTCGGTGGCAAAAGGTATTCTCTTAAGGGGAGAGAGAAGACCATCCCTTAGGTTAGGACCATCGATCGGTTTTTTTGTTTTGCTCTCTGCCTGAGTTTTAATTTGTATTTTTGTTCTATTTTCCCCTCCCTCCCTTCGCGCTCCTCGCGCATTCGAGCCGTTGTGTCAATTCGGTACAACTTCAAATGAAAAATCCCAACCCCGCGGTGCAAACCCCGGGGTGATATAACTTTCGACCTCCAAATTCAATGGGAAAAAAAGGAACCCAAGCGAGCGGTGTAAGGTACAAATATTATTTCTATTTCCCACCCCCTCTCCATCGGTTTCCCCTTGATCTACCGTTCGAATGGTTCGGAGCAAATTGCGGATCCTGCCCGTTGATAGAGATTTTATTTCCCACAACAAGCCAACACGCTCGGCTCGGTGCTGCAACAATTGCGGCGGATAGGGCACAAAACAAAACCACTGTTTGCTAAAGCGCAATCCACCCTGCGCAAGGCAGCGCGTTTAAAAGTTGCGGTTTGTGCGGCGGTTCGGTACCTTTAGAAGTGCTGCACGAAGGCGTGTACGCGCCAAACAACCATCCCACAGCAGCAGCGACATTCATTGAGCGTTTTGATGGACAGAACGCACTGGAAGACTGGTACGATGCCGCAAGCGACGAACCTGTGCCGCTCCGAAGCGCTGCTCTTGAGAAATTGTAACAGGTAGCGAAAGGATAACAAAAGGATATACCATGATGATCTCGGCACGATCAGGATGAGGGCTGTGGGACAACCCCTTTCCCAGAGACCTTTAGGCCTGTCAGGTGCCGGTCGATCTTATCGATGCATGGGAAGCATTTTTGGAACGTCTCAAGATCCCTTTCGGACGAACCAAACCGTCATCCAATTTGTAGGCGTGAGGCGTCTGTGAGGAAACGGCGCTAATCTTATCCTTTAACCGGCCAAACAAGTGACAAAACCAGTGTCCTTCTCACGGTAAACATCGAGCAGACGGCTAAAGTGGTTTAACAGCGCAATAAAAGTGTAAATTTATTGACCGTTAACTTTTACTTTTACAACCAAACCACAGCCACAGGGTTTCATTTCGAAACCATTCAAACAAACCCACCGATTGGAGTGGGTCTGCTTCTGCTTCATTCAAATTTCGATTTCATTCATGATTTTCGAACCCCGGGGGCCGCCCTGTTCCTGTGCAACTTCCGTTTTTGCCGAAGCGATCGGTTTCGATCGGTGGCTTCTTTGTTTGGGGTTGGTTACGTTTCGGCGCCGGATTCGTTCGATTCGTGCGGTGCAGCCTAAGCGTGTGAGAACTCGAGCTGAATGAGATTCTCAGAAGAGCCTCAAAAGCTCTGCTTGCCCTCCGCAAACCGGGCAGAAGATCAAACAGATCGGTTATAGTTTGATTAATTCGATAACCGACAGGGGGAGGTTAGTCGGTTAGTCACCTGAACTGTGTCTTCGCCGCGAATCGACCGTTTGCAGAACCGTTTTAGGCAAAAGGTTCGCAAAAGCGTGTTTGGGATGCGCTTTTTTAGCAGAAGCAACGTGCGAAGGGTTATAAATCTTGCCGAAACTACGTTCTCATTTGTCAAACGATCACAAAAGATTATTCGGAACAAGAAAAAAGCAGTTTTTTTGGCAAAAGAACACTTAAAAACGGGTGTCATCTAACGATAAAGACAAATTTGCAGATTCGCCATTGAAAAGGGCACTTTTTTCTTAAAGTAATCCTTAGACATTGGAGGTATTTCACCTGCTTTGGAGCCTGCGTTATAATGCCCTCATCATCGGACGATTTTTCATTGCCCACGCTTCAAACTCGGACTCTTCCTGTGAAACGAGCACACCCAAACGCAGAGAGGATCGTCATTTGAGGCACTATTGTTGCAAAACTGATGCATCGTTACTATTTTATGCAAAAAAACATAATCTCATCTCTTTCCAAAAGTCTTGCACACACACCCATCAGGGGCTGGATATACAAACTTTCATTTTTAAAAAGTTCTCGCTGAATCCAATGCTGGAAAAAGAGGGTCAATCAACTTATGGTTTAATTTCTCTCTCTCGTTTGTTCGGCACGCCGGCACCACCGACCTGTGCGAACCAAATAATGAAGACATCAACGATCACTAATAGGACAGCCAAATCCGCGAACCGCGAGCCGTACGGCACGGCGTGAAACCTCAACTCACTCATAACTCACGCGGCGCTGCGTGCCCATTAATTAGCACGTCAATGGTGTTGGTCCGGCCACTCAACCCTTACAGCCGCTTCGACGCTTCCACAACCAGGCTGGAGTGGAGTTGTTTGTTTAACGCCTTCTAATTTGAGCTCCCAAGGATGGTGAGGGAACGCGTTTCGCTTCCCTGAAGGCAACTCCCAGCAAACGTGTTCGCGTTTTACGATGCAGTTTTACTTTGATGAGTTAGATTTTCCCGTTTATTAGTTTTCAGGTTTTTGCTTTCATATTACACAACGGCAAAAAATCTCACTCCTTGCCCTGGCAAACCCTCACGAAGCGTTCTGGGAAATTTCAGAACACAAGAAGCATGTTACCCTTGAAGGGCTTCGCGACAAGGACTTTTTGGGCCGTCGTTTTTTGCTTGAATTTGATCAGCAGAAGATCGTTTTTTCTGTGATCGTCTGAAAGTTTATGATTTGATGGTGAATAGGGCCGTTTTTTTGTTGTTGATTGCTTAATTAAAACTGAAGCTTACGTTGTGGTTTTGGAGGGCGCAAAACCGCAACAACGCGCGAGCTGCACCGTTCAGCATGCAAATCGAAACATCTGTCGAGCATCGAACGCGTGTGCCTCGTGCTTGCATGTTGAGCAGGAGATAGAACAAGAATCTGGAACAAAAAACCCAAATGCTTTCGAGACGGCTACACTTGCAGGGAGCAAAAAGAGTTTATCTGCAAGCTTTTTATAATATTTTAACGATAGTGGTTTACGCTAAGTTATCCTCTAGAACAATACTGATAAACTGATCTTTGATGTGCTCAGAGATGAGTAATGACGATCCTTTCCAACATGGCCACAATCCAACGGAACCAGCTCATGACTAATGGTGTAATGATGACTCCCTAGATCCTAGGGAGTTCCACTTATGATTAACTGTATCGACCTTTAGCTTCCTTTCCGCTTTCTAGTGTGCCTTTTTGAATATAACCGGTAAACTTCCGGTGCTGTTCGGTACCATACCGACGTCCTAATAAGCCCGCATAAGCCACCGTTGCAACAGAATGAATAAGATCGAGTACGATCTGTATGTTGCCAATTGATTTCACGGTATGCCGGCTTTGCTGCCACTTTTCTAACGGTATTACACACAAATTGATGCTTCCGTTTACAGAGATCTGAGTCTTTTTGTATGGTCGGTCGTTTTAACCTTGCCGCTAGACTAGACCCTTGATTTTGTTTATTAACAAATGGGAGCATCCGTTTTGGAGGGCTTCCTTCGGGTTGGATTTGTTTACAAAACAAGCGTTATGAACGTTATGAACGTTGACTAAGAATAATTAATCCGATCCAAGTCCTTCGTCGATCCAGCAAGCAAGCCTTCCGTTCAATAAGGCCAAACAACAGCGGAAATCAAATTTTCCACTAATTAATCACCATCCTGTTGTTCGGCCGTGTCTGTATTCCGTTTTTAGGTAAGACTGTGTAAAGTTTTTTTTCGGGTTGCAACTCATCTTTCTCGAGGCTTCATATCCGGTACTGCTTCTGTCGCTACTGGCATCTCGTGTGTTGGTGTGTGTGTGTGTTAAAAAAATGTAAACACTTCGTTCGAGAAGAAGCGGATACACTGTCTTTCCACGGACTTCCAAACCTACCCATCAGGGCTTCTACCTGTTGTAAGGCTTACCGACTTTACCGTGTCCGTTGCCCTGTGACAAGAAGATGAGCTCTTTTCTCACACTCTCCTTCTCACTCATCTGTGCGCAATATTTGTCAAGCACGAGTGCCAAAGTGGTCCGAAAACAAAACACCACCAGGGGCGACCTGTCACCGGGTGAAAGTGAGGACATAATTCTAACCCATCGGAAGAACATCCTTCCCGGAGCGGAGCACAAAAACAGAACCCAACAGACAAAAAATGCACTTTCTTTAAAACCCCTTCTTCTTTGACACCCTTACATGAGCGTGTGGTATGTTTTTTGGTCGCCCGACATGACCGGGTTCCTCCAGTCATACCGGCTACAGCAGTATCCCGAATTGTGAATTGTGTGCATTAAAAAACGATCAGCGTGACAAATGGTAGCTCATTTGTTCTGCCACCAACCTAGCGTCAACCTTTTTAAGGACCCCAGGGGCTCCGAGATGACACTATCACCTGGTAACGATCGGTCGATCGACCGTTGAAAATGATCAAGTGTCCGTGATCAACCTTCCCGGAAGCATCGATGATAGAACAAATCGTGTAGCAGATAAGGGACTCGATCGAATACGTTAAAAAAGAAGTAGGTCCCTGCCAAGAGAAAGTGCTGAAAGAAATGAGTTCCTCTTCATCGTCCTTTGCGTATCGATTCGTACCTCCTTTTGGTTCGGCGCCAGCACAACCCAATACAGGACCCAGTAGCAACTCACATCTGCATAAGTAGAAATGTAGAGCACGCGCTCAAGTGCCCTCGACCCGCGGCCGATCGCGTTAATCCATTGCCGTGCACTCCAGTGGCTGCCCACCCGAGTGGCAGCATGATAATAACTCGCCCTCTTGCTCTCAATTCAATTATCACGCCCCACAAAAGGGATCAGTTTATTGGAGCAATTACGAGCTGTTCAGGCTGACATGTGCTCAGCTTCCGAAAGCAAACCCCGTAATCCCATCCGAAGCGAAGGTTGGTTAGCATTTGAGATACGGTGCGTTTCCATTGTTCACGACGCCTCGTCACGGTGGGCTCCACAAAAAAGGAGAATCCAAAAGAGCCACCACACACACACACACAAAATAAACGGGAACTACCGAAAAAGTGTTATCCAAACACACCGGACTCGGCCAGTGGCATGAATTTACATATTCTGAATGGTTCCGAAGCCGCGATCGAGGGCGTCCAATCGAGAGGGACCCGCGCTTGATGAGAACGCGTGATGAGAACGAACGCTGATGATGATCAGGATGATTAATCGCTTTCCCGCCGTGCGCGTCGCGTCCGAAAGAAAGCGTCCATCACGCGCCATCAAACCATCCACAGAGTCGCCCCGCCCTCTCCACATCCACGGGGCTACGAGCGCTCGCTCGCCGCGCACTCATCACCCCGGACGTTTTGTTATGATTATTTTTATTGTTATTCTAACAAAACTAAGAATTTCGAAGCCTCATCGGACAATCGCACCAACAATCTTCCTTCTTCGATCCACTTCTGGACAGTTTCTTCTTCTGGACACAGCCCTGGACATACGGGGAACCAGTACGGTACGGTACGGTGGAGCTTGAAATCAAAAACAAAATCCTGCTCTAGTGGGTGCTCGTTTACATACTTACGCTGTGCTCGCGCAGTGCTCTTTAGGCTCCGTTCATTCGCTCAGCCGTCGATCCACACTACTTGAACTCTATGGAATCTCCCCCGTCCCGGACTGGCGGGCTGCTCCGTTCGATTCCAGTCACTTCCAGAGACGGCGCATCGGTCTCCGGGACCTCACTCGGGCGTCCACATTCTTTGATTCTTCGTATCAGTCTCAATCGCACTTGAGATGCCGGACCGGATCTCAAGCCTCGCATCGCTCGGTCTGGGAGCACTCGCTGAAAATTGTCCGAAAATAAAAGGACCATCGGCAAACGGCTTCGGCCGACTTCATGGGGGAAGCACGTCATCCAAGTTGCCAACCCCATCCAACAATGTTGGCACACTGACCAGAGCATGAGCTCGATGACGTGAAATGAAATAAATTGATTCTAATTTTGCGAGCTCTATTGCCGGCATGCTACACACGATGAGGTATTGCGCGCGTGCACACACACACAGCACGACATCAAGCGCTTCTTCCGTTCCTGGCCAGATTGTGTATATCCTGAGGCTGTTTGCTTAGCTCCTGCACGTTGCACAGCTCGAGAGTAGCAGCTTTTGTTTACTTCTCTGCAGCCAAATTACCTTTACCCCCCTGTGGTGTGCAGACACGAGGGCCGGGTTTCACACGCAATTCCCATGGATTTGGATGATTTGCATACGTAATGAAAGTGAATCAAGGGAAAAACTAGGGATCCGATTCGAGCGATACCGGTCAGTATTAAAAGCGGACCGACAACGCACCGTAAGGAGCATTTCGAACGATCAAGTGTGCAGCCCCGAAAAATACCCACAGGCTGCAAGAAGCTAGGGAAGGAGGGCATTGAAGTGCACTCGTACCCGTGGAGCTCAAGAATTCAAAAGAAGGACCGTCTCTACCCCGTTACCCCGAGCGGGCAGGCCTCTCTGGGCCACGGAAAAAAGTGTGTCTAAACACGAAAATCCTTCAGACTTGCTTTGGTTTTTTTCCCCATCATCATTTAAGATTAACCTTAGAGCACTCTTGCCTCTGTGTGTGCCGTGTCGATTCCAGAACCATCGTCTTGCGCGCTAGAATGCCCTTACCAGGTTGGGACGTGCGCACTTTGGAAATTTCAAACGTTTATTAGATCTCGTTTTTGGGGCATCGAAATCGAAATCAAATCATGCACATTCACGCGACGGCAGATGGCTACTGGTGCAACTGTCGGAGAGCCCGTTGGCGTTTCAGTCTTGCCGCCCCACACTCGCCACCTTGGTTTCACGCCTTCGGTTCGGGTGCCTTCGGTTGGACGAACCGGTAGTACATCGTACCGATCAGCATCAGTGTCAGTGTCGTCTTCGCCACCTGTAACGTGGGAAGACCGAGCAGAACCGTCGTGATGACGAACTTTTTGAAAGGCCACATTACCACCGGGCAGGGAGGCAGTAGGGGAAGAGAAGGTTGGTTAGCTGCAGGCGTGCCGGATATACTTACATTCGCTCGGCCTCGAATTGTGCGGTTGTTGAAGTATCGGGACCACCCGCGAATGGACGGATCGTCGATCGGGATCCCATCCTTATCGGTTTTAAGCTTCTGTTCCGACATGCTGCTTTTTCGATGCTTGTACACACTCACACACACACACACAGCCCAAGGGGAAAAGGAGCAAGCTAGAGCTGTCAAAATTAACTCTAACGTGGCAGAGCATGCTGCGAAATGCTACACTTTGTCTGCTTCTATTTCTAGCGCAACCTAGCAACGCAACACTCTGCAGTAGAGGTAGAGCGTGCTGCTGGTGATAGTTCAGTGTTTGTTTTTTTGCATCTCACCCTTTCCAGTGCAAGATCTGATTAACGAAAGCAGGAAATAGGAGAAAAGGGAAGATATCTAGCGTGTGGACGTTCCTGGAAATGCACCTTTTTCCAGCAGGAACCAAACCTATCACCTCAAGGCAAAAGTCATCTTCGCTGACGAAGACATTACCACGGTGACCTAAGAGCCAGCCATCCAGCAGAACCGACCAGAGCTTAAGAGCAGTGGTGCAAAAGGTGCGTCTTACTTTTTTCTGTTATGTTCTGGCGCTACTCAAGCGGAAAAGACTTCTTTTTTTTGCCCATCGTCACCATCGTCTTCCTCGGTGCTTTCCTTGCACAGCCAAACCGTACTCTCGGTGGCGTACTGGGAGTAGCTGTAATTTGATCACATTTTTCGTAACCTCACCCTGAGGGTGAATGTGCCAACCGGGGGAATACGGGCGCCTGGGAGAGTTTTTGTGTCCCTCTTGGTTCGGAGATTGGTTCGGTAAAAGCTTGAAGATGTCTCTGTACAGCATAAAACGTTGATGTTTCTGTTTTTTATTCTATGCTCTCTCTCTCCCTCTTTCTTTCTTGCTCTCTCCCTTTCTCCATCTCTCGATTTATTTCTCCAGCATCAAAAAAGCATGCATGCGCACTTTGCTCATCCCGCTTGATTCCGCAGGGAATATGCACCTTCCCTAGCGCGATGTCAAACATTAAACTCCAATTACCAGCCTTTTCTAACAAAACCACCTGTGGTGCATGGGACGACAGTCCGTTTGCTGCTCGGTTTTGATTGCAGCCTCGACGCTCCCGACGCATCAAAGCACGTGCGATTTCGGGCGTGATTAGTGTCGCTGGTGGGCAAACACATTCATTATGGGTGAGTTGCCTGGCGTGCCAATAAACACCGTGCACTACATTGTAGCTGCTTCTAAGCGACCTCATACGATACCCCCAAAAGGCACCATTTTAACTGTGTGATTAAAAGCTACTCACCTTCATTACACGGTGCGTGGGCCACTGCGATTCCTCCCCAATGATTGATGACAGTGAGATAATGCAAATGCTTCTATTGCACCGAAAGGGTGTAAATGGGACACAAGCAGTAAAAAAGGAGGCAACAAATACGCCCCCCGGGGGAAGAAGAAAATACCCGTTGCACGGTGATGTTTGGCCACCGCTGGGGCCACCGTTTTTGATCGCTGAATTAGTGACGTCTCGTTTGGCAGCTTAACGTTCTAAACCACACACAGTTTATCTGAAACATGACACACCCGAGCCGATTCGCTCGGTCGTTGTTGTCTTTGCTGCTGCAATTCGTCGGCCCCCAGCCCTTGTTTGGCGATGATCTGCAGACAGGCTACAGGGGTTTGTGCAGTAGTTTTGGGGGCTCAGTGGGCGACTGGGATGACAAATAGGACATGTGATAATGTGCATAACGGTGTCTAAAGAGATGCTGTGTTGAGAAGCAGTACTATTAAGGTCATGTTATTAGAATGTCGCACAAAAGTCTTTCATGCGGAAGATTAAGATGTTCTCAGTTGCAGTTTATTAAAACATATCCAACCTATTTTTAGTTCTCGCTGTATTATACACTCACTCGTTGCCCTTTTCCAACTGAGTTCTAATATATGAATCATAAAAATAAACATAACTTTTATTCGATCGCTGAATGATCATCCTATCCTAAGGACAAGAATTGTTTTACAAGTCAATCTAGCCCCGGGCCTACTGCGCAACCAGCCAAAGGATCAATGGCGCTATCCTAATCATAGCATGGCTTCAATCGCCCGACCACCGACGACCATTAACAATTTCACACAACCATTACCGGGCACCGGGTTCCTTGTAATTTAAACGGCGCCCGCAACGCCATCGTACGACCTTTCGAGGGGACCACCCGGTTCCTTTGATTCCTGGTGCCACGAATACCTTGTCACGACTATTAAGACCACTTTCCCCCTTTGGCGGCTTGGCATGTAAATAACGCTAAACAAAAACAATAATCCCTTAGCACGCATCCCAAAAAAACAACACCGCTGCTCCGTTTGCGGGCCCGCAACGATCAAGGATGGCATTAAAATTTTATTTCTATCGTCAGTTTCTCTAATTTGTCGAAACACACCCACCGAATCGATCGATTGGAAAGCGCTCGGCTGAGCGTATCCTTTTTTCGGGGCGCCGAAGGATGCTGAGGAGGTCCTTTTTCCACTCGGCACTGAACCCTTTTTGATCGACTTTCCCCCGTTGGCGGTGGTGATCCTTGCGCGGCGATCGTAAAAACAGAGTTATTAATCTTTGGAAGGTTAGAAGACACTCCCTTTCCAACAAATCCTACACGAAGCAAACAGGTAAAAACGGGAAGGGAAGGGCTGGAACGAGTGGCTGGAATGTTTATTTTTATTTTCCAAAAAAGAAATATTAACAAAACCTGGAGCCCCGAAACGATTACAACCCGCCGCCGATCGTACTAGCGTTTTATCGCACTCTACGAAGCGTTGCGGGCTGCGAGCCCCTGTAATTATCGGTCTGCCTGTTTGCTTTACCTGCTATCCTTGGGCATGGTATGGCCATGGTACGCTACTAATCAGGATTCCGCGCCGGGGCCGATACGCGCACTGTTTGCCGATCATTATTATATCACCGCAAGCTGTACATGCTCTTTCCAACGGTGCAATGATAAGCTGCAAAACAAACAGTTCTAATCCGTACTACTTTCCCCTCAGGGGGTGGTTGAAGTTTCGCTAATCCTGTGGTAAGGTTTTGCGCCAGCAGCTCGTTAAAACGCTTAGCACGTTCGCGAAATGCGCTCAATTATGTCTCCTTTCACGTGTATTTGTGTATTTGTAACGAGGTGTTAGTTTGACACGCAAATCGGGACAACGTTGAGTTGAGCTTCCATTCCTTATCGCCTGTTGGGCATGCAGTGCAACCCTACAATCAAAACCAATTGAGATGAGTGCGAATGGAGTTCGAGAGCCTTACCACATGGATTTAAACATTCCAAAATCCATGTCCTTTTAATTTGCGTCACTGCGAAAGAAAGTCTCACAATTTGTGTTAGTTTGTAGCAGCGTGAAGGCTACAGGGGAAAAAAACGAAACGCAAACGACCACGATCGAATAACCGTGTTGAATTGTGTTGTGTGTATTGCATACATTCTGGCGCTTTGCTTCGCCGCACGCTCGTCGACATGTAGGACGTTGTATGTCGATTTTTCTGGGCGTTGCCTGCTCCTACTGCGGAAACCGGAAGCACGCTGGCTGTAATCGGTACGAACTGCCTTCTGAGAGGGTGGCGTACGGTACTGTTGATTCAACTAGATATGAATTAAGTCGGAGAAGTAGAATCTCACTTTTCTGAAGCTAAGCGATGAGACCACTACTCCACTTATTCCATATCGTGATATACATATACATTGGATGACGCCACCGCACACCTTTTCACGCCACCGTTTTCTTCTTCTTCTTTTTGCACAAATCGCATGAGTCACGTCGCTTTCACGCCACCATTCATGGGTATGAAGTAGATCTGACAGTATGGTTGGACAGGGCACTGGACGGGAGCAGATGCGAACCACGGGTGAGGGTTTGGGTTGAGGCCGCATCTGCTCGGCCTTACAGTGCCAGTGACGAAAGTGCCGTGGTCTGTCGATGATCTAAAATACCCACGATCGTAGCGTGAACGTGTGAGGAGCCGGAGCAGCAGCAGAGGAGTTTTCGTCGCAATCGTTTTTTCGCACACAATTTGGCCACACTTCACTATTAACTTCCTATCGCATTCACTGCAACTGTAACAAGCGTTCGTTCAAGCACTTCAAGCACTCACTTCACACTGCCCCTTCTTGTGTGGGAGCATCGATGCCACATCGACAAACTCTCCTATCGTGTCACACCGGAACCGAACCGCCGGTCCTTTCCACACCAAGCGATCCACCGTAATAGGAGCAGTTTAAAGTGTACACAGCTTTTATAACCGATAAACGGATGGCCGTTTTTTCTTGTCACCTTCAGTGTGCAACAAGCGAGGCAGACTAGCTAGCCGGGCCCTCACCGATGTGGCGCACTGCGGACGATAGAAAGAGAGACAGAACGCAACCGTTATCAGCCGCACCGCATGCTCCAGGATCACCGGCCCGTGTTGGGCCGGGACGGGGAGGGCAAAATCAACCCCTTCCGATCGATACCGAAATGGCCGCCCTCGGTCACAACTACCAATGAGTGTGTGTGTGTGTCCGTGTGTACGAAAAAACAAACCGTACCGATCCGTTATCAATCGCGTTCGAAGCCTGGGGCCATATCAAATAGGTAACGCACACCACCGTGGCACGGACAAGACCGCGGATCCGCAAGATAAATGTGACTCAGTGTCGATGTGAACGTGCCATCGATATTTATACACACACGGCGCTGGTCACACACGCCCGCGGCACCCGCGGCCCCCGGTCCCTTCCT
Source organism: Anopheles gambiae (assembly GCF_943734735.2). Classification (NCBI taxonomy): domain Eukaryota; kingdom Metazoa; phylum Arthropoda; class Insecta; order Diptera; family Culicidae; genus Anopheles; species Anopheles gambiae. Next base: position 9,040,538 of record NC_064601.1, on the reverse strand, counting down.
GCGACGGTGTGAAATCACCGATAAGGAAAATCGCTCAACGTCACCTTCTCATCCGCGGGACGCAACGCTTCACAACTGGCCTCTGTGCCGCGGTAAGTTGTCCCTCCGCACCGGAATCACCTACACTTACCTGTGGGGCACAAGATATGGGATTTTTCGATCTTTTGTGTATGTGTCAGGGCCCCTGGAACTGGGCCCGGGCATGGGGTGTACGGTTATGCACACATGCGGTCTCGTTTCCGAAAAAAAGAACTATCAACGATAAGCGGCTTCGCGCCCGGTTAAGCTCTCGATGCAAAGTCGGGCATGCCTATTTTATGGCTGAGGACAGTACAACACAAACTGAAGAAAAATGGTTCCGAAATTTCTCAAATTACTTTGCTAGTTCCGTAAGACGTTCGAACATTGGAATACGTCGACTTGTTTGTGTTGTTGCGAAATTCAACCATCGTGGCACACATACGCACACGCTTTATCAATACGATCGTACGATGAAGAGCCCGCGGACTCGATCATAAGTTGCGCCATGAGTTTGCAGGTTTTACCAATCGCACGCAACGCACACAATTGCAAACCCTGGTACGGTACGAAGGGTCGGTACACGCTTCCCCAAGGAGATACAGAACCCCAACCCAAAACGATCTACCCACAGGATTAGTGGAAGAAGTCTCCGTGTTTGTGTGTTCCAGACACAGTGATCCTTCCAGAAATCAAATGCATTTCCTGGTCCTTCCGAGCCACTGGCTGGGATTGGCTTGATCGGTAATATAGAGGAAGACATCCCAAAGCATCAGGTACACTCATCAGACATTGCGCAATACAACATAACGCACGCTCAGTGCACCGGTGGGTTGGCGGCAGCAGGTTGATGCGACCCGCAAGCACATGTTGGCTTGGGAGGAGTTTTTGGGAGGGAAGCTTATCGGCGTTCTACCACCAAACATGCCAGCCGGATGCTTGTGCAATGGGGTTTCTCTTTGCACCCTCCCCGGCCGATTCGCTGCCAAGACACAGGCAAGTAAAGCAGCGCAAGACACAAAGCCCCGAAGATAACGCCGTTTCGAAGTTGATCAACCTTGCGGAGCCGGGGGTATCATAAATCGAACCTGGAGGCTAGCTAGCTCGGTCCATAAATGCCATATAATCTTCATCGCAATGGTCGGGCTTCTCGGGTGGGCTCAGGTGTGCAAACGCTGAGCTCCCAGAAGTCCCCAAGTTACGAGACGCAGGCATTAATTCGGGGCTTTATTTTGCGACCAGGCGCTTATCGCGAAACGATTACTGCTACGCGGATATTCCGCGGAAACATTGGGCACATCATCGCGGAAGGGTTCGAAATTTCCAACGAAATTTCAATGCCTTTGTACTCTAATCCTATAGATTAGTAGTAAATAGGACGGATTCGCGTCCTTCGTTTTTGTGAAGAGGGTATGTTTGTTCAGGAGTTCCAGGACATTGACGAACAACTGATCAACAACTGAAACCATTACCTTGATTGAAAAAATGAAAAATTTGATGACATCATCCTCAATAAATCTCTTTATCCAGAGAGCCCACCACGCTTCACTGCAGCAGCAGGCGATTTTTGTACCGAAAAGTACCCCCAACAACAACGGGGCGAAAGGCGAAAAAAGGAATTTCTTTATCGTCGAACCAAAATGATTGATACACAACGCTACCATCTTACTTTTTTTTGTTCTGTTACACATGCTCCACATGCTTGCAGTACGAGCTCCGTCCGCTAGTATTGCACAGCCGGCCGCCCTGCCCTTACCTCCAACCTCCATCCTCCTCGCCAGTGGTTTGCCACGAGGTGCACCTTGAATAAACAACGGACCTCAGTGTACCTGAGACCGGCGGCGGCATCAACTGATAAGATAAACGGTGCTTTCTGTGTGTGTGTTTTTTTTATGTTGTATTCATCTCGATTCCATCGTCAACGTTATTTGCTTTGGTGGCGAGAATGTCTAAGGTTTAACGGCCCTACAGAACTTCCGAGCCGAATAGGCGATATGTAGTCAATATTGGAAGAACACGTCAGATGTGCTAAGATCAACCCTCTAGGAATGCGATCGCGACTTCCAAGCGACACCATCATATGACCATCGTGGCAGCAGTTCGGTAAGAACCTGTTTCATCACTTCCCTTCCAAACCCAATGCCAATTTCGTGCGGGAACACGTTGCACAACGGTGGTGACCCGGGGGTTTACGAGTGGATTAATTGTACCGCGCTCGCTCGATAAGATAGCTGATCACACAAATCAATGTAATCACTCAGTGGGTAGGGGCGTAATCAACCCAGTGACGGCACCAAGCAGCACCAACTCCATTGCGAAGGGGTAGCGCAACGATAATGGAATATGGGATTACGCTGCATATTATGTTCCTTCGGTTTATCCAGCTCCAAATCTTCAACCACTAGCCCGTAGAATGTACCCGTCAACGCACTCAGTCCACTGTCCTGCTTTCTTTCCGAATGTACTCTGTCGCGTGAAACGCTGTACTGATTCATTTCATTTATTTCGCTTTCATTCGAGGGAAAACAAACATCAATGCTCCGTTTCTTTTGGGACGGGCGAAAAACATGTACAGTAGAGACCGGTAGAACAACGTAAATGACGGAACATCAATAGAATTAAGAAGCGGGTTTCGAACATACTCCACAGCCCTTCCTTTTTCAGCAAGCGCAACTCCATAGACATACAAAAAAAGAACATCGCAATATCATTTACATCCGATTCTTCTAGCGCATCCGTTTTGTTTTTAATGCCCAACCATTTGGCTCTAAATATCTTCAACATCCTCTCCCCACGATTCCTTGCGCTCATCCCGAACCCTTCCGATCGGGCTCGAGAAATCCTAAGCTACGGCTCTTCTTCAACTCATCGCTACGTTCGCCGCTACGCCGGAAGCGATTACAGATGGCCTGTACACTGCCGGACTTTTTCAGCGGTTCAGCACCGTCTCCATCCCGGCCCTCATCCTGCTCACCATCCTCACGGCCAGCCCGGCGCGGCGAACCGAGACTCTGCGCACTGCCCATCTTTGCCGCGGCCTCACCACTAATGTCCACCATCAGGCTCTGCCGACACAGTGCGGAAATGGCGTTCATCTTGCTTAGATCCTTGCTGCTGCGCCGCAGCTTCACCTTGCGCAGCTTCGAGGCGAGATTCGAAAGACCACCGAACCGACTTCCGCCACTGCCCGCGGCAATGGAACCGGTGGCCACTCCAGCCGTACTGCCCGTGCTGATACTGTGCCGCGAGCTTGCTCCCGGTGGACCAGGCTCCCCCTCAACGTACGACGATCCGGATTCGTTGCGTCGCAACGTGACCGTACCATCATGATCGGGCACCGATCGTGCTCCGATCACCCCAGCACTTGCACTCTTCATCAACAGTGTCAACTCTCCCTCGACCACACTGGACGAGGCCGTACTGGTCGCACTGATTTGACTGATCCGATTGCTCCACGGCTGATGCTCTGCTGCCTCCTGGGAACAACCGTTCCCGAGGGCCGCCCTATCGCCACCGAGCGGAGCACGCAGGAAGTCTTCCTTCGCTTTCTTCAGCTTCAGCGCTCGCTGGCTGAGCGGTACCAGTATGCTGCGGTTCTCCTCCAGCGGAGTGGTTGGTGCGGATTTCGAGAACTCCCCCGTACGTTGCTGCTGCTGCTGCTGCTCGAGATTAAGCCTCCGCCGGGCGATCAACCGTGGGCTGGGCGGTTTCAGTGCTTTCGAAGAGATCAGCACCTCCACCGCGCACTCTTCATTCGGTACGGACCGGCAGCGTGTGTACTTTTCCGTACGACCCGCCGACTTCTTGATGCTTCCCGTGCCCGTCCCCGTGGCGATGGGTGACTCGGTGCGCTTTTTGTACAGCCGTTCCTTCCGGATCGTGCCCGTCGCACTGGTGATCGTTTGGCAGGACGGAGAGCTGGCAATGCTTGCGGATGGGTCGTTTGCAACCGTTTGCTGCTGCTGCTGTTGTTGCTGCTCTCGCGTTCGCTCCAGCCGGGATAACGTGTCACGCCTTCGCAGACTATCACAAGCGAGAAACGTCCCGAGCTCGGGTGAAGGTTCCTTTTCCGTTCCGCCACTGCCAAGCTCACGCTCAATCACATCCTTGCTTGTGCCCTCAATTTTACTTGCACTGAACGACTTCAGCACTCTGGTCCGGTCTCGATCGGCACCAAACTCACCCTGGTTCGAGTCCGTACCGCGCTCTTTTTCCTCCTCCAGCTGTTTGAGCGATTTGCGCAAACTTCCAGCACTGGCCGACTTGGAGAGCTGGATCGTTTCCTGGTACTTTTCCGTCTGTTTGCGCACACGCCGATCGAGGACGGGCGAGCGCCACGCGACGGGCGAACACGAGCCCGAGCTGTGCGGTGAGGCACCTCCCTTTTCGGTCGTCAGCCGCTGGTTGTACTTGGCGATCATGAGTCGAATGTTGGGGGATAGCTCCTTGTTGGGCGCTTTCGACGCGTCCATGCGGCGCTGCATGCTGGGGGATTGTGGTAGCGGGGGCAGGTTGGTGACGATCTTCTGTTCTTGGGGAGTGGGGGACGATAGTACCACGTTTACCACCGTTTCGGGGGCTTCGTTTCGATCCGATGCACCGGAGCCTGACTCCAGCTCTTGGCTGATGGCGACCGGTTGAGCTGCGACTCCTCCCGCCGACAGGTTGTCACCGTCGACGGTGGTGAAGATTTTGCGCTTCGTTTTCACCAACACGCTGGCGGTGCACGTGACCGACGGCTGGACGGTCGAATGTGTCCCAACCTCCATCAACTCAACGCACGTTTCTTGGGGAGAAATAAGAACCTCATCCCCGGGAACCATTCCAAGGGACGCATTCTGCGGTTGAGGTCGCTCCACCTGTTCAATCTTCTGTCCGGGCTTGATTTTCAACACATAAACCACATCTTCGCAGACCTTTTCCCCTCCAGCTGGTGCTGTCGCTAGCTTCTCCATCGAGTCTGATGATGGCTTCTTCGCCCGGCTCGTCTTGCGCTTGGCTTTGCGCGGCACATCGAGCACATAGTTCTGCGGGCTGTCGTCACTGTCGCTCTCGGTTTTGCTGCTCTGCCGCGAGCCCATCCGCTTGATGCGTGCCTTCCGCCGGCTTCCGTTGCTGAGATTGCGCTGCAGCTTCTTGCCGGCGCCCGGTTCGCGTACATCCTTCTCCGGCGAGTCCAGCTTGCACTGGGCAGCTTGCGGTTGAGCGTAAGCCGACGAATCCGGCGACTGTGACGTAAGCGGAGCCGGTTCCGATTCCGAGCTGACCGGGAACCGACGCACCACGGACGATGGGTTCGGTTGCACCAGCTCCACCGTGTTGACGCGCACCGCATTACACACGAAGGTCGGCGTCACGTTGATGGTGGCCATGCTGCGGAACGAATCGTCCGTCCGCTGGATCGAGGACGTTGCCTGCGCACCAACGGCCGGTGTAATACTGATCTGGGGTATGTCCTCGTCCTTCGCCGAGCGGCCTCCGTTTGCCGCCTGCGCGGAAGCGTACTTCATGTAGGAGTGAAGCGATTTCTTCAGCTCGGCCACCGACCCGTTGATGGACTGCACGTTGCCGAGCACCTCGCCCGCGTCCCGCAGCGTACCGTCGTCGAAACGATGCAGCTGGCGCAGCACGTCCAGGGCCAGATCCTTCATGTAGGCGAAAAATGCAATACTATCACGCGAGCCGGTCTCGACGAACTCGGGCAGTGTGGCGATCAGGGCGCGCAGCACGATCTTTAGCCGGCGCACCTCGTCCCGGTTGACCGAGTCCTGTTCGCTCAAGCGTATCAGCAGTTTGGTGGAGTCCTTCAGGATGGTACTGCTGTTGCTGGACGGTCTCGACGAATATCCAGGCCTGCGGGGGAAGAGGTAAAAGAGTGAACAATGAAGCACACGATTATGTTCCCAACGTTCTCCAAACCGACTTACTCTTTGGCTTTCTGGTTCACTCCTAGTGTGGTCGATTCTCGTCGTCGTTCGCCCTCTGGCGGCAGTACCGGCATCAGCAGTGGGTCAGCCACCTCCAGTACCTCGTCCTCTACTTCCACTAGGACGGCACCCGGTTCTTCTCGTTCAGCCGACAGCTCCAGCTCCGGGTTGGACGAGACACGCCGGTTGGAACCGCTGTCCTTATCGACGTCCTTCAGCTCGTCGGCATCGTTCAGCGAAAGGCTGGACGGTTGGTGTGATATGGAGGATGCCGAAGGGATAGGCGCTATGCTATCCATCGACAGTGATCTTGCTAAGGCTGGTGACTTTTCTCCTGCAATGATGCAATGGAAAATGTGTTAACTTTTTGTTCATTCACTTACAATTAGAGATGGGGGTAATTCAGATTCAACTTCAGAAAACCTGAGTGATTCTTCACAGCGATTCATTGGATCTGAATTTCTAATTTTGAGGCTCAATAATCTTCAAACTATTGCAAAGAATCTATTCTAGAGAAGAATCTAAAGAGGATTCTAAAGATTTATGAATCTTTAAATATTTCTATGGATCTGTAAAAATTCATATGAATCTTCATAAATTCTTGAGTCTCCAAAGATTCAATCAGTCCATCAGTCATGTTTCAGGATTTATACGAATCTTTAGAGATTTTATTCGAGTTGCCAATCATTCATCACTAACGATTCATATGAATCTTTACGAAAGATTCATGAAGAATAACACCTACCAACAATAACCTACGAATCTACTTACGTTTGTTCTCCAGCACTACACCCCTCGTTTCAACGACCACCGGCGCATAGCCCGGATGCAACAGCGCAATGGTGGACGCTTCCGGCCCAATGCCTTTGGCCTTTTCCCACTCGAACAGCTTCCGGGTGAACTTGCGCGAAATGCCCTCGAACTTGATGAAACCCTTGGTCGTCTGCACTACCAGCTCCTTCTTGGGCGCCTCCGACGTGGTAACGAGTGCCTTCAGCTTCGACAGACCTTCCGCTTTCGGTAGATACTGCTGCTGGTGCTGCTGCTGGTTGTGGTGGTGCTGCTGCTGCTGCTGCTGCTGTGCTGCCTGATGATGGTGCCGTTCCTTCTCGAGCTCGTCGGACGTTTTCGACTTCTTCACCGCACCGCCGGACGCTTTCGATTGCTGGCGCTTCATCGACGCTCCACTCTCACCCTGGGAGGACTGCGTCGTATAGGACGGGACTTTGTTCGCTGCCTTCATTTGCTTCCATTCAGCTACAAGTAAGCAAACATACAACAAACATCAGATACTCTTACAACTGTTTTACCATCACATGCATCACTTACACAACTTTTTCTGAAAATCTTCCGGCAAATCCTTAGCATCGGGCAGCTGCTTCAGTCCCTGCCCTTCCAGCTTGATCTGTCCCGTCTTCCACAGCTGCCAGTCGGTGATGGGTTTCTTCTTGGCATCCACGCCCGGCTGGTGCTGAAAGGAGAAGTGAGCGAGCGAAACCTTTCAACTTCAGTCCTTTGGCCTCTTCACACATTTGCTGCGTACCTTGGTGCGCCATTCGTTGAGTTTCTTCTTAAAATCGGGCGTCAGATTGTCCTCCACGATCGGCGGTGGTTGGGCTTTGGCACCATACATCCCTGCCGCCCCGGCAGCTTCCTCCTTCAGCAGCTGGTTCACTAGAAGCGATACTTATGGGAATATACCAACCCGCTACAATCGTAAGTACTCCCGATCTCAACGGAGTTTTGTCACGCGTTTTTGGATACTATTGTCCTCTCAATTGCTGGAGGCCATACTTACAGGGACTGTTGTTCAGCATAACTGCGGCCGGGCGCATCCGTTCCCACTCCTGCTGCTTCGCATCGAACTCATGCTGAAGTTTCTGCTGCAGCTCCTGATACCGCCGTTCGATTTCCTCCCGCTGGCGCTGCAACGTGCGATGATGGTACTTGGGTGACGGTCGTCGCTTCGGCGTATTCTGATCCGACACGTCGCCGCTCGAGTAGTCTGGCTCGATCAGCTCCGCAACCATCCGATCGGCGGGGCCGGCGAAGAAGCTAAACTGCTTGCCGGATGGGCTGCCCGGCAGCGAGCCGCACCCATCCGGATCGAGGCAAATCCCGGCGTAGCTTTTGCGCTTCGGCGAATACTTCGGACCGGGCGATGAGGCGGCACCAAGTTGCGCCAGCGCCGCGTCCGATTGGGCCGCCGGGTCCGTGCTCAACACATCGATCGAGTCCGGCTGCCGGTGCAGGCTGAGCGGTTTGGGGGGCGATTTTCTTAGCTTACTAATACTGCTGCTGCTGCTACTACTGTTGGTGGTGGTGGTGGCGGTAGTGTTGTGGCTGGTCATGTTGGTGTGCTGGGAGTTGCTGGGTGACCTCGTCTCCACCGGGACTCCTTCAGGTACGGATTCAATTTCAGGTATGTGTTTGCTTTTGCGCGATCCCCGACCCGTGCCGGGCGTTACCAGGGTGGCCGTCGGTACACCCCTGTCCCCGCTGCCGCTGCGCGTCGTTCGACCCTCGGGCGCCGGTCGCCATTCGCCATCCTCGCCGCTGGAAAACGTGCCCTGCGTCCCCGGGATGGAGCCGCACGGGGAGTTTGGACCGCTCGGGGCACTGGTGTCACCACCACCACCACCACTACCAGCCGCCACCGACCCAGGGGATGCTGCCGGTAGCAGCAGAAAGGTCGGTGTCATGGCCGACGACCGGTGGCCCGGTGACGCCTGGCTGGAGGAGAACGAATCCGACCGGTCGCGCTGCATCATCTCGCAGGCATCCATCGACTCGCACGGACTCGCCTCCCGGCTGCAGCCGACACTATTGGAGGGTTTCGCGTCCCGCCGCGACTCGTTCGACTTGAGCGAGCCGCGGTGGTTCTTCACAATACCCTTCACCTTGCTCCAGGCCGATTTGTTCTTGTTCTGCAAAGGCGAGTGGAACGTTACATCCAGGAATGAAAGAAGAGGGGAAGTACACAAAGCAAAAGAAAAAAGCCGCCACTAACCTTATCCATCTGACGAATCGGTTCGAGAATAGCTTCCCCATCGAGGGACCGCGATCGGCGCGCATCCTCCTCCTGGCTGCTCCGTTCCGTGCTCTTCACCGAGTCTCGCTTGCCGTCTGAAATGAAGAAATTAAGATGCAGAGACAGCATGACACCAGCGCGTCTACCAGATCCAACTGAAGCAAAACCAAAAAAAAAACACACACACACAGACACGCCACCCGCTGACGAATGGATACGTCTAGTAAACAATTAAGCAAATTGACGGTGACCACCGACGCAGGCGGGCAGGCGGCAATCGACATTCCCGTCGCGAGCGCGCGCGCGCACAAATATCTTGCGCGTCGTCCCGCCGCGTGGATGTCGCGCATCGGTTAGGTCGCGCGTAACGCAACCGAATGGGGACGGGACGCTATATTTAGCTGGCAAAGATCGTTCGCTACTGCCATTACACCCTTGCCGGACACTCTGGACATTATTTCACCGTCTATCACCGATCGATTCCAGCGGGTTTCCGATCGAAGTAATGAAAGCGCGCGTGTGCGTGTGCTCACCTAGAAGAAGTACTAGAAGTGTGTAGATCTCGACATTGTGAAAAACGAGCCAAACCCGGACCTCTTTCCATGTGCCCGCGCCGATTCCACCAAGCCCCCCGCATCCCTTGGCGAACGAAAATTCCAAGAACTCCACCCGGCCGGGCAAGGTTCGGCCGATCGGCGTCACTTCACCCATCCTCGAGTGCGCCATCAGGACCATATGTTTTCACTTTCGAAATCATTCGAAGCCATGCGCTGCTTCGCCCCCTATCCCGTCCCCAAACCGACGCAACCAACCCCCAATCCGCCAAAATCCACGCGCTCTGGCGGCAGAGGACGCTATTGGCGTCGTTGCGAGCGTTTTTCTTGTGCGTTTGCGATGCCCCTAACTTTACGACTTGTTTACTTTGCGCTTAAACTGTTTATCGTGCGTTCGTCTGTATGTATGTGTGTGTGTGTGTGTTTGTGTGCTTTTTTAGTGCGATTAAATGATCGTTTTCGTCGCGGTTTGGATTTTGCAACACTTTTCTCTTTCGGGGGAAGGGCGGTTTTCAATCGCTTAAAGCATTTTGGAACAGTGTTCCACAACACCTCCACTGCTCTAATGTCGCTTCCGCACGTTCTATACAATAGCATGATTGAATCAACATGTATGCTGCCTACATCTTTGTTAGTTAAAACTATTACCAATCGAATCGAGCAGCGTGTTGAAATTAAACGCAATGTGGTGTAGTACAAGCACAAACACCCATTTCTCGCAAGGAAATCGTTAAATCCACTCCATCCGCCTTCCTTTCCTAGCCTGCTCAACAGACTAGCCCGTACTTCCCGGGCTGCCCCTCACGAGTAGTCCCACGCCGGACTTAATCCGGCCACCAATGCGTAACGAAACGCTTTGAACTATTCTCGTCTGGGGGGGCTTTTTTGTTGCTTCTTTTACTTTATGACCCGCGTACTGGATACAGAGTGTGCCCCCTCTTCCCCCCCAAAACTCGTCTCGTACGTTGCGGAAAAGCGATCGTCATATTTATTTTCTCCCACCACGGAAGAGGCACGTTTACGATTTACGCGAATTCTCGCAGCACTTGCGCTGGTGCGCCGCGCTTTGAAGTCAGTCTGCTACCCGGCCACGGTCTGTATTTTTTGTAGGAAAAATGAGTTTCGAAATCGCGCTTTCCCGGCTGTAAAGAATCTGTTCCCAAACTGGGTAAAGGAAGGCTGCGAGCTGTGGGTAACGGAAGCGCGTCAGCCCAAACACGTGCCACCACTACGCAACCAACTTGCAGCATGTGCACAAGAGTCAAATTCGCGTGCGTAAGCAAACCTATTCATTCAACACGGTGCGTGTGACATTGTGCTTGCCCCCCCCCCCCCCCTCCACCCTCCACCACCGTGAGGGTGTCGGCGGTCAGGGTGATTATGCCGCGAGGTGTGCAAACTGCGGCGGAACAATCGGAACAGAGTCAACCGCATCCTTGGACTTTCTTGCCGCGGTGCATTATTTCTGTCACATTACACTCCTTCCGAACTCATATATATTGGGTAGGGTGACAAGGAGGGGGGTGGCAGAAGTAGGCAGAAGGGTTGCTGACTATTTTTACACTGACATCTAGAGCAAAGACCGAACGCCGACTCGGTGCATGACGCAGGTGAACTTTGACATCCTAGACATCCTGGGGGCAGCATCAGCAGCAGCAGCCGACGCAAAACGCTATTAGTTTAATACGCATTAAACCCCATCACTACTTCTCTACCTCCCCCCCCCCCCCCCCTTCTCCTTTCTTCCCACTGTCGATCAAAAGCGACGGGTGTCGGCCGATTTGAGGTGGCGAATTAATGCGTTTTCAATTTTGTTCACCATTAGAAATGCATTCGCGAGCAGGCTGCATCGGCCAAAACCAAATGGATCCATTCACTGCATTCAAAACAAACAAACAATCTAGGCTAGGGGCTAGGATTAGGCCAACGCTACGCCGCGCGAGATGGATGGAACAATTAAATTAATTATTTTCTCACATGGTGCCCTTCTTCCTTTTCTGGCCAGCCCAACGAAAACATTCACCAGCACGAAACTGTGAGGTCAATTAGAAAGAAAAGTCCTACCAGGCCTGTTCAAGGTGCACCAAAAATAACCATCACCACTCACGCTTTGTTGTGGTTTTCTGCACAACATGTACGGCATGTGATGATGATAAATTCCACCTCTTACTCCAACACAGGTTTGAGAAGGACGAAAGTATGTATAAGATCATTTTACTCTAATAGATGTAATGGCAAAAACGAGTAAATGGTGGCATAGTTCCATTAAGGAGACACGGGCCTTACTCCACAACTGCGACTTGCATATGGCCAGTTCCAATAGTATCAATCAATGACTGGCTCCAGGGTTTCTGGCACCAAATGGCTGGCTTCCGGGCACTAACTTCCGAAGTAGGAGAATTTATTCTTTTACATAGCTCGCCAAGAACCAACTATTGGATCCGACGCACTACTTATCAGAACACGACTGCGACATGCATATGGCCTGTTCCACTGGTGCCAATGGTTGGCTTCAGGGCACTACCTTCCCAACCAGGTGAGCCTAATGTATCTGAAATTGGCCAATTACAATAATCTATGAGTGAATACTGTTGTGACCTCCTAAACCGTGTGCAAACCTTAAATACCCCCAAAAAGATCCCGAATGTCCTCTTGTACGCGCGCGTGCCTAAAACCTAGACCTAACCATTTACTCAGATTTGAACTCAGATAAGATTCTCGTGTTCTTAATTTCTCCGGGTAATCTGACGTATCCCGTTGAATCCCTTTGATAAACAAAGAGTTTCTGGCACTTTGAGAATGCAAGTTGAGTGCCCTCCTCGGCTCACTAGCCCTACAACCCTGCCCATGCAACAGGCCCATTAACATTAAAAGAAATCAAGATCGTGGTCTAATACACATTCCTCTGCTCTACCGATATTTATTGAAGAGTATCTAGATCCATTACATGCGGTCGGTGTACGTCGACCTTACCCCAGAACTAACCTCATAATGCGGTTTTGTAACCTTTGAAACCTTTGAACATTAGTTAGGAGGAGAAGTTATGAATGTTCTCAAACAATCTCGCAAGGTTTGCACGTGTTTGCACGGTTTGGGTCGGTTTGCGCAAGTGGCTGCAACTAGCTGCCCTTACATCAACCAAACTTTTGTGGTGCTTCGTCTTATCGGGGAGCGTCACCGTACGCGTTGAATCATGCCACGCACACACACACACACACACATGAGCTCCCCGTTGCCCTCTTGAGAGTGTTATCAGTTTGCGTGAGTACATTTGGTTCGCACTTTTCCCACGTGATACAGAATACGGAAATGCGCTGAAACTATTTGACTGCCGGAACTTTAACAAACCGTCTTGGGAAGGTGAATGGCCACTGCAAAGACAGCATTTACACCCCTGTAGCTAATCTCTTACAGCATTTTCATAATGTCTGTAACTATAGGAGCGCCGTGTGGTGTCGTGGTTCCTCAAATTCATCAGTTTCGCGCAAAAAACAAACACCGTGGTGTGTCACCGTGCTTAAGTTTCACACACCGGGTTTGGTTTATGTTATACAGAACCATCAAAGAAAGAAAACACACACACACACACACACACACACACACACACACACACACACACACACACACACACACACACACACACACACACACACACACACACACACACACACAAACTGCGACTGCTAGAGAAAGCAACGATAGCACACACCCAAAAGAAAAAAAAAGAGAAATGTGCGAAACTGCGCGGTGCGAAAAATAAATAAACATAAACACTCACAGACTTCCCCCCCCCCCCCTCTTCCTCCCCCCCCCCCCCCGCCTCCTGTTAGCTGTCGCCGGCTGTCTGACTCTGGCGATTCCGTCTACGGCAGCCAATAGGAAGATCATCTTGCGACCGGTTTGGCGTAAAACGTTCGCCCACGTGAGCTGGACGCGCCGACGTGTGACGTTTTGCGTATCGTCGTGCGTGTCCGCGCAGTCACAACTCCTGCTGGTCCTTCAAGGACACTCGCACAGAGGGGTTCTTCTACTGCTAATAAAATCACTTGAAAAATCTTCGCACAAACACACTGACTGATTGTTGTTGGCCGTGTGCTACCGTTGGGCGCCCATGTTTGGGCGTGTCGTTGCCATCTTGCCAACGTGCCAACGGTACACGCACTGGCGGTTTTTCCTGCACTTTTGCAATGTTTGTGTGTGTGTGTGTGTGTGTACTTGTGCCGCTTCTCTCTCTCTACTGCAGCTCATTATTTATGGCCCCCACACTTTGGTTTTTTCGCTTTGTGGTTGGGCCGGGTTGGGAACTTGGGAAAATATTTCTTTTTCCAAAACCCACCATTCCACGTTTTGATTTACGAGCACCCGGTACGGCTCCGTGTAGGCAAAAACGGGGTTTATGCGAGGTTTGGCTGGTTTGGCCACTCTCTCGCTCTGCTGCGCCACTGCACACTACCGCCGCGATCATCCCAAAACCCTGTTTCACATTTTCACACGTCCCGTGACTCCCGTTGGCGTGGCCGCACGGATCGTGCAAAGTCCATTTGCGCACAGGACGTGGCGTTACCCTGCTGGCATTGCTTACCCGAAAAAAGGGCAAGCTGCATGGCTACATGTGGGAAGGGGGGGAGGAGAGGAAAGTGGAGGAGCTTTAAATAAGCGTAGCTGGAATGTCTGCTGAACCGAACCCCGTCTGGTGCTGCGTAACTGCGGTAAGGGCAAGAAACAAACACAGCCAAGAGTTAGAAGCAATTATTGCGCGAATACTTTTGGAATGTTTTGCACCCCAAAGAAAAAGGATTTTCTTCTCCTAAAGGAAAAAAAGAAGTCAGACCGACGGAAAAGTCCTTTCATCGGTGTTTGCCGGCAGCTCCAAGCCGGCGTCACAGAATCGAGATCGCAGAACGAACCATCCTCTTGGGGCGCCGCGGCACGATCACACGGCATACAAAGCAAAGATCATAAACAATCAGTCGTGTGTGTCTGTGTGTTTCCATTTCCGTTCTGTTGATATACAGCTGAGAGCACATCAGTTCCGGTATGCCGATGAAGGCTTTTAATCTACTAAACGCTGTTCAAGGTTGAAGAGCATACCTTTTTGCTGCGGCCCGTGACTCTTGAATTGCATACGCTTTGATCGCTTTTGTGCTGGCGTGAGCCGCCCCTCGATTGTTCGAACGGGTGGCAAAAATAGCACTTTATGCTTGCAAGCGGGGAAGTGGTTTTTCCGTTCTGTTTTTTTCTTTTTCCTTTTTTCCTTTTTTTTTTTTTGCTCCATTCGCTTCTCTGATAAACATCGGCACAAGGGGAAAGCCAAAAAAACGGAAAGGTGTGAGTTGATGTAAACCAGAACACCCGGGGCCACTTCGCTGGATCGCGATCGTTTGGTGTGATTATTTTAAGCTTGTTTATTGTTCCCCCCCCCCCTCTATTTGAGGGGTTTTGGGAAGCTTCAGCACCCGCAGCAGCAGCATCAGCAGTAACAATTTCCCATTTCCCACGGCTCGGCTGTGTGTGATCCTCGCTTCGACACGATCAGGTGCTCGATTCATGCATGTTGGAAAATTCGACCAACATTTACCTTCCCTCAATCCCTCCGTTGCTTCTTCGATTGGGGTCGATTCTTCTTGCTTGCTTGCTCTTTTCCTCCCTACGCCATTTGACCCACTTTCTTCGGCATTAATGATGCGCCGCTGTTCGGGTTGTGTCAATTGAAAGTAAAATCACCTGTTTTGCGCTTCCTCCGTGATGCGCCCGCTCTCCCTCTCCACCCTCTTTCTGCTGCAGAGTTGCACCAGAGCGCACCAGCCTAGCTGCATTAGCCACCTTTCCCTTTCCCAGCGCCCAGGAAAAATCGCTCCGGTTCTGTGTTTGTGCGCGTGCGAGAGAGCAAACGGAGACGCACCGACCGCAGCGACGGCGCAGCGAATTGGCGGGCGTTAAAAATAGCGCGATTATGTCATAGCATAGCTTGAAACCTTCCACTCTACCCTACCCCTCCCTTCCTCTCGATTCCGGGGCTCTCTCAAACGGCAGACGCGCAAAGAAACGAACGCAGCAGCAGCAGCAGCAGAAGGAACTGTGCCGCCCAACCGAACCCGACTGGTTCCAAACTTTCATTCCCATCGTAACAGGGCCGCTGGGAAGAAGTGACTGGTAGGAAAGGGAGGACATTCCTGCTGGCGCTTGCTCTGCCACCTCGTGTGAGTGTGTCCCGTGGGCCGGATCGCACATTAAACCCGGAACCCTTTTTGGCGGGTTTGGCGGGTACGCAATGCACATACCCACACACACACACACACCCTTACACACCGATATCTGTGTGCGCACGCTCGTGATCGTCAAATACAAACAACAGCGGCACTCCCTTCCTTTCTTCTTCCCGCAATGGTGATCGCGTTCCGTGTGCGTGTTCCGTGCCGCGAACGCGGTCCGGGGGTTTATTTTTAAACCCCATTCCAACAAGCGCCAACCTGCACCGATCCACCCCACACGCCCGTTCGGTCAATGCCGTGCGCCGTACTGTGCCCGTCGGAACCAATGCGTGTGTGTGTGCTGCAGCAGCCGAGTAGCACAATTGGCAGACGCTCTTTTGCATCCCGAAACGTGGGCATTACGTCAGGGCCGCGTAACGTCCGGAGACGAGCGGCGGGACACGGGCGCATAATGGCCCCGGGGACGGGTGGGCTCTGCAAGTGCAATGACTGCTGCACAGTGTGCGCAATGCATCCTTTACGGCAATGCGGGCGGGTGTGTTCGCACGATCGCAGTGTAATCGGGTTGACGCCGCCGTCACCGCCGCCACGGCAAGCTTTACACACACGGACTACTCTCACTCCACTCTACAGGTGTTGTTGGGACGGGACACCGCCGGAGCGGACCGAACCGACCCGAAAGAGTTTTAAAAATAAATCCCCCAAATTCCTGCAACGCTCCATTGGTGGCGGTTGGCGTTATTTCGGTACACGGTTGGCAGAAGGGGTAACGAGGTCGAGGGGCGAGGGAGAGAGAGAGAGGATGTGCTAAGTTTTTTTCACAAAGTGTGCTGAGGAACACCCCTCAAAACACCATCTAAACATTCCCAACAACTGTAGCCGCAGGATACAGCAGGTGATGTACTCTGTCGAGTACATCCTGCTTGGTTTTACCAGAAGAACCGGATTATCTAACCGTTTTTTGTGAAGGTGTACAGTACAAGTGGTACAAGTAGGCATGATCCTTGTCTAGTCCACTCCAAAGTTAAGTGTGTTCCAGACATTCAAACTTACACCGGATTGAATCCGGCAAATTGCAATGCGCTTTATGGTCTCATGAATTGCGTTTGACGCAAATCGCACACACTCCGCCAGGGCGAATGTTTGTTCGGGTCGAACGTTCCAGGCGCCAGGCATGCCAGGGTACCGGGAAGCGAGTGTACAGATTAGTAACGATCCCATCTTTTTCAGAAGCGATGCTACAAACAAATCGGGGTTTACTTCCACTTGGGGTGTTTACTGTTGTATTAGGGTGTGGTTGCAATCGGTACTCTGTGTCTCGTGGCTTGAGAATATTAAGAGCAACATGGAGGATGATCTAGTTTAGTACAAACTGAGCATGAAGATACTTGCAGGTTACTAAGCAACACCGAGATACTCTCACGGGACGTGTATCTTTGTCTCCTACGGCACTGTGTGACAATATGGTTGCAGCCGCCTAGGACCCGCACCACAACGAGCAGTAATCATCTGTGGTTCCCAAAGTGGTCCAAAGATATTACAGTCAGAATGCAATAGTTGAACGCGCATATTCCATACATTTTAAATTACTTCGAGATGAATGTTTCCCAAAAGCGAATATTCTTCAAGCTACATATGCGATTTGCATATGCCGAAATTCTCTAAAATTAATTTTGGGGTGCCAATTAACAAAAATATTGATCAAATGGTGCAATGTGTTTCGCGAGGTTTCTTGGATACTTCATACCAATATCTTCATTAGTTTTCCTTAACATGAATAACGCTCTAAGCTAACGGTCTGCTGAAGATTCGCCTTAGAGAGATAACACTGTACTTGATCGAATTATTTGAATTCAGTGTACTTCTAACAGCTGATGTCTTCCAAAGCAGTCGGTTGCTTAAATCCTCAAGAGATAGTAAAGTACGGAGATTTACTCCTGAATAAAAAAAAAGGTACGGAGATGTTCCGCTTATTTCAAAGTGTATAATCAACAGCAATCATGCTTTCTTCAAAACCCTGAAGTGGCTCACGTATCAAGCTCATTAGGGGTACTAAGCCGATATTTACAATGCCAAGAGTCACGCAATACACGTGGAAAATCTGGTAGAAAAAACATTCAACAAACTTTCTTCTTCTTCTTCTTTGGCACCACAACTACCGTTGTCGATCAAGACCTATCTGTACCACTATTGGGCTTGGCTTCCAGTGACTTACTGATTACACATAGCAGGATAGTTAGTATGGGGCTACGTATGGGGGCACACGGTCCTAATCGTAATGCAGATGTCTTTGGCTGTTCAAGATTGAAAAGATGTAAAAAGATCCTAATTATTATTGATCCTGAGGGAATTCCCGATGAATGGATGTCTAGCATCAAACAGTCTTGAAAAGTTGGCGCAGGTGCAGATTAAGCAGTACGCAAACTAAGCGACTCTTAGGACCCCGAAAAAAGGAACCCATCCCCCGCTCACAAGTACATTTGCTTTTCAATCTTTCTCTGGTTTAGAAAGTCTCCTACAACTTCTTGCTCGACTCTTCAGAAAGGCCTTCATTCGTGTGACTGTTTAGGGCCTCCACACGTGTTAATCCGCCAATGGGCTTGCGCTGGTCGCACCAAGTTTGAGAACCACTGAACTAGCTCATTCGACGAAATTACGACGCCGCCCATTGGAATGCTTCAGGATGGTGAGCACTGTTCTTCCCATTTTGCTTAGCAATCCGAGCACCCATTGCCCATCGCAAGATGAATGCAGTGCCTCCCCACCTAGACCAAGAATGTCTAATGATGATTTAAATGCAGATCACATTTCTTCCCCCGTGGCAGAGTTGGTTCAGAAAATAAAACCGAAATTCCCCACACAAAACAAAAACACACCATCATACCCCCTGTGTTGGGGGTGTATGTGTGTGTGTTTGTGTGTGAATTTTCTACCCGAAAATAGCACCACCAAAATGCAATCAAACCCTTTCACCAACATCAAAACAAACATCACTTGCTCCAGCCGCAGGGAAGTGTGTTCTTTCCTTCCTTCTCACTGGGCGTTGGAAATTCTCGCACACTTCACAGTTTTACCAAATTTTCACGCATCGATTTGTTATTGCCCTGCGCCAAAGTAGTTGCGTGCGCTAAAAATATGCCCACACACACACACGAAATGATCACGGTCAGTCGCACGGGGGGAGGCATTCCTGAGTTCCAAATCAAACTGCGCGTGTATTAGGGAGGAGGATGATTGTTTGCAAAGTTGGCTCCCGTCAAACTCTGGCACACCCAAAGAACCCCCCCCCCCCCTCTCCCCCCTTTTCGTACCACCCAACAAAGAAGTGCCAATGTAAGCAACCGACGATCGATTGACGTCCCGGAATAGTACCACGGGCGTGGCGGCCAGAAAGAAACGGAAAGGAATTGCTGCACTTACGTCTCTCTCGCTGGCCCGTCGCGGCGCCGGCTTCTTCGTTCAGGTCGGTAAGGTTTTCGGCCGAGCTGGCCAAACTGTTCTCACCGGGCGTGCCGGGAGCAGAGCCACCGCTGACCACGATGCCGGACGAGGAGCTGAACACGGAATCGCCCGAGCTGCCAACGCACGGAATGGACGGTACGCGCAGATATCTGGGAAATAGATGGGAAAACAGTGTGACCCCTCTTGTCCTAAGGGACCCCTCTTTGTTTGTGCGTCTCACCTGGCCACCTCGTTGTTGACCGGTATCATCATCGCTTCCGTGCTTTTGATCTCGTTCGCGGGCAGTGCGCTGGTCTTTTCCCACTTGAAGGCCGCCTTCACCTTCGTCCACTTGGACACCTTCGGCTTGAAGTCGGAAATGGCACTCTGGCGCCGGAGCGGATAGTTGCGGCCACTGCCACCACCACCACCACCACCACCGCCACCACTCTCCTTGCGATGCAGCTGAAAGTTACCGATCTCGTCGTTGATCACCGATTTGCTACGCTCTCTACGAAACGAAGGAGCAGAAAAGAGAGACATTATTGCCGACGAAGGGCCAAGAACATCAACCAGCACTGTGTACAAACCTTTTCGAGCTGCTGCGCTTGCTGCTGGCAGAGTTACCGGCGGCCAGGATCGTCTCCAGCAGGGCCAGATTCGGTCCGATCTCGCTGTCCAGCAGATCATTGTCGGACGTGTCCTCGGGCAGTCCGACCATGAACGCGTCCGGATCTTTGGCCATCTAAAAGGGACCAGAAAGACAAAAGAAATATGGCACATTCCTGGACAGGCTTACACACAACCCCCCTTCCCTCGCCACACATACCGCCAGCTGCATCAGCTTCAGCTTCCGCAGCGTCTCGACGTTCTTCAGCTGCCAGTGCATGCGCATGTTCTGCTCCTGCAGCGTCAGCATCTGCCCGATCAGCTCGTGCAGCCGATCGAGCTGGTCGATCGCATCCTTGGTCGACAGGGCGGCCGCCACCGACGGGCCGGCACGGTTCAGCAGCATCAGGAACTCGTTCGCCGACTCGAACCCGGGCTCGTTCCTGCCCAGCGTCGGTGCGTCCGGCGTATCGGGCTCCTTCGCGTTACTCCCGGGCAGCGACTGGGAATGACACGGACCGGGTGGCTTCTTACACCCAACACCACCGCCATCCTGTATCGCCGTAGCCGGATCGCCTTCACACAGCAACCGCAGGAACTGTGCCTCCCGCTCCCGGTACGTGAACAGACGCTTGAACGGGTCCGTCTCAGCGTAACTGCCGGTGCAGGCGTACGCATCGCCCTCGACGACTGGACCGGACGGTGCAGCGGCGGCGGCGGTGGCGGCGGCGACAGTTGGATCCGGCGGTGGTGTTGGCAGTGTTTCCCGCCTCGTCGAGTGCAGCGGCTGATGCTCACCGGAACGTTTGCGATGTGCTTTCACCTTTTCCTTCTCCTTCTCCTCCTTCCTCTCCATAGGCAGAGTGTCGTTTTGCAATCTTTGTCACACACACACACACACGCTGATCTTTTCAACACAATCTCACTCACTTATTTTCACTTGATCGGACAGCTCTGCAGGAAAGAGGCCGAGAAAAAGATTATTTAAACACTAGAACCTGTCAACCTGTCCCCAGAAGCTATCACACAGAACTGACCGAAGTTGCCCTATTCTAACAAAACATCTTGAACATCGTTTCCATGTTACAAATTGCTCCCCTTTTCTCACACATTCTTCAACAGCAGCCCACATTTCGGGTTCTTTCTCTGGGAGGAGTAAACCGTGAAACAGCGACACGCTGTCAGCAAATTCCATGCTCACTTCCGGTTTCGATGCTCTGGAAGAGCTGGTAAGAGGTGTTGGCCCAACATTCGCTAGACAGTCTATATTAGTGATGGGTAAAGATGGTTAAAGTCTGGAGTCGACTCCGATCCGACTCCGATAAATTTGATATCGACTCCGGAAGGTAGGTCCGCCTTGCATTATCCGGAGTCGTCTGGAGTCATCGGGAGTCGCCCAGAGTCATTCGAAGTCAGAGTCGGCCGGAAACATTCGGAGACGTCTGGAGTCGCCCGGAGTCATTCGGATTCGGAGTCGTCCGGAGTCGTCCGTAGTCGTTGGGAGTCGTTCGGAGTCGTCCAGTGTTATTGGGAGTCGGAATCATTCAAACGAATCGTTCGAGTCGACTCCGATCCGACATCGATAAATTCGGAATCAACTTGGGAAGGTAGGTCCGTCCTACGTGTCGTTCAAGTCGTCCGAGTCGTCCGGAGTCGGCCAGAGTCGGCCTACGAAACAAAAGTCTGTATACCACAACCAAAAGAAATGCCTGATCACACGCACATAAAACCACACGACTGCTGTTGACTCCGACCGATTCCGATTCCGATCGACTCTAGACAACTCCGAATGACTCCGACTCCAGACGGCTCCGGACGGCTTCAGACGGCTATGGACGACTCCGAGCAGATCTATTGGTTCCATTTTGCCTAATCGGATAGTGGTCGGAATCGGACTAACAATAGCCGGAGTCGGATCTGAGTCGTTGGTGCGCTCCAGAGAGCACATCACCAGTCTATATCGCCCTTCAGAACACGGTTGCGATTCCGGCCTGAAGATGTCAACCAACCCACCACGACATCATCATCATACTCTCTTTTGTCCTCTCTCGATCGGAAGTGACGCGCGCGCGAGGAGACGCAACGGCATGTTTACATTCCAAGGCCATTAATGTGCACA
Source organism: Anopheles gambiae (assembly GCF_943734735.2). NCBI lineage: Eukaryota > Metazoa > Arthropoda > Insecta > Diptera > Culicidae > Anopheles > Anopheles gambiae. The sequence goes on along the minus strand of NC_064601.1, from coordinate 9,018,627 downwards.
CTCACACACACACACACTCTCGAGTGAGTCACGACGAACCATTATCGGAGCCGGGATGTTACGCGGGTCCATCGAATGAATTACGAGCGTCCCGCCTGTCGCCCGGATCGGAAACACGCAGCTGCTTGCGGCCACTGGCAGTTCGGTGCGCGCGCGTGCTTATCGTATGAATTTCAAGAGCAGACGAACGGTTCGACTAGTGACTGCGGCGCAAACTGCTGAGGCGTTTGTTAATGAGTGTTGTTGTTCTTACCCAACAGCGCTAGACAATTTATTGAGCGGCTCCGCTCAACAATCGCGAGTTCCCCCGTGTGGCAGAGGCCACACTGAATTGAACGTCCTCACTAATTGAACAACTGTCAATTACTCCCAGTGCATCGCTGCGTGTTGTAAATTCCTGTCCCGTGTAGTCTCCGGTAGCAGCTACCGCACTAAAACCACTAATCACTGCTATGGGCGGAAGCTGGAAGCGGGATCGAAGTAGTAAGGAAATGTATGTGCCACCCCACAAATGTAATACGGTCCACCCCAATTAAGCCAAGGCACAACATCCTCTTACGGGTTGTGTTCAACCGGGCCGAGTTGCTCGAGCGCTGGCGAACGATCAAGAAACACCAGGCTTCTCCATGACCTTTTTGCACGGGACTCGTTGCACGGGACATAAATATGGTTGATCTTTTCCCGGATCGTTTGCCAGTGCGCTGTTTTTTTGCTTCTTCTTCTTCTTCTTCTTTTCGGAGGTGATGAAAGCGCTCGCTAACACCCGGGAAAGGAGAGAGTGGCTAAAGAGGGAGGAACTGTTGGACAATTTCGTTTTCCACGTCCAACGCTCGATCGTCTAACGATCGTCACAAACACATTAAGAAATCACACACATACATCTGTAGAGGAACACGTGCCTGCTAGTAGTACTACATCGCCACATCGCCACATCGCCAAACTGTCTCCCTAAACCTCTCACCACGACTCCGCGCGTTTGTCCCTGACAGTCCCTGGTTTGCTCCGCAGGGGCAAACACGCCTGCACACGGAACCACTTGATCGCGTTCAGCTCGCGATCATTTGTTGCCATAGCCGTACGGTGTAGCGGACACGCCGACCGACTCTCTCTCTCACACACACACACACTCAAACTCGTGCACACACTGGCACGAAGTCACGACATAATAAAAAAAAACCCGTTCGGATCCGGTGCAAAACCGCACGCCCAGGGCAGGGGCAACTCTTGGGTTTTGGTAACATTTCTTGGCCTTTTCGTTTTGGCCCGCTAGTGAGATTTCTTTATTAAGACTATTTTGCTCACCGTTCAATTTTTTTTTTCTCTTTTTTGAACGCACCGATTTTCACACACACACACCCGCACACTCACTTTGACTCACATTCACTTCCCGCTTTTGTGCGCCCGGGGGGACGTGAAGGCTTTCAATTACACTTTTCTTGCTCCCCTTCTTCCGGGCGATCTCCACGACCAAACCACTCGGCGTGATGGTGGGTGGGGGGTAAGGGATAGGGCGGAATGCGGCTTACGCATCGATCGGTATTACGTAGGCCGCACTAGAACGGTGCTGGACGTAGCGGCACCACCGGTACGCAATCCGGAACACATCGTGCGTCTGATGACCGAGTGTCTGCTGCATTGGTACAAACGGCACACGATCCGGTGGTGTGTGTATTGATCGTTGAGCGAAAGGTGGGTGGAGAGGTAGGTGGAAGGCACACACACACACACAAAAACGGGCAAAAAATCCGGAGATCACAGCGATGCGTTGTGTACGGAGCGAGCGTTTGAACCGAACAGCGCGCAACCACCGAACCGAGCACACACGTACGGGACCCGCTCGGCAGCACGATCAGCAGACGGTTGGCCGGCGCAGCTTGAATTCCGTGACCGCGCACGCGCCTAACGGACGCGCCGATTGAACGCCGAGAGAGAAAAAAAATAAAACACCGAAACCGAACAGTTTTCGTTGTGGCCTAAAAACCCGAACGCAAATGAAAGTGTAACCTCCGGCTCCTCCTCTCGCTGCAGTGGGATTTCCTGCAGGGGAAAGGAATGGCAGCTGGACGAGCTACCGAGCAAGTAAGCGGCACTTGTAACACTGATTGCAAACGATCCGAGCGTTTTCGCACCCCCAAAAACTCTACTCAAGGACACAATGGTCCAGCGCCGTGGTGCCGTCTTCACATCGCAAACGTTCCCGATCGACTGGATCCTGATCGGGCTAGCTGCGATGGAAAAGCCAGGTCGGAAAATATCGGCGTCGGAAAACATACATACAAATGCATCTACTGTACGCATTTCCCTGCTAACCCTTGCCATCGGATCTCTCTGCAAAACATAATGCGCCGTGCATGTGTGTGTGTTTGTGTTTGTGTGGAACAAGTTCCATTTTTATTCTATTTTCCTAACACCGTGTATTGCAGCAACCAGTATGGCATCGCTTCACACACCGCTCAGACTCCTCCGGACGCCGCACTCCGCTGCTCTTCCTCCTGCTCCGCGTCCTCCTCCTCGCTGGCAGCCGCGTCGGTCGTTTTCGCTGACCGTTTGCTGAACACGCCCTCCTCCGGGATGTACAGGAACGGGTTAATCTTAAGGTTTTCACCCGACGGTGGACTTTTCAGCAGCACCCGCGTGACGAACCGGCCTTCGCGCTTCGGTCGCATCGAGTTCACGTCCTGCAGCAGGGCGGTAAGGTTGCTTTCCAGGTGTTTCGCTTCCATTTGTAGCTAAGTATGCCGGGAGAAAGGGAATGGGAAGATGGTAATGAATTACCCTTCAAATTGGCACCCAAATTGGGGTTCACCAACTTACCGTTCCGATGCAGGCAACGATCGAGCCAAAGTCCTTCTGCTGCTCATCCTTCGCCGCACTGTAGTTGATGCCATGGGCGTACTTTTGGATCATTTCCGCCAAATTCACACCGAGCGTGCCGGACCGTGGGTTTGGGAACTTGTTCTTCTTCAGCAGCCCCCGTATCACGACCAGCTCGGGCAGAATGTTGGGATGGGCCAGCACGAACGGATACTCCGACAGCTGCAGATCGCCGTTCTGGATTTCCTTGATCAGCTCCATCCCGCCGACCAGCGTAGCGCCCGCATCCTTCGCTTCCTTCAGCGGATCCTGGCCCTTCGCGAACACGATGATGTTGCGGTTTTCACCGTGCTCGAACCGGTGCGGTATCGCCACCATGCGCTGGAAGTTGTCCACGAAGCGGGTCACCTTTTCGGCCTGCATGTTTAGCTCGACGTGCGCGTACAGCGGCGCATTTGGGAGGTTGTACACGGTCGGATGGTGCGTTTCCCGGTGGCACTGGATCGCTTCCTCCACCGTGTACACGCGCCATTTGTAGTACTTGCTGACCCAGCAATCGTCCTTCGGCTCCTGCTTCCAGCTGTCGTCGATGTGTTTGTTCGCTACATTCAGGTTGAGTCTGCGGTGGGGGGGGGGGGGAGGAAGATGTTTTTAGTGTCTTTACAACTTGCCACTTTTCGCTACAGCCACATTACATACTTTCCCTTTTTCCGCAGATCGTGCCGGATGAAGCCAACCTTTTCCACCACCTTCTTTACCTTCGCCTTGCGGGCCTTTTCTCGCGTGCCCTTGCGTGCGGCCAGATCAAGCGTGGCCGTGTGCAGCAGGCGGGCTCCCGCTACCATCAGCGGCGTCGTTGCCCACCGCACGAAACCGACGTTGGTGAGGGAAAGCATCCTGTGTTGTCCTGTGCTGGAGATTAGTTCTTTTTTCTCGCCAACGAAAATGCAGAAATTGTTAAATAATCACACAAACAACATGCGCGACCCGGCACGTCTGTTGACAACCTGCCCAAGGCTGCGTTTGACAGCACGGGATGAAGCGTTTGTTGTTGTCAGTTCGGTGGAAACGCTTCAGCATCGCGCCTGTCAGTGGTGTGTGTTGTTTACAAATTTGCTGCTTCGCGAACTGCACGGGGCACGGTGGAAAATGTGGTAGCAAACCGACAAAAAGTGCTGGAAAAGTGGTGTGAAAAGTAAAAACCAGAAGCGTTGGGGTGCTACTGAGGCTGCGGGTTTTTGTGCGGGAATCGTTAGAAGCTGTCCCAATCGCTCAACCGTCCCGTACCTCTCCAGCCAAAGCGTACCACCTCCATCGCTCGCAGTAAGAAGGAGAGGAAGAAGCAGCAAAGTCGGTTGTGGCGCGTATACAATCCTCCAGTGCCTGCTGCTGTGGTTTGCTCCCATTTTTGCACAGTTCGAAAAGTTTGCCAAAAAATCACCGAAAACCGTTTCGCGCGGACGTGTCCAGAGCGATCAACGCCAGCCATGGGAGAAATGAACGGCGAGGGGCAAATCGAGGTGCTGGAAAACGACATACGCACGTTGCGAAAGCAGCTGCAGGAGAAGGTTCAGCAGCTGAAGACCTTGAAAAAGCATTTTCAGAAAGTGAGTATCGGTGGTGCCCGTAGAGCGGGCCAGCAATAGAGCCAGCAGAAGCCTCCGCTCTGTCGTCCGTTTGTCTATTGGCGCGCAGGGTGAGCGTGAACGAATCTCTTCGTTTCATGGACACCCCCTTCTCACACACCATCGTCATCGTGACGTTGGCGGGCGGTTGCAAAACCACGGCAGACGACGACGACGAGGACGGAGCGCGAGCGCGAGCGCGAGTCAAGAATTGCGACACCCACCCAGCCGCACACGCGGGGTAGTCGTATCTTTTGCATTGGTCAATCCCCGGTGGCCTTGATAGTGGGAAAGCGTAATCACCACTTCTCGAGACATGGGCAGCGCCCACCTCCCGCGCTCATGCAAAGCAGCAACTCATGGCAGCCGCCGCCAATCGAACATTATCACCCTTCTTGCACAACCTTTTGCTTCTCTCTCTTCGTGCTGTGGGAACGTTTGTGTGTTTGCGTGTGAATTGTGCTAATTTCTTTCGGTTCTCTTCTACTTACAGAATTGCATTACCAAGCTGAACAACGATGAAATTGCACGGTACAGCCGCCAGATTATCCTATCCGAGATCGGGGTCCAGGGGCAGCTGAAGCTGAAGAAAGCCTCCGTGCTGGTGGTGGGTGCCGGCGGGCTCGGCTGCCCTGCCGCCCTCTACCTGGCCGGTGCCGGTATCGGCCGGATCGGCGTGCTGGACTACGACGAGGTGGAGCTGACCAACCTGCACCGCCAGCTGCTACACACGGAGGCGACGGTCGGCCTGACCAAGGTCACCTCGGTGCAGTCGTACCTGGAGCAGCTCAACTCGCAGATCGAAATCGAGACGCACCACGCGCAGCTCACGAGCGAGAACGCGCTCGCCCTGCTCGAACCGTACGACGTGGTCGTGGACGCGACGGACAACGTGGCCACCCGGTACCTGCTGAACGATGCGTGCGTGCTGCTGCGTAAACCGCTCGTCTCGGGCAGCGCGCTCCAGCTCGAGGGCCAGCTGACCGTGTACAACTACCGCGGTGGGCCCTGCTATCGCTGCCTCTTCCCGACACCGCCCCCGCCCGAATCGGTCACCAACTGTGGGGACGGGGGTGTCCTCGGAGCCATCACCGGTGTGATCGGCGCTCTGCAGGCGCTGGAAACGATCAAAATCATCCTGTCGAACGAGGGCGTACTGGCCGGGCGGTTGCTGCTGTTCGATGGACAGCAGAGCGCGTTCCGCAACCTCAAGCTGCGCCCCAAAAAACCCACCTGTGCCGTCTGCTCCGAGGCGCCCACACTCACCAAGCTGATCGACTACGAGCAGTTCTGCGGGATGCGGGCCACCGACAAGGACGCCGCCCTGACGCTGCTCGAACCGTGCGAGCGAATTTCGGTGCGCGACTATCACGACGGCTGGCTAGCGGCCGGTCGGGACCATCTGCTAGTGGACGTGCGCAACGCCAATCAGTACGAAATGTGTCAGCTGCCGGGCGCACCGGTCAACGTACCGATCGAGGACATTCTTAGCAACCGGCGCACGGAGGAGCTGCTAGCACGAGCGCAACAAGCGCAGTTACCGGTGTACGTCGTGTGTCGCCGTGGCAACGATTCACAGCTGGCGGTGCGGCACCTGGCGCCACTGTTCCGGGAGCGCAATCTGCCCGCGCCACGCGACCTGATCGGCGGGCTGCACGCCTGGACGAAAACGATCGATCCAAACTTTCCCATCTACTGAACGGGACTTCCCGCCTTATCATCATTTGTTTTGTAATATTTGTCTTTTGGAGCACAATAAAATCATAAACCACTGTTGGTGGCGCATAGCGCGACAGTAACAATATTGGCGGGTGGGCGGGTTTTTATTTTGAAATTTGTGTTGTCTACCTTCAAGTGTGCGTGCGTGTGCGCGTGTGTGTGCTCCATACAAACAGCCAGCTGTCATCGGCAGTGCGACCTTGAAAAGGAATCTCCCGTTGGCCTCGAAAGTGCGTATCAGCTGATGATTTGCCGTGGTTCACGAAGTCCAGCGGTATGTGTTTCCGATTAAACAGTACGGCCAGTGCGGATCAGAGCTCTATGAGCAGCGGAACAGACGAGGACGACAAGGAAGATGAGGCTGCGGGTGGAAAGTTTACCGCCGAGCTGCCAATTGGCCGTGACCGGATACCGATCGTTTATCGGCCCGAGTATGGTGTACGGTTTCTCGGCCTCCAGAAGCTACACCCGTTCGATGCGGCCAAGGGTGGCAACATCTATCGGCTGCTGAAGACGAACGGGTTGATACAAACCGACGGGGATGTGTACGCGCCTAACGAAATCACGCTCGAGGAGCTGCTGGCCGTTCATACGCAGCGCTACATCGACAGCCTGAAGGTAAGGCACGAAGAGAGAGAGAGAGAGCCAAATGGAGGAAAACTCTAATTTTCTCACCTTCGAACCGCATTTTCAGTGGAGTTTAAATGTGGCCAAAATCGCAGAGATACCGCCGCTCCTGTTCGTGCCAAACTGTTTCGTGCAGCGAAGCTACCTGCGCCCGATGCGCTACCAAACGGGCGGCTCACTACTGGCGGCCCGTGCCGCCCTCGAGTCCGGGCTGGGCTGGGCCATCAATTTGGGCGGTGGGTTTCATCACTGCAGTGCCGACCGGGGCGGTGGATTCTGCCCGTACGCCGACATTACGCTGGCGGTGAAAATGCTCCAATCGAGCGGCAAGGGCATCGAGCGCATCCTGATAGTGGATCTCGACGCGCACCAGGGCAATGGGTACGAGCGGGATTTGATGGAGGATCGGCGCGTGTTCATCCTGGACATGTACAACTATCGCATCTACCCGCGGGATCAGCACGCCAAACTGGCGATACGGAGGGCGGTCGAGCTGAAGCCCCACACGGACGACGAGGAGTACCTGCGGAAGCTGAAGCAGTAAGTGTGTGTGCTCAGGAAGCGTGTGTGTGTGTGTGTGTGTGTGTGTGTGTGTGTGTATCGACAAAGGATGTCTCATTTTGGTTTCTTTTTCTTCCCATTTCCTTTCTAGCTGCTTAAGCCAATCGATTGCGGAATTTGAGCCGAACTTTATCATCTACAACGCCGGCACCGACATCCTGAAGGGTGATCCGCTGGGCCTGCTAGACATCACGCCCGAGGGTGTGGTGGAGCGGGATGAGTTTGTGTTTCGCAGCGCGCTGGAACGCTCCATCCCGCTGGTGATGCTGCTGAGCGGTGGATATTTGCGCAGCTCGGCACGTGTCATAGCCAACTCGATCGTGAACTTGCGCGACAAAGCTTTGCTGCCAACGGTCCAGTAGATGATGGGAATTGCTTTTAATGGAACACAAAAGTGTTAAAAAGAAAAGAAAAACGATATGTGATGCTATTTGTACTTAAAGACATACATTTTCCAACGCATTGGTGCTCTCTAGATGTGCATTTACATCTTTCTGTTCCATTAGATTGGATAAACCCCAAAGAGAATAGATATTTTTTTCCTATTACCAAGCTAATTGATAACCTTACTGTGCACTTACTTAAATTGTTCACCGTGAAAAATAAAATTAATCGTAAATTAAAGATTATTTTACATCCAGTCCGATACGAAATCCGATACTACCGTACTGCCTTGTGCACGGTGCGTCGCATGAACCATATCGATCAAGTTGCCCGCGGTTGCCATGGTAGAGCGTCGTCGTTGGTTGCGTTATGCACCTCGAAAAAAAAGTACCTTTCTCAGTTGCTGTTAAAGACGTCTAGCACGAACAAGCAGGTCGTTTCGCTTTTGGATTGTGGTGCGCTTCAGCTGTGGTCTATAAAAATGCTAAATTCTCTTTTCGTTAACCATCAAGATCAAAAGGAGGCGTTAGCTATCGAGCGTAGAAGACGCTTCGAAGAGTCGCGCAAGCAACGCTTCTTCAATGCTAGACGACGCATTATCGGGGTAAGACCTCCGCCCAATTCGAAAAACATGATCGAAACGTTGCTAAATCCATGTTCTGCCATTGATTTTTTTGCAGGTTGACACCGATGCACTCGGCCTACAGGTACAGCAGAAGCATGAGGCCGAACAGGCCCAGGCAGAGCAGCAGCGCAAGTTTGCGGAAGAGATGCGCCGCCAGGAGCAGGTCCTGCTGCTGAAGCAGCACGAGCAGCGCCAGGACCGCGTGCGGGAGGAGAACGAACTGAACCGGTTCCGCGCATCGCACCAGAAGCCGGAACAATCGCGCGACTTTGACCTGTTCGATCCGGACGGTTTGAAGAAGTCGCTCCCGGCCCGCCTCGGCGATGACGATCCACGGCTAACGATTTCCGGCGCCCAGAAGTTTGACGGCGAAGACCTGGAGGAGCGGCACCGCCGCAAGGTGCAGATCGAGCAGCAGCGGTCCTGGCTGGAGCAGCAGATCCGCGAGAAGCAGCAGGCCGAGCTGGACCGCCGGGCGGCCGAAACGTTCCTCGAGAGCTCGCTGATGTCGCGCGAAAATCGGCTCCACCAGCTTGCCTCCCAGGAGCGGTACGCGCGGGGCAAAATTCAGCAAGCGGTCAACGAGTTCAACCGCCGGCTGATGACCGAACAGGAGCAGCAGCGTTTGCGGCGCGAGCGCGAAGAGCAGGAGGACAATTTGGCCGAAATCTACAACAATCTCACGAGCGACGTGCTGACGGAGAATCCAGACGCGGCGAAAAGCAGCTTCGGCCCGAACCGGGTCATTACCGCGCAGTACAAGGGTATGTCGCCGGAGGAGATTGAGCAGGTTCGGCGCACGCAGGACCGGCAGCTCGAGGAGCTGAAGCGCAGGCGGGAGCAGGAGGCCAACACGCGCAAGGCGTGGGATCAGCTGGCGAACGAGTTCGATCGCACGGTCACGCTGAAGGAGCGCGAGCTGAACCGACGGCGTCACGCGCTGGCCGAACAGATACGGCACGAAAACCGCGAGCTCTCGATGGAGCAGCAGCGCCGGGTGGAGTATCTCGACCGGGTGGTCTATCAGAACCGACCGACGGAGGCCTACTTCGACCAGTTTAACACCTGCACGCGATAGACCGTTAGCAGAAATTTTGAAATCGGTATTTTATAGAGCATTTCCCGACATTGCTTTTGGCACGCGTTTTGTGTGAGTGTGATTGTAGGTGAATAAATTAACTAGTGCACAACTCCTCTTTTTGACGGAGAGAGAGAGAGAAAAAGGGCATCTCGTACTACGAATGTTATAAATATCAATTGTATTACGACATTATGTTACGGACAATGTTGTTTTTTTTTATCATTAGTTTGCTTTGTTTAAGTAAGCTAAAGTCTGATGGAATTGTAAGATTGCCTAGTGGGTGATGTGGACAGACGGGCAACAACGACCAACACGGGGCGTGTGGGGTGAATTTTGGGAACCACAACGAACGAACTTGCATCACCGATAACGATGTAGTGATGGTAATGTGCTGCACCGTGTTTCTGGTAGCGTCCGTTCGATCATATCACCATTGCTGCTCCGATAGAATGTCGGGCCGGACGAATCTTTTCCCTCATCCCCATTCAACATTGTGTCGGCTGTGTGGCAATGCTGAAAAAGAAAGAAGGGGAAAAAATGACGCCAAAATGTTAAACAACATACAGTTGCCATGGAAACGCATTTTGTGGCGCAACGTGCTTTAGCAAGGGGGAGCCGAATGATAGTGGTGTTAGTGGTAAATGATATGCACAACATCGACAAGTATGGTTCATGTTAATAGTTTTATTGTAAGCATGCAAAAAAAAGAAATAAAATCTTCACACTTACGGTATCGACGAGGTGGAACCCTGATTGAACAGCACGTCCGACCGGCTGTTGATGAGAAACACCAGCACGAACGATATCACCATCACCACGATGCCAATGGACAGCGTGAGCGTTTCGTGGGCGGGCGATGGCCGCAGGAAAATGCGCGCCGACATCTCCGACCACGTCGACTCGGTCCAGGTCGAGTAGCGGTAGGAGGTAAAGTCGTACGTTTCGTTCATGAAGGCGGGCGACAGGGCCAGGCTCATGTTTTGCGTTGTCCGGCGGCACTCGCCCGCCCCGCCGTACCCGGCCATCCACTGGTACGGCAGGTGCAGCGCGGAACAGTTCGCCTTGGTCGCGTTCGCCACCTTCTGCCCGAGCAGCAAACCAAGCACCCGGTACGTCCAGCCCGTCGCATCGGACGTCAGCGTCGTGTGCACGCTAATGTACCGGGAGGGCGGTGCTGGGTAGACGTGCGGCGTGTCCGGTTTCACCGTCGCCCGGAATAGCGGACAGTCGGCCGACTCGAGGAAGCAGTGCAGGAACTCGTCGATCAGCACACTGTTGGTGCCGTTGCGCTGTCCGTACGCGCGCCCCGTCAGCAGCTCGTAGATGCTCATGCCGATCAGCGTGGACGCGTTGCGTATGCGCATCTGAATCGAATCCTTCCCGTACAGGTCGCTCCGATCGCCCAGATCCAGGTCCTCCAGCTGCGTAAAATCGTACTTGCGCGAATGGTTGCCGTAGCGATAGTGCAGGTTCTCCTGGTCGTCGTAGATGGAGTGGTAAAACCGATTGGCCGGCCGCGACGCAACGATCACCGCCGGGAAGGTGATGTTTTCCCGTAGGAACGATTGGGCCGACACCGGGGGCAGATTGGTCGTCATCACCGGTTGCCCTGCCTGGATGCCGAACCCGAACTGCTGGTTGATTTTGCGCAGCAGCTCCGCCACCTTGGTCGCCATCGGTTGCGGTGCCGGGTGGTACACGTGCAGGTCGGTCAGATTGTCCAGCGCGCCCAGATCGATCATCAGCTCGATGTTGTCCATCGATATCGGTTTGGTTTGGGTGCCGCGCGAAGGAAACGCACCCGTCTGCAGATCGTACACGAAGCGCTGCGAGCCGATGTAATCGTACGACTCGCCGTTGAAGAACAGAAACAGCACATTTCGATCGTTGCTGGGCAGCGCTTGGGAGAGGAAGTGGGCGACGGCCACAAGCACGGCGAACGGGACCACGGAATCCATCGCCCCGAGCCCCACGCCGTCGAACATGGTGGTGGTGTCGGTGCGCGTCGACACGAGCACTATCCGCTCCGGTCCCTCGACCCGCTGCTCCTCGGGCACGATCGGGCGCGGGAAGAGCGTCGCGTACACGTTCTTCCCCTGCAGCGGATCGCAGAACTTGGTGGCGGGGATGAGCGAATTGTACGAGTTGGAGCGCCGCATGCAGATGTCCGTGCTGACGGCGGCCGACATGAACGCTTTCACCTCGATCGCGCACAGGCTGCGCTGGTGCTGGTTCTCCAGATCGTGCGCGTTAAACTTTTCGTAGCAATCGAGCAGCTTCTCCATCTCGGACACGCCCGCCACGTAGAAGATGGGGAAGGGAAAGTCTTCCAGCAGCAAACCGCTACCCCACGGGTTCCAGCTGTCCTCGGCCCGGTCCACGCTGCACCGCTGCTGTTGTTGGTCCGCCGCCAGCCCGCTGTACTGGTTGGGGCAGCGCGACTCCTGGCTGAACTGTTCCAGCCCGCTGGCATTATTCATCAGCACCAGCGCGGACACGTACGGGCCGGCCTCATCGCGCAGCCGGAGGATGTTCTCGCGCGTGTACAGCGCGGGCGGTACGATGGGCGCGTACGGCGGCGAAGGATGCTTCTGTACGATGAAATCAATGTCCACCTTGCTGTTGATTAAATGCAACACTCCCACCGATCCACCATTGCTTGCTGCGAGCAAACAAAGAGCAAACGAAGAAGGAGAAAGACATTAGTTACAGCTTTGCGAACGACGGCACTCCGCACACTTACAGCTGCAGCCGGTTACGTGCGTTCCGTTGAGGCGGCGAAAGCAATGCGCCCCATTCACCGGCGTGTACATATTATCTTTCATGCGCTGTCCATGGGCTGAAAATTACAAAAACAGATAAAGCGTCAATGATGCCTCCGGAAACGGCGGGTCCACTTTGTTGTTGCTGCTCTGACTCACCACCCAGGTCAATCTGTTGTAGTGCGACCCAAACGGCAACATACCACCAGCTAACCCGTTTCACGCCAATCAGTCCGCGCGAAAGAACCATGCTGTGGCACGGTCGAGCTTGGAACTATGCCCCGAATGCGCGAAAACGGGGGAAAATCACTTAAAATAAGCTACTAAAACTAATGCGAACGGACGGGCTGTTTCTTTTTGGGCCCCTGGCTGTGTTTACATTTCTGCCAAATGTCAAATCACAACTGACACATCGGGTGGAGAAACGTCATGCAGGATTTGAATTTTTGTTTTCGACCGTTTGCGAGCCTGTTGTGTGCGTCCGTGAGTTGAGGCGTTTTGCATATTAGTTCATTCGGCTTTTTATTAAATAAAGCGTATTTGGTAAGTGTGTTTAAATATCAGCTTTAGAATAATACGTTCCTATAACTTTGATCTGCTCGGGGTCATCCTACGTTCTACAGAAGCGGCGTTTGTTTCTTCGGTCCTTCCGGACCATCCGTCGATATGGATTTCTTTTTCGTTCGACAAGATATCCATATGAACGCGTCCAATCAGGGATCCACCACCTGCAGGCACATGATCTGCAGGCGGATGTTGTTTTTGATCGTCTTAACCGTTTCGAGCGTTCTGAAATGAAAGCAACAGAGCGTTAGAAGACAGCGTAACCAATAGATCGTCCAATAGTGTAACGAACCTCTGCTCGCTTTCCGGAACGGATGGAATTGCATCGAGCGCCTCCACAAAGAAACTCCTGAAACGATAAACACTTTAGCCAACCAGTCCGTGGAGCTCAGTGTGCCCAAGAAATGCTTACTTTGCCGTTTCGTTGCTGTACACGCGCACCGCATCGCGAATCACGTTAATATCCACCGTCGCCTGTAACGCCCCGTTGACGTTAAACTTCTGCACGCAGGTCATCAAGCGGGCCAGCTCCTCCGCCACGGTCTGCACGATCGGTTCCAGGATGGGCCGCAACAGCGACGGCGAGATGGCAAAGATCTCCGAGTACACCGACACCAGATTGTCGAGACATTCGTGCGCGTACGGGCTAAGCTTCTCGGACGGGCCGACCTGATCCCACTGGAACCGTCCCAGATACATCGACGGCTCGATCGTGCCCACCAGCGGATCGCTCTTGTGCTCGACGTACATCTCCAGCAGGCTGGCAAACAGCCCGTTAATAGTGGAGCGTGAATTTTCAATCGCCAGCGTCGGTACCGGGAAGCTGTGGCGCGTGAAAAGGCTGCCCAGCTTCGGGAAGAAGATGCGATTGCAGTAGATGCAGTTCGACAGGCAGCACAGCAGCCGCTGCTCCCAGGTGATGGCCGGATTGGCCCACTCTCGCTTATCGCCCGTGCTCATCTGTTGCTGCAGCAACGCGGCCGGAAAGCCAATGAGCTGCGACAGCATCGGCGCCTGCTGCGGATCCTCGTCCGACCGTTGCAAGGCAAGCGTTTCGATCACGGTACAGAACGAGGTGAGTATCTCCTGGAACCGTTTCGATAGCTCCCGCTGCCCATCGGACTGCGGCTCGAGCAATGGTCCTTCGCGCACTTCGGGCGTTAGGCAGGCGACCTGCGCGTCATCGATCGCTTCCACGAGAATCTCCTGCAGCTTGGCAGGCAAACTGGTCGCCCCGGCAAACTCCGTCACCGACAGCTCCCACTGCTCCTTCTCGTGCAGCTTCTTTACCCGCTCGTTTGCCTTCTTCAGGATGGTGGACATGCAGTAAAGGCGCAGCTCGTCGATAAACTTTAGCACAATGTCGAGCGCTTCGTTCGGGAGATCGAGCCGGATCAGCGTGGCGTACGAGACGCGCACATACCGCAGACAGTGTGGCAGCCAGGTGATGAGAAAGTTTAGCGAAGGGCTGGACGAGGGCCAAGCGGGCAATCCCTTTACCGCGCTCACAGCCGCAACGAGTGATCGGTGTGCGCTGGAGGTGGCCAGCAGAGCCGACCGGAGATAGGAACAGAACTGTTCAATCGCTGTCAGAATAATGCGCTTAAAGTTGCCCGGCTTTGGTGGACTGGCCCCGCGCAGTTCGCCATTGAAGTGGGCCTGTCCCAGCCGCCACAAGTCCGGGAATTGGCTGGCCGCTATTTCGGTCATTTCCTCGCAGAACTGTACGCGCACAGGCGTTACGGCCGGGTCGGTGCGCGATTTCGACTCACTGCCGTGCGATTCCTTCCCCGAGTACTGTTCGTACGCCTTGAGGAACGTTTCCTCCAGGTGTTTGGCGCGTGCCTCGATCGCGTCCCAGGCCGGGTCATCGATCTTCAACTTCCCCGCAACGCTCGTGCCCGCTTGCTGCGCTTCCAGACTGATCAGTGCCTTTATCATCTTCTTCTGCTGCTCCACGCCTTGCGGCATCTCCCTTATTTTGCCGTGCAGCTGCTGCCGGATGGCAAGTATTTTAATGTCCACCTCCTCCAGCACCTTGCGAAAGATCTGGAAAAAAACGGAAGCGAATCAGAGATAAACTGCGCTGCTTTTCCTTCGCATCCCTCCAGCGTCCCTTACCGGCACCTCCGTTTTGCCAAACAGGTTCTTCACCCGCGCGTAATCATTCACCACGATGTCGAACTCGTTCTTGACGGCCGCCTTTTCCACCGTGTTGGGCAGACAGAACAGAAACTTGTGCCGCGACATGGCCGACAGGGCGGCCCGGGTCGCGTCAGCCTTCTCCTTCCGCACCAGCACGTCCTTGAACAGCTCGTGCGAAGCGTCGATCGAGCCGCGGATCGTCACGTCCAGCTGCCGCACCGGCTCCTTCCCGTGCACCTTGTTGTCCTGCGTGATGCGATCGCGCAACGTCATCAGCGTGTCGAGCTGGTCGATCACCGAGCCGGCATTTGACTTCAGGAACGACAGCTGGCCCTCCTTCTGGCTTTCCACCCGCCGGCGCAGGTAGGACAGACCCGCCTTCAGGTCCTCGAACGAGGTGGCATGGTGGTTCTCGAGCAGAAACCAGCCGGGCGTAAAGTTTTCCTGCGACAGATCGCCCGACCCGTCCGGGAACAGGTCGCGCAGATCTTCCGGGAACTTTTTCTCATTGCCCTCGTTCGACAGGCCGAGCGGATCTTCCTGCGTGTAGCCGGTGGGTGCGAGGGACCGTCGGCCCCAGGCGAGCGATTGCATCGGCGATTCCTCGATCCACACGGCCGACTCCTTCATCGGGCCGATCGTTTCGTAGTACGCGCGGAACTGCACCGTGCACGTGCCCGTGCCGCCGCCGCGTGTCGTCACGATGATGTCGCCCTTGCCCTTGGCCGCTCCCGTGCGGGCAATGATCTTTTTGTCCGATTTCCATTCCGCCGACAGCAGACAATCGCAACCGCAGATGGTCAGACCTGTGTGGAGGTGTGGAAAGACATCCGGGCGTTTACCCAAAACCGACTCCATCCCTTCACCCTCACCAAAGCCCGCTTACCGATCAGATCCGTTGCCTTGTTGCCGAGAAATTCGCCACGTATCGTTACCCGCGTGCCGGGTGGACCTTCCTTGGGCGAAATGCCCGTAACAACCGGGCTTTTCACCATCGTGCCTTATCCAGTCGCTCTTTATCGCTTGATCAGATGATTCACAACGCCTCTTTCACTAGTGTTTTCTTTACCAAAACAATGGTGCACAGGGAATGTTTCCTCACCACGTTGGTCGAGCAAATGAAAAGTAAGCGAACTGGAAATTGAAAACTAACAATTATCACCTGCTTTTAGCGTACTTTACTGAAGCATTTTGCAAAAAATCGCATTATCGGAATGCACTGTTTACGTGTTTTGGTCGTCTTGTTGTTGGTGTTGTTGTTGTATGCAGCAGAACCTGTCAGCATGGTCGGCTCTCGCGGACATGCGAATGACAGTTGGTTAAATAAAATGGTATTAATTTTTTGAAAATTATTCTGCAAAAAGGCCAAAAAAATAAGATTTTAAAGGTTCAGACTTAAATTGGTGTGTTAATTTTGCAGTACAGCTTCATTACAGCTCGTATTGTTGCATTGTATTTCATTGCAAAGGTTGTTATCCTTGGTCCATGCACTTTTCAATCCAAAGTAACGGCTTCACGGGGCGGCTCGTTTGTTTGGTAACTCTTCGGCGTTACACAGCCCCTCGCATTACATCTGGGAGTCGTTACGTGCCTCGTAGCATTCCGTAGCAACTTCAACGGATTATTACGCACATTTAATGGAAAATACACTTCTTAGCTGATTCAATTGAACACAAATAATTGAATACAGTCAGAAATGATCCCTATCTAACGAGTGGTTTGGTCTAATTCGTTCTGCTCACTCTAAGAAATGAACAAAAAATCGTCCAATCATACACTCATCAGTCTACTGGCAGACATGATTCAGCATAAAAGCCAAAAACACCCGGAACTCTACAGAAAATCAGTTTGTTGTTTTGTCTACATCAAGAGTACACAAGCATATCGCTTGGTCTGATGCAATAAGCCTTACAATCGTTCCCTACTGATCGCACCCAATAATGAATGAACCTCATGAAGTAATCCCCCAAAATGCGGTACCTCTTATCTTATTCGATAAGCCCATACATATCCAGGGAAATGGAACTCATCAGATAATCAATGACATTCCAGCGCGTGTGTAATCGATCGTGTTAGTTTCGTCATAGTTATATCGGTACTACATGTATGTGATTTTAAAATCTCATATTTAACATCACTACAACAGCTGACTCAAAGCCCGTAGCGCAGAATGTAATGCTTATGCTCACCCCATCCAGCAAAGTACACACACACACACACATACACATTGATTCACTTTTTTTTTTCATTATTCTGGAAAGCACAATAGCCCATAAAGAGACATCAAGAATAAAAAAAACCGGTCTTCATAAGTCTTCAATCTTTGCTTACCACCTCGGCCAGAACCACCCCTTTCCAAACAATGATGCGTCTTCCTCCTAAGAAAAGGCATGAGGGGGGAGGGAAACAAAGAGAATATACGCAACAAAAGGGAACGCAAGGAAGAAACACGCACGCACACACACACCTGCTGCTTCTTCGGTTCGGTTACCCCGTGGCTAACTTATGCGTGCAATGCAGCGCAAAGCCAACCCGTTCTGGGTGCTAGGGGTGTCGAACACAAAACGTCCTCTCGTCTGTCGACGAACACCCCATCGTCTTGGGAAATCTTGAAGCTACGTGTACAGGATCGATCGTCGCCTTCTTCGATCCACTTCGACACCACTTTCCTTCGTGGTCTGGTAACCAAGAACCTGGCTTAACCTCCACCCCAATACACATTACAGCAACACACGCACGCACCAACACTACCACCACTACCACCACGGGAGTTTCTTGGTTTGCGTTAATCGACCACCCAAAAAAGCTTCTACCCTCTTCCGTTGAACCATTACAGCGCGATCCACCGTCGACGGTGTCGATTCGGTGTCAGTCAGTCTGTACAGTTCAATCGTGGAGGCGATTTGGATTTGATTATTTATCCCACACACAGCCACAACACAGCGCACAGCGGGATGATGTAATTCGTTCGAAATAAACATCTCTTGCGCGTACCGTTCGCGCGACCGACCATTTGGCGTAAGCATTGTGCACTTATACGCAAACGCACCGCCGAACGTAACGGACGCGAACGCTCGCGGACTGGAAATTATTACTTTTTCTAAAATAATACAAAGTGTGACCAGTATTTCGGTTGGTGGTGTACAAAGTGTGTGGACAAAGCATAGTGTCAGTTGAAGAAACTCGCTTAGGCAAATTTTCACCCTCTTTCTGGAAAAGATGGGACTGAAGAGTAAGCTGTTCAAGACGGGCGTGGTGCTGTTGCTGATTGCCGTTCTGCCTGGCCTGCCGCCGAAAACGGTGTTCCCGTTCAGGCCGATCAGCATCGTGCCGGCCCGACCGCTGGCCGGCGTGCTGGCCCCGAACCAGCTGCTTAACGGAGCGGAACGGCTGCACGAGGGCGGCCTCCAGCAGCCGGAAGGGATTGCGGTGCGCGGTAACGCTACCTACGTTACGGTTTACGGTGGCAAGATACTGGAGCTGGGCGACCAGGGCTCGGTGCGCACGGTGGCCAAGCTCGGGCCGGACTGTGGTAAGTGTTGTGATGATGAGCGAATGAGCGTGCGGAAAAGGTGTTAATGCTGTTGCCCCTTTTCCCAAGTCGGCACCTACTCGGAACGGGTCTGCGGACGGCCGCTGGGGCTCGATTTCGATACGAAAGGGAACAATCTCATCGTGGCCGACCCGTACCTCGGCATCTGGCAGGTGCACATTAAAACGGGCGACAAGAAGCTGCTCGTCCCGAAGGACAAAGCCATCATCGTGGAGGATCGAGAGCAATCGTCTTCGTCGTCGTCGGAGGCGGCCCGAAAGCTGCGCACCCGCCAACCGAACATCCCGAACGGGGTGGCGGTCGCGCGCAACGGTGACTTCTACTGGTCGGACACGGCGTCCGACTTTATCTTCGAGGACGCGATCCAGGCGCTGCTGTGCAATCCGTCCGGCCGGCTGCTCCACTACTCCCGTGCCGAGGGCAGGAGCCGCGTCCTGATCGACGAGGTGTACGGCGCGAACGGTGTCGTGCTCAGCCCGGACGAAAGCTTCGTGCTGGTCGGCGAGCTCGGTGGCCAGCTGATCCGGCGGTACTACCTGAAGGGACCGAAGGCGGGCACGCACGACGTGTTCGTCGACGGGTTGCCCGGTGCGGTGGACAATCTGAACGGTGATGCGACCGGGTTCTGGGTCGGGCTGGTCATTGGGGCCGACGAGAGCAATCCATCGTTCGTCGGTATGCTGGCACCGTTCCCGAACTTGCGCCGGCTGCTGGTGCGTTTGTTCGTGCTGGCGGAGGCTCCGTTCCGGCTGTGGTACGACGCGACCGGCAGTGACTTTGCGCTCTGGGTGACGCATCATATTGGCCACCTCGGGGGGCTGGTGCCACTGTTCCCGGACCGTGGTACCGTGCTGCGGATGGACTGGGAGGGTAATATCGTGCTGGCACTGCACAACGACGACACGTCCAGCCATGTCATCTCGCAGGCCGTGCCCGTCCCCGGGACGGACCAGCTGCTGCTCGGCTCGCCCGTCAACCAGTGGCTGGGACGGGTGAAGCTAACGCCCGACACGCTGGCCGTGCTGAGGGGCGGGAAAGTGGACCGAAAGCAACCCGCAACCGAAGCGCCCTCTAGGGAGGAACTGTAGAACTGCGGGACTTTTTCTTTCCGGAACTCGAGCTCGTTTGCAATAAAAAACTCGAACCAAGTACAATTTACATTTATTTAAGTTTTCGCTTTCCTTTAGTTTATAAATATCAGTTTTGTTGTTGTGTTGTGTTGTTTGGTTGTTGGTTTTATTTCTGCTTTGCTTATACCTCATTCAACTCTCCTTTTTCTTCGTTCCTTTTATCCTCGCTTTATCCTACGCTACTGATAGGAGCTGGTCTGGTTCTTCATCTGTTCGGCATTTTTCTCTCTTTTTTTAAGACGTACGATTTAATTAATGCTGTTTCATTTACCCATTGGCTTTTTTTCGTTTTCTATTACAGCTTTCTCTTGCTTTTATCTTTGTTACTAGTTTGCAACTTGATTCTCTTCTTCTTCTTCTTCTTCTTCTTCTTCTTCTTCTTCTTCTTCTTCTCCTGTTTCTTCGTCTTATTTTTCTTCTTCTTCTATTTTTATCTTTCTTCTCCTTTTTCTCCTGTTTCTTCGTCTTCTTCTTCTTTTTCTTCTTCTTCTTCTCCTTTTTCTTCTTCTTTTTCTCTTTCTTCTTCTTCTGCATCTTCTTCTTCTCTTTCCTCTTCGCTTATTGATTTTACTTTTGTTCTTTAAATATTCATCAGACACACAAATAAACACAATTTAATCAATCACACCTTCCCATTGGTTTTTTTATAATAATGATCAATTAGAGCGATTTTTCCTCACCTACCGTCTCAGATGCCTGGCTTTAGCGTTTTCCCTTCTTTCCTTATCAGTTTTCTTTCGTTTTTTATTTAATTCTACTATATCAAGTCTTCCTGTTGAGTCTGGCGTTCTGTCTCTCTCTCTCCTCCTCTCTCGCCCTTTCTCTCTTTCTCTTAAATTGTTGGCTGCTTTGGAGAGGCTCTGTCGCCGATGCGAGATCTATCTGTCGCCACACCCACCGCAAATGGTAATATTTTGTTTCCTTTTTATATTGTTATATGCTTAACTACTTTCCATTCTTGTTTGTAAGATATTTCTTTGCACCACATGCGCATCCGTTCGTTACGAATTTCCGTTACTACCACCGTGTTCGGTGTTGCGCACCACGTGCTTTCCTCCTTCACTTTCGTTATGATTAGTAGTTGGTTAGTTTCGGTAGTTTAGTTTAGTGTACTTATTTGCTGCCCCATCAATTGTTCATTTTTGCGCTCAAAACATCGTTTTTTGCAGGGTTTTTCTCCCCATATGAATGCGGTACCGAAGCGAATTGTTGTTTCTTCCCTAAATTGCAAACTTCCAAAGTGTGAGCATTTTTTTTCGAATTTCCCATGCAAGTTATTGTGTTTTGTATGAATTTGGAAGGGGCATTAGGGGGTGAGCTATTGGG
This sequence comes from Anopheles gambiae, assembly GCF_943734735.2. Classification (NCBI taxonomy): domain Eukaryota; kingdom Metazoa; phylum Arthropoda; class Insecta; order Diptera; family Culicidae; genus Anopheles; species Anopheles gambiae. Next base: position 8,997,711 of record NC_064601.1, on the reverse strand, counting down.
GGAGTTTATTAGAGTTTAAAAAACGCCAAACTTTACTTGATATTCTTTACGTGTTACACACCAAAACGAGTTGCAAATAGGGTTCCACGCGCTTATATTCCGTCTTCCAGTCCTGTGTCCTTCGACTCTAAACGGGGGGTTTTTTTATCGCAATTCCTACACTGTTTAACCTGTTGCAATATTATAGTACGAACTGGTCGGAATGGCAATTGTGCTGCTTAATGTGATGTATTAATCTGCTACGATGCTTCTTACGCTCACACTAATTCCGCACCAACTAATCTTTGTAAGAACTTTTTTGGGATAAGGATACTCGCTTCCTTACAAACAAAGACGAACAAAAAATACACATTCCCTTCACATTTACAATTACAGGGAGAAGGGAGGAAGGAAGTTTAGAAAATCTGCGAAAGATAGTGTGTTAGAGAGGGAGAGTAATAGAGACAGAGATTTTGGACATTGCATTGTAGTTCTGTTTTTTACTTCATTTTTGTGTGTGTGTGTGGATTTATAATACTTCCGGGGTCCGGTTCACAATTCGCTTTCCAACACCCGTTCAATTAAAATGTGGTGATATTGCGCACATTGTGATAGATTTAATTCACTATCTCTAACGAAGAGTTGTATTTGCACAGTCGTGGAAAGCGTTTGTTAGCTCTGCAGCATTCTCCTCTCTCAGCATTGGTGCATTAGTGTAACTGACATGGATTTTTTGTTTTGTTTTGTTTACTATATTTCTAACATTAGTACGAGAGACCCGCGTTGCATAAATTAGTACCGAATTGTAGATGTGTGTGTGTGTATGTGTGTGTTAATTAATTTTGTTCAGTCAAGCAACGCAACGAACCAAAAGGTTGAGAATGATTTTGTTGCACCCGTCTTCCAATATGCTGATAGTATGTACTTGATTTTAATGCTTTTCGTATATCCGTCAAGTTCAGAGCTGGAACATTCAATGTCATTTGTTTCGCTCATCGAGTACGAAAAGAAATGATCGCGTTTCCTAATTGTACGATCATCATTCCATCCGTCATCGATCGATTGCGCGCTGCTTCTTTTCTGGTGTACTATTCTTCCCCATTCGTTATCATGTATTAACTTCGTTAAATCAAAATAGTTTCCATTAGCATCGTTTCCTGTGTGCGATGTGACATATATATATTTTTTAATGTATTTTTATATGTAAATATGTATGTTGCCCCTACATGTCTAAATGTTTTAAATCGATCGATCGTGTCCGACGATAATGAATTGCTTATTGCTTGTCTTAACGCTAATCGCTGATCGAACTTCCCCGTTTCGCGCTGCCTTGTGTGTTTTTTGGGTTCGTTCGAGAATAGAGGGAGCATTGGCGATTGGTTCTTCTCCCCAGACCGGTCTGGTATTGGTTACACATGGCGAGAAGAGATTACTGGTGATAATACTGTGTGTTGTGCACCTGCCCTCTTTGCTCATTCCAGGGTGTTTTGTTCGATTTGTTTGTTTTCAAACATTTTCTTTCAATCTGTTTCTTGCTTTCCCGAACCTGGATGGAGAAAATAAAAACGAAAATAAAACATAAAACAATTCCCCACCGCCCCACCATTTCCCACTCAATAGAAAAGAAAAACAAAACAAAACTCAAAATTCTCATACAGCTGTACTTTATATAGGCATTAAAAATGAATCGATAATAAAGTTATCCCTTTTGTTGTTGTTGTTGTTATAGCGTACTTTCCAAAAACACATACTGCGAGCGATCCTACTCCTAGTAGGCCGTTTAGTAGCACGCGCACCTCCAGAGCGTACACACTAGTGGCTTGTTGCTGGCCGCACCCATCCATCATTGCGACTACGACACGTGTGTGTTTTGTTATTGTTGCGAGCGACTTACACTACCAAGTAATAAAATATTAATACACACACACACACACACACACGCAGCTGTGTTTGTAGCATTTTGTTTTTAGAGAGACAATCCGTGTACACGTGTGCCGCGGGAAGGATGATGGCATGGGGCAAGGCTCAGCAGTGTACGCACGCCCGGGAGGGAGTAGGCGCTATCGCCCTACGGTAGAATTTGATCGCGCCATATGTCCAATAGTGTGTCTGTGTGGGTGTGTATAATATACGTACATTTGTTACGCGGCTTTGTTATTAAAACTATAATTCGATCCTATAAATATGTGTTTTTTTTTTCTCCTAACGTAATAAAATGAGAGCGCCGAGTGGTGGTAAACTATAGATCTAATAATAATAAAAAAAGTGTTTTATAACCTAAACGACGATACACGCGTGATAATAATTTATACAATTACAACGATACACACACACGCACACACACGCACGCACACATATTCCCTTACCCTTCATCCCTCCCGCCCTGCTTCATCTCTCAATTCCCTCATCATTCGACCCCCACCCCTTTTACTAAATTAAGACGCTAAACACATGGAATTTGTTTAAAAGAGTACACGCTCTTAAGACACACTCTCACACACGTACACGTACACACACACACACACACACACACACACACATACACACGCACAATCACGCTCGATTCCAATTACAAGTACGATTATGTAGACGATGTACCAAAAGCAGTTTGTGTGTTGGGCGGGGGTCTGGGCGTTAGAAGAAGGTTCAATCTGCACCCGGGGATGACTGATGACTACAGATAGACACAGAGACACTTAAACTAAACTCATTATTGTAACACAGTATTTAAAAAAGAAAAGAAACAAAAGCATCTGCAAACATTCATTCGATTTTACGTGTTTTTTGTTTTGTTTTGTTTTATCAAGCGCCTGCCTTAATGTTTTTTTGCTCTTCTTTCGCATTACTCTAATTGTATCATGCTGCTGAGTTTGTTTGTTTTTTTTTCTTTTGTTTTTCGGGTTTTTCCTCGCAGTTATCTGTATCATTTTGCTCTATCAATTGTCTGTTGTGCTTTAAAAAAAAAACCCACATTTGGGTCACACGAGCGAGCACTACAGCGAGCACACAATAATATCATACAGGAGCAGACGAGAGGAAGTGAAGAAGTGGGAAACGAGGGGAGAGGACGCGTGACTATAATTTAGAGATTAGCTTTAACATATATACCGTAGGTGAAATACAATAATAGAAATACGATCACGAATCATACGATAAGATCCTGTACTAACACAGATAAATGCACTGGGACGCGGGATTGTATGCTCTTCGGCTCCATCATCTCGGATTCTCTTTGAACTTGCATGTGTGTGTGTGGGTGTGTTAGTTTTGAATTTGTGGTTTGTGGAGCCCGGGGGAGTCCTTTTGTTGCGGTACTTTCGGTATAACTGTAATTCTGAAAACACCATCTTGCAGCAGTGGGGTGTGTGTTTGTACTTGTAAATTAGTAGTTTAACTTAGAAAGGGATTCCTTTTGCTTCCTTTTTGTGCACTAAAACCTGCCCCACGAGACACAATGAACGGGAAGTGTCTTTAAGAGCTGCCGGGAGAGGAAAATATGCATCCTTTTTTTAATTTGTGCAGGAAGAAAAACCCTTTTTGCCAGAAGAAGTTCCACTTCAAGGTGTAAATATGATTGCCATCGTTTTGATTTTCCGGGAAGATGCAAACGAACGTACGAATTGCCGGGTTTAAAAACAGTCTTTTTACGAGCAATGAAAGGCTAGCTATTTCTTTTTTTTTTTGTGCCGGTAAGTTAAGTGAGACAGCAAAGAAAGAAATAAAAAGCAAATGAAAAGTTAAATGTATGCCAGTCTACAGCAGCAAGCAGCCGCTTGCTCTGTGGTTCGTACTAACTATAACAAGACAACCTAAACTAATTCAATCTTCACACACCGAACGATTTATGGCGGAGGAGTCATGCTTTCGCTGCACGAAAGCGCCCCTCGAAACAAAACACGCAAAATAAAAGGAACAGGCGAAGAGGAAGCGATTCCTTCCGAGAGCTGCCGTATCGAGGCAGAGAATGGCTTAAGCTTACAGTATGAGTAGTGTAATGATGATATGACTGTGAGCAGGATGATCCACCCGAATCCCCGGGTCTGGGGGGACACTCACGCCGGAACTGCTGCCCCAAAACCCCACCCCCAAGCCAGCTGAGGTGGCAATTAATATCAATTTTCTTCGATTGCATTGGACAAGATTGATTTCGTCTGCGGGTGTGTAGCGTGTAGTAGTAGAAAGCACTGAAAAGGTACCGGCCAAATCAGTTGCACAATCCAAGCCACCAGAACGAGGACACGATATCAATCTATATTCGTCGCACAGAACCTAAACTAACGCACAATAATACTTGTATTCCCTCGGTGCAATCCCTCTGCTGGACCACCCCTCTGCAGTGGACCCTTTCTCCTAGGCGGCATTTGCATTGTCTGGGGGTGTGTTTTCATTTTTCATGGTTTACTGTGTGTGACGAGCACTACCTCAAAATATGGGGAAAATTTCGTGTTTTTTTTCGAACACGTACAGCACACATACACACACACACACAAAGTCGCTCGACGCACACACACACTACTACTGACGCACACACACACGCACAAACTGAAATGGCCGCAAGCACAGACACGAGATATAGGAGCTTACACACGACGCACACATACACGCAAACACACATACTGACACACACACACACATACACAAGCGCACAATCATCCCCTTAAATCCGTATGAATTGTCCCCCCCTTCCTCAAAAAAAAACCTTACACAGTAAAATACTATCGCTTATTACGCTGCGCAATTGCTTCGAACCATGTGCGCGCCAACCCCGCGTATGTATTGGTGGCCACCGCCAGGGTGCGTACCATCCAGTGTACCGGGTCGGCGGGAACCTTGGCTCCCTTACTTAAAGTGATTGCCGTGATTTTGTTAAAGTGATCGATATCAGCAGAACAGTTCCATTTCCAACAGTGCACGACGGACAAGGCGACGGAGCAAAGGCGGAGGCAAGCCGCTATTCACCGTTATCCTTTTAGAAAAAAGCCCACTAGACTCGTTTCTCGGTTTTCCCCATTCTGTACACACACTGTTGTGTTTGTTTTGTTCGGCCCGAGAAATGTGTTTCTGCACACCGCACCCTGGGCGTTTCTAATTCACCATCAGCGTGTGGGATTCCATCGGCGCCGCCGAATCGTACAGCGTGTCGGTGTCCTGCGTCGGTTCGCCCTGTAGCTGGCACTGGTTGGTCAGCGTACCGGCACCGCAGTCGCAGAAAAATCTGAAACAAACGATAAGATTCGTACATTTAGCTTCTTCCAAAACAAACCAAACCTACACACACACACACACACTTACCTATCATGGCGTATAAACTCAACGTCATGACCGGAGTGGCACGTTTTGATGCAATTCACACAGATTGCGTTGCGATCGGTGGTATTGCACGTATGGCAGCGGTAGAAATCATGCATCGGGAACGAGGTGTAGGACGAAATCTTGTACAAACACTGCCCGCCCGACACCGCCTTCTCCACCTCGTCCTGGTTGTTGAAGATCTTGTTCCCGCCCACGATCGGCTGCACGCCGCTCGCCAGGCACAGGCCGCCGAACTTGTTGTTGAAGATCTGGTTGTACTCGAGCGTCGCGGTCGCGTTGTTGGTGATCTCGACGCCCGCCGCCAGCCCGTCGAAGATCCGGTTGCGCTTCAGCACCGGGTGGCTCTGGGTCGAGATCAGCACGCCCGCCTGCGTGTTGCGGAAGATGTCGTTCTCCTCCAGGATGCCCTTGCCCCCGTTGAAGATGCAGATGCCACCGTCCCGCCCGTCGTAGATCTTGTTCCGCCGCAGCGTCGGGTTCGAGTCGGTCTTGATCCACACGCCCGCCATCGCGTTGTCGAAGATTTCGTTCTGCTCGAGCAGCCCGAGCCCCCCGTTGTACACCAGCACGCCCCCGTTCTGGCCGCCCCAGATCTTGTTGCCCCGTATCACCGGATTGCTGCCGGTGCGGATCTGCACGCCCGAGTACAGATGGTTGAAGATGTCGTTGTCCTCCAGCTTGCCGTGCCCGTTGTCGTAGAAGTACACGCCGACCTGCTTGCCCGAGTGGATGCGGTTCCGCCGCAGCACCGGCGTGCTGCCGGTCGTGATCCACACGCCCGCCAGCGTGTTCGCGTACACCTCGTTCTCCTCGATCAGCCCCTGCCCCTTCTCGTGCACGTAGATGCCGCCGTGCTGGCCGTGGTGGATCTTGTTGTGCCGCACGATCGGATCGCTCGTCGTGCGTATCTGTATGCCGGCCAGCGCATTGCCGTAGATGTTGTTGTGCTCGATCAGTCCGCGCCCCTCGCCGAAGATGTACACGCCGCCCTGGTGCCCGTTGTAGATCTCATTCTTTCTGATCGTGGGATTGCTGTTCGACGTAATCCACACACCTGTGCACGGGGGAGAGGATAGACACAAATTACGAGTCAAATAATCGAATTGCTTGTCACAGCAAACTAGTGGTGGGAGCTCGGAATCGGGCCTACCCATTTACGATTCCGTGTTCGGAATCAATTCTGGAGCCGATGCCGATGTTGGAATCCATTCCGATTCCGAGCCATTTCCGGAGTCGATTCCGGGCCATTTCCGGAGTCGATTCCGGAGCCGATTCCGGAGCCGATTTCAGAATCGATTTCAGAATCGATTCCGCGATTGAAATCGGCTTCGGAATCGGCTTTGGACTCAGCTCCGGAATCGGAATCGACCTGGCAATCAGCTCCCCCGGTAACATAATTTGCCCCGATAACGGAATCAGAATTGACTCTAGAAATGGAATTAGCTCCAGAATGGCAATCAGTTCTTGAATTCAAATAAGAAATTTCAGAAGCGAAATCATTCCGGGAATCTCCATGAGAATGAATCATTTACAAGCAAATTTTGATTATTTGTGGCTATTTACACGGACCATCAAGGACCATACGGATCATCATTGGATTCAAATGCCTATGCTTATGGAGATGCCGAAACCGCACTCCGAAGTCGAAGTCAATTCCAATTCCGGAGCCGATTTCGATTCCGGAACTTATATCGATTCCGGAACCGATTCCAGAACCGATTCCGGAACCGATTCCGATTCCGGAACCGATTTCGATTCCGGAACCGATTCTGATTCCGGAGTCGATTCAAGACCTACTATCCGGAATCGACTCCAGAACACTTCGTAGCTAGCCGGAATCGATTGCGACAAAACCTTCATTTTTCCCATCACTAAAGCAAACCCCAGATCATCTTCCTGTGGCCGCTTGAACTTACCCGCAAAATTGTTGGAATGGATTTTGTTCTCAATAAACTGGCCCAGCCCGTTCTCGTGCACGTAGATGCCACCGGTTTGGCCGTGGTGTATCTCGCACTTCACCACAGTTGGGTTGGCGCCCGCCTTCACCTCAAAGCCCGCTATTCGGTTGTTGTGGATGTCATTCTTCTCAAAGTAACCCTGGAAACAAAAAAACAGAAACGTGTGTTACAGCAAGCGGCAGAGAAAGGTGCACAAGCGACGGCCAGCGTACCATGCCATTGTCGAATGTAAAGATGCCCACGTCGCGCCCGTGGTGGATGTGATTTTCGCGCATGATTGGACTAGCGTAGTTCTTCACCCAGATGCCGGCCAGCGCATTCCGACTGATCTCATTGTGCTCGTACGTGCCCTGCGCGTAGTCCGTCACGTACAGGCCCACGTTCTCGCAATCGCTGATGTCGCAGTACTTGATCAGCGGATTGGCACCGACGCCGATCACACAAACAGCGGCTCCAACTGTACGTAGAAAAGGGAAGGAGACAAATCGGTCAACAGTGCTCACGGTCTAATAGCGATCGATGCGAGAGACAGTATATAACACTTACCAACCGATGTACTCCGGATGATGCAGTGATCGATCGTGGGGCTGCAGTTGTCGCTCACCTCCAGACAGTAGTGCTTGTGGTGCGGCACCGTTGACGTAACGTCCGGCGAAAACTTTAACGTCATATGCCCGATGTACGCATGCTTGGCGCCCTCCACAAACATTACCGTCGATTCGGACTCCCGCTCGAGAATGATCGACTCGGCCACGTTGCCCGGGGCCGCCCCGATCAGCGCCACGTCCGAATCGATCACCAGAAGCTCGCCCCGGTACGTGCCGCTGTGCAGGAATATTAAGCTACCGGTCGCCAGCGTCTCACCAACACCTCCGGCACCGGCGGTCGCCGCTCCTCCAGCAGCTGCTCCGATATCATCACCGTTGTTGTTGTTGTTGTTGTTATTGCTATTGTTGTTGTTACCGCCCATACCATTGTTTCCGTTCCCGCTAGCGCCACCGTTACTGCCGCCGCTGTTGCCGCCCGCCGTGTTCTTCTCGTCCACATAGTCCAGCGCGCCCTGCACCGTGTTGAAGTACGCGATCGTGCGCCCCTGGTACCGCCGGTCCTGGTAGCCGGGCCGCACGTGTATGCCCCGGTACAGCTGCCGGAAGCTCTCCTTCCACGGGTTCGCGTAGTCCGCCTCGTCCGGCTTCACGAACACAAACTTACACAGCTCCGGGTTGAACAGCGGCAGATCGTACTCGTACACGTTCTGGTACAGGCGCTTCCACAGCTCCTTGTCGTTCGCGATCGTCTGGAAGCGCTTGCAGACGAGCGCCACCCTGCAGAGATCCTGCTCGTACAGGTAGGAGAAGATCGTGAGCAGCACCTCGTCCGGCATCTCGTACTGCAGGTAGTGGGCCGCCGACTGCATACACATCGTGCCCGCCATCGCCACCGACGCGGTCGCCATCGGCGGTGACGGGGTGGCCGGGGAGGTGAGCGCCACCACGGCCGCGGTCGCCGCCGGCCGGCAGGCAACGGAGGAGGAGGCGGACGAGCCGCCGCCCGTCGCGGCAAGCAGTGCGGCGGCGGCCGCCGTCGGCTGCTGGGGCATGGTGGCCGCTGCCATCGACGTGCCGACCTCGTTGCTGTTCGAGTACGTGCGCCGGGGACGCTTGCGGGCCGGCAGCATGTAGGCGGCCGCGTTCGGATCGTACCCGCCCGAGGACTGATACTGCTGTTGCTGCTGTTGTTGCTGCTGTTGCTGATGGTGATGGTGATGGTGAAGGAGCAGATTGCCACCATTGCCGCCGCTGCCAGCTGGCGAGCAGTTGTTGCCACTAATACTAGATGAGGAGGAAGATGCCACGCCACACCCTAGGCCGAACGGTGCAGACGGGCCGGCACTGGACGAAGAACATCCGGCCGACGACGAGTTGCCTGCCAACGCACCGGAGGACGATGCCGTGGACGAGGTAGACGTTGCTGGACCGTTACCACCACCCACGCCTCCTCCTCCTGCTAACCATCCGCCTCCTCCTCCTCCTCCTCCACCACCTCCTCCTCCGCCAGTTCCACCACCGCTAGCAGAGTCTTGCGCCGTCAGTGGGGACTTTTTGCGCAGATCGTATGGCGAGTTGGAGCTCTGCTTCACCTCCGACAGTGTCACAGAGGAGACGGGGCCGGCCAGTCCGCACGTCGACGTGCCCGCCGCTCCGGCCGTCCCTGATATGGAAGTGGAGGAGGAAGTGCTGGAACCGCCGAACGCGGACGACGACGTGGCGACGCCTGAGGAGGAAGCAGCCCCAGTAGTGCCCGATCCGACGATCGCGTACAGTGAAGCCGATATCGCCGACAGACACTGCGACGAGGTGGTCGTGGAGGACGAGGTTCCAGCGGCACCGGAACCGCAGCCCATCCCCAGTGGACCGACCAGCTCCGCGTTGGTTGTGGAGCTGGCGCTGAAGCTGCCGCCACCGAAGCCGGCCATCCCTGCCGCCGATGTGCAGACACCGGGGGGCGGCGCCATCATGGACGAGGATGAGGTGGCCGAGGAGGAGGACGAGGATGCAACGGACATGATGCCGTTGATGGAAGTCGCACTGTTGCCGGCTGTCGCTAGTGCCGTTGAGGCGGAGCTTGTCGATGCGGACGATGAGCACGTGGCCGAAGACGACGCGGACGAGGACGTGGAAGGAGCGTTGGATGTGGACGAGCTGACGGAGGTACTGCTAGTGGTGGTGCTGTTGATTGTGGTGCTGACGGCTGTCGTGGGCCCGGTGCCGGCTGTCGGTGGGGCTGCTGCCGTCACGGCCGGACCGCTGCCCGCTCCGCCACTGCTGCCACCGCCATTGGACGACAAGGCTGCACCGACGTTCGGTGCTGGAATGTTCTGTTCGCAGATTGCTGGAAAGGGAGAGAAGAGAGTAGTATTAGTTTTCAGGTGGTTCACCTATTATTAGTAGACAGAATTTAACCGTTTTGAAGTCATACAAACAAAGGCACAACAAAAAATGACTCTTCAAAAGTTAGGCTGACGATTCTGAACTGAATCTGTGTAAACATTAATAGAACATTGGTGAAATGATAGACCAATTTCCCCTAACAGCAATTATTTCTTTTTTGGATTAAAATAACATCATCCCACGGGACACCTCGACCAGCGGTGACATTCCTCTCCGGTTTCTACTCGTTCATCGTCCTCATTACTTCCTCCTGGACTGGACTGAAGCGGTTTGGAGGGTGTACGGGGAAGGCGCGATCGAGCAAAACACCGTCGCGTTCGGGAGAAAGTGATCTACACCGCCGCCGCGGCGACCGATTTATCCGACGATCCTCCTCCGATGGAAAAATGTCGTGTCGGGAGGGATATTTTCAGCCTGTTCGACTTGCCTTTCCCACCCCTTACCGCCGTATGCGCGTTTTTTTGGAAAGGGAAAACGTATGAATACCGTCAAACGATGGAGACGACGACGGAGAGAGAGAGAGAGAGTGCGCCCTTCTTCAGTAGTTAGAATTTATTTCTGTACACACACAAAAACCGACCAGCGGGGCCCGAAGATGGTGTTCTCCGTGCGCCCACACAGTTTCTTTCCGGTCGACCACCTTCCACCTTGGCTCGAGTTTGTGTGGTACGCTCCCCCCCTGACGACCGCACGGCGCACAGCATCACATTCGTGTTGCTGTCTGCGTGTGTGTATGTGCTGTATGCGCTTGCATTGCACCGTGTTTGTCTGAATCCCATGTTTCGAGGGGTGTGAACGTGCGTGAGTGCGTTTATAGTACGACGGTGGCCCTTTGCCCCCTTTGCTCACTCTCCGGAAGCTATTAATAATGATACACAGGCCCACGTTTCGTGAGCCTAGCAAACGTTAAAGCTGTGGTGAGAACAAACCCTAAAAGGTAGCACAGGGCTTACATTGTGCACACAAGCTACTTCATTCGAGCTAAATCCCATGTTAATAATTACCAATATGCGAAATAGGCGAATGGTTTGTTACAATTCAATCCACTACCGCACTTTACAACAGTCTTCAACAGTCTTCCGCTAGCGAAAAGCATTTCCTTTTGGAGCCGGCAAAGATGATGGCAAAAAACACGACAAAAAGGATGCACCACAACCAACGAGGTTCGGTTCGTTTCTACTGCCGTTGCAGCTCTAAATTTAAAATCCGTGCAGATTTAGATCCGTCGCGTCGTGTTGGGTGTTTCGCTGACCGCAAGTGTGCTTAAGCCATTTTTATGACAAACAGTTATTAATCCCCGTACCCCGTCTCCCGTCACCCCATGCCTTGCGTATGTGTGTCACACAGATTTCATCTCTTGCTGACGTATTAGGACAACTTGCAGGTGAAGCTAAAAATAAACGAATATATTAAGCTGATTGTTATTACAATAACAAAACAAAATCATACTCATCTCACGTGCAGTAAAGTAGTACACAACGGCGCAGCCTATATATTACATGCGCATGTAGAATGCCGGATTAGCGGAACCAATCACCAAACATTCATAGCTCCACTTATGATTTTGCAATCACGGGCTGAAACAGGGCACACCCGGGTAGCGGTAAAGGCAAGAATTACCTCCTCCCCCATTGGCAGGCCGCCGCAGCAGCAGCAACATCGCAAGCACCCCCCCCCCCCCCCCCCCCCGCCCAAAATACCGGAACCTCCCCTCCGCAATATCGCTTTAACGGCATCCAACCACCGGCGGCTAACTGTACACACGACGCACACGGGGAATTGCTCGTGAAAGTGAAAGTGGGCGGGGGGGGGGGGGGAGGAAAAACGGTTCAATAATTTGAATAAATTTTCTAGTTCTTTTTTCCGTTTTGTTACCCGTTACCCTCCACCGCTAGGTTTTTCCGTGTTCGCTTCGCTTGCACCGGGGTTTACACATTTACACGCAAACACAAACGCACTGGGGCGCGCACACACAGACACAGACACACAGGCACACTTGGTGTTGATTATTTTGGGCTCGGAAAAGCCGTTTTCGGTTGCTGGTGTTTTGTACACACACAGCAACGCCAGCACATTTCCATGGGATGTAGCGTAAACTGAAGCGTTTTGGGGGTGAAGAACGGCACAGTTTCAAGTAGGGGGAAGACACAAGGGATGTTTTCCTTCAGTGCAATGGAGGGCTAATGGAGGACTAGCAAATGTTAATGCGCTTGTTGGCTAGGTAAGTCGCTAGTATTAAAAGAGTTGAATTTTCCATACGAATACCATCGCCTGATTAACCAATTTTAATTGCTAAAAAATCAATAACTTTAATTATTGTTAAGCATAGATTTTTTATGCAATAAACGAAACGAAAAGAGGAATGGAAACAACATTAAAATGATCACATGATACATGCTTTTGGTCGCAGCATCAAATGTGATGCAGCACACGGCGAGAAGAGGCCAATTCTAGACTTGGCACAGAGCAAACGCAATACTAGCAAAACCAGCAAAAAATAAAATCTGCTGGAGCAGTACACTAAAAACATGTGGCGGAAAAATATGAGTGTGCATAATACAATTTTACACAGGGTGGACGATTTTCCCTTATCGGGGGGCCACCATTTTACAGCATCCCTTTTCTTTGTACATGTTTGTGTGTGCGTTTTGTTTTTTCCTTTCGTTCCATTTTCCACATCAACAGCAGGCCATGGAGCAGGGCAACAACAGGAGAATCCCACAGCAACCTCGTCTATCCTCCGTGCCATATGGAAAAACCGTGCAACATGAATGTGGCGAGCACGGCGTGAGAGGAAAGAGGAGAAAGTGTTTTTTCACATCCTAAAAAGAAAATTCTGCAACTTTTTTGTTTTATTGTGGCTTATATTCCCACCTGCTACTTACCGGAAGTTCTCGATGGCAGCGGTATTCGGTTGCCCTTTCGCCGGGATCGGCGAACGTACGATCGGGACGACGAGAAGGAAGCGCTCGGCATTTTGCTCGATTGACGCGCGTTAAGGAAGCAGCGCAATCACACACACAAAAAAGCACACACACACACACGCGGGGTGATACCCAAAAACGCAGCAGCAGCGCGTGTTTTACGCGAAACTTTTCCTTCGGCCGAGGTTGAAATTGCTTCCTTTTTTGTTGTTGTTGTTTGCCTCGTCGCAGTAGAAGCGGGCACAACAATTCGCCACTATTACACACAGCTGGGACTGCACAAAGGGATTTTGGTGGGTGAGGGGAGGGGAAGAGACGGCCACACACCACTTCCTTTAAATTTGTTGCACGACTATTGATGCATTTTTGTGTTTGTTTGCTGTAGCTGAAAACTGTGCGCACGGGACGATGACTTTAAGGGTGTACCGTAGCGCTTTTTCCCCTTTACTTGTAACTTCGAATTCTTGGCTATGTGATTGGATATAACACTGCGTATTTCGGTAGTCCACTTCACTGCCAGCAATACCTCCAGCCACCGATCTTACACACCTGCCGGGATAGTATACGTATTTGGGCGCCCTATGTCCTGTGGCCTGGTGCAAGAGGGAAGAGAAAATACACGGTTGAGAAAAATAGAAACACTCACACAAATACACAAACACACACACACACACAATTATACATATAGATGACACACTGCTGTAATCAATAATGCCAGCGGAGTACAGCAGTGTTCACACTCATCTGCCTTTTAACCACAAACCACCACAGCACAGAAAGGATACGTTTTGCTCCGGCAGTTGGGAAATGTTCCCAGAAAGACAGAGTATCCGCAGAAAACTTTGTTTTGTAGATGGTTCTAGCAGCTCGATGCAAAGGGGCAGGACACAGAAGACGGAGACAGATTCGGAACGGTTTCTTTGTTGCGTGCCTAATTATAATTGCGCGTCCCGACCTGCTGCGATGCCATTGACTCTACCGTGCGACGTGTATCCTTTTTGCTTGTACAACGGGAAAACCGCAACCAATTCCACCGCACTCACGCACGCACGTACACACGAACATGTGTGAAAGTGTGTGGATGATCGGCAGCAGCAAAGGTTGCTGGGACCCCGTTTTCAGGCTCTAAATCGCAACGAAGCAGCAAACGATGGCACGGGACCAAAAAGGGAATCCTCCCGGGAGTGGTGGGGGACGACGACACCCGCCTACACCCAGACGTCATCAAGCGTGTGTGTGCGTATTGTGCACGGAAGAGCGTTTGCAACATAGGGAACACATAAAGAAGAAAATAAACAATCCATTCACAATAGGAAAAAGGATAGTGTGCTTCACGCACACGCACACTTCCTCTTTGTTGGCAGCGTACCTGTGCCCAGCGCGCGCACACACACGCGACACACAATGATGCTGATGACGGAGTTTTTGCATATGTGTTTCCTGTTTCTTGGCGTTTCTTTTGTGATTTTTTTTGTTGCGTGTGCTCATTTATAATTTGCCTTGTGTATTTTTTTCGCACACCGTCGCCGTCTGCCCTGAGGTTTTGGGCCTATTTTTTCCTTTCCTTTTTAATCCATTGGCACGCACGGGTTGGTGTACAACGTTGAATGCGTCGTACGTTGTTTTTTTTATCTTTTTTTTTTTGTTTCTCTAAAACACACAACCAATGCCGCTACTGCTGCTACGTTTCCGTTTTGTTTTATTTGGCAGCACCGCACGGCCACACAGCCACAAACAAAGAGAATTTGTGCCTGCGCTTCTCGGTGGTGGTGGGCTGTGAGATGGATTTTCGCTCAAAGCAGGCAATGACGTTTACAGTGACAATGTTGTTGTGGTTCCTGCGATGCGGCCATTTTTAATGTTTAAATCAGCTCTCCTTTTTTTCAGCTGCGCTCTTCTCCAATTCCCTCCTTTGCTTCGTTCAGCTCGTTCGGCTCTGTTTTCTTCCGCCGGCTGCTGGCTGCTGGCTTGCTGCTGCTGCTGCTGCTGCTGCTGCTTCCACTGCTACCCTCTACCGTAATCAACCCTACCGTTCATCCAGCCAAATACCTTTGCTTCGTCAAGGCAGCGGGGAGATTTTAATGTGGATCCTTTCTCCCTTCATGCAGACAGGGCACTTCCCACCCCTTGACGCTTACTTCTGATGCTGTTGAACAATCCTGACTTTACCAATCCATCCTAGCAGCAGCACCAGAGCACTGTTTCCACACAATTTTCACATCCACGACCACGACCGACGGACGGTGAACGAACAACGGCAAGAGAGAACACATTGAAAAACGAGATGAATTGTACCATTTGCTGCGCACGATGCGCTCGCACACACACACACACATACACACACAAACACACACACACCAGCGCAGCCACGCTCTCATGCAAGCTTTCCTTCCTCCCCCTTCACTCTGACGCACACGCATACACACTCAAGCGTACATACACCATACCAACAAAAAAAAAGAAAGAACGTAACTACCACACACTACTTTTTCGACCAATTTTTCGGCCACTAATTTACCGTTTCGAGCCCACACTTCACGACAGTCACACGCACGACATCTTCCGACGCCCGTTGTCGCACTTTACGACCGCGTACGGTGCGAAAATCGTGATGCAAATTGCATAATTTTCCACAGATTTTTCGCACACGGACAACTCCTTTCTCAGCGAGCAAAGGCAAAGTGTGTCTGGGCAGGTCGTACCACTGCACCACACGCCATCATGGTCTGTCGGGCTGACAAGCGTTCAATCGCATTCCTAATGGTTGACAGTTGAAGCCTTCGAATTATCGTTTTTTCAAAGATGATTGCAAAACTATCACTTAATTTTGCAATCGCTAAAAATGATAAAAATGTGCTGTTCATCACTGATTACATGGAATTGTTTCATTACCGAGGGATGTGTTGCATTGGGCAAATCTCTCTGTGGTGAATTAGATACCGTTGGTACATTTCTAAGCTGAGGTGAGTTTCCAGCGTGTTGAAATGAGACGTAATGGTGGGTGTCTTGGATAATCTAATAGATGGCGCCACTAGCTCACAACCCGCTGCGCAAATTCGAGCAGTTTTCTGCGTAGTTTTTTGCGTAGTTTTGCGTCAAAAAATACGCAAAAAAATACGCTAGACTTCAGCCAAAACTACGATAGCCAGCGCATTTATTGCAGTTTTTAGGTGCGGAACGAGCGCCATCTGTTGAAGGAATGGATGAACTATTTCAGACGGCGGAGCAAAAAAAAACGGCCAAAAAATTCAAAAAATATTGGCGCCCATTCCTTCCTCGTCTTCCTCTCACTCCCTTTCCCCTCCCTGCCTTTCCTTACTTGCGCTTCAGCCCGTGCCTTTCGCCGTCAGCTGATTGTGTGTATGCGTTGGTATATATGTGCATTGCGATTGTGTATTGTTATTGGTGGGTGTTAGCATTTATTTATTGTGTGTGACCTTGACGATGCGGGAGAAGCTGGTTCATTTTGGGATTTAAAGTGTTATCGGTGTATTGATGGTTTATTTTATTTCATGCCGCTGCTGATGAGACCATTCGATGCCCCTGCCAATTGAGGGTGAAGAAGCCTATTTAAAACAAGCGTAGGAGAACGTCTAACACTAATCTAATACTTTTTAATTTGAACATGTTTGATGCTTCAACGACCTTCGAAGCATCATGTAGCACGATCTATAGTAGCAATAAAATATCGAGTTTTCGGGTCGCGACACACACACAACGCGGGGAAAGTGACCGTCCACTCTATCATGCCGCGATCCCCCTCCCCTCACGGTGCTTTGGATGAGGATGCGCTACAAGTTAAGCCAGCAATTCTACCGATAAGGTAGAGGAAATCGATCGTGCGTGTACGCGCGTTCGGGGGTGCGTTCTCGCGTACGCGCGTGCATGCGTGCGCGCGCGTGTGTGTGTGCGTGCGAGAACCCCAAAACTGTTTGATTCTGATGCGTGCATTGTCACCGGCTGCGTCTAAACACTCCATGCATTCTTAGAAAACGCACTGCACGCCGCCCGATCGATTACCGCTACCTACGAGACAATACAACCATTTAATTGGCACCACCATCTTTGCGACCGGTTCTGCTGTTGGGGGTATTAAAAAGACAAACGAGCGAGGCAAACGTGCATGTGATATGTTGCACATTTCTTTCCAATTCCGCTAGCGGACGCAAGTGGAAACAAAACTTGAATTGAATTCATACAAAAGAGAATTCTGGTTTGGTTTATAACGGTGCGCGTATGATACTGCACCTGTCCGTCCAGAATCTGGTGGCTTGTTGGTTTTGAGTCGGTATCATGACGCCGTGCGACCGGCACTGCCTTGGAATGGGTTCGGATCGGTAGGTTCATGTTTTGGTCGAGTGCATTCCGTGCATTTGTCGCGTCACAGCCGTAGACCCGGCAGCACCAAAGTCAAAACAAAAACCTTCCCCGAGGGTGGACTGCTATGCTAAGTTCTTCCTCTTATTATTATTATTATTATTATTATTATTATTGGCATAATGGTCTACGCGATCATGCCGGCCTTTTCACGACTTGAGTACCACGTAGCCGGATAGTCACCCCTTGCTACGGCCGACGGTTCATACGCGGTTAGAACCCACGACGGGCATGCTTTTAAGATGTGCGGAATGATGGCGGTGCCGCGGGCCCGCTCCTATCCAGCGGGCAACTTGCATACTGCCACACTGTATCCTGCCCGATGCATACGCTGCAGGCAGGGGGAAGGATGCAGCTCCACAATAAAAAAAAACACCGTCATGAACACCTTCCTTTCGATGGATCATAACATTCCGGAAGAAAACACATTCGGCGACAGTTGTGCACACACACGCACCCTCACACCCTTGCGCAGACGGCTCAGCCTATCTATGTAATCTACGACATACGAAAGGAAAAGCATAGTGTCACATAAAGTTATGCTTTATGCAATTAGGTTTAAGCTTTCCTATGCACGGCCATGGCCACCTGTGTTGCGTGCGCTACTTCGAAATAGGGTTCTGCGCGTTGCACAGCCAACCCTCCAGCGTGAGCTAGCGATTCGTTAGTTATTTTTACATTGCAGCGATTGAACTTATTGCGATTTTTTGGTTTGATTTGTGAAAATGCAACTTCATCGCCGCAATGTTTGTTAACGGCATTTTTAGGCGCCACAACAGCTCGCGACCATTGACCACACGCGTGAAAGAGATAGCGCTATGGAGGGAAAAAGCACGGACGACGACTGACAGCGATTGGCCGTCTGACGCACTAACCCATCCAAACCTTCAGCAGCGTGCTCAGGCGAGGGGTATGAGGCAGTGCTAGGGACGGGTAGCTCGAAACGCTGCTCGACAAATTTGCCGTAGGAGGGAAAAAGAAGGCCTGAGAAAATGCGCGAAAGGGAATGATTTCTTCCGTCGCTTTGCACAGGGGGAATTCATGCGAATTTAGACACCGTCCAATCGATGAAGTTGCTTTAAGTTCAAATTAGAATAATTTCGGTTTCCCAGTTATTTAGACCGTACAATTCAGATTTTTACATGCATCAGACTATTTATAACAGCACAGATATAGCAAACCAACTAATTTAATATAATGCTGTTAATTAATGTTAATTTATATAAATATGTGTAAATTATGATAAGAATAAATGTTCAAAAACAAGGTTTTTGCTACCAATAGAAATACAGTAAGAATTCAATAGTTGATCGCTTTTTAGTTGGTATGCATTTTAGTTGAACGCTCGATAGTTGGCTGACATTTCAATTAAAAAGCATGCGTTTGTATGGGAATACCGGTTTTTGGAAAAATCACAAAATTCTCATGACCTGTTGTGAAAAATTTCAGATTTTTTTTTTGTATGAAAAAATGTGCCAGCTAAAAAGCACATGCAGGCCGAAAACGTCCGCAAAATACCACATATCACATATTCCGCGTATGTCGAATCTCGTGATTTCCTGCTAATGTCACTAATTTTCGTGTAATTTTTCAAGTATGGGGGTGGTTTTAGACATTAAATAAATTATTTGATATGATTCTGACTGAATATAAAAGTTTCAAACCTTTTTTATAGTTTTCAACATTCGAATAAAGGGAAATTATTTGGCATTTTATAATTTTTGACAGATAAGTACAATTTGCTCAAAGAACCGTCAAATTTAGAAAACCGCGTATAGTCTTTCCCCGAGTTACGCGACACTCGAGTTACGCGAATTCGAGTTACGCGAATTTTTATTTTTGACAGTTCAGATTAGGCATGGGCAAAACGATTCTTTTCACCGAACGCGAACGAACTAGTTCGCTCACCAAAAAGAACCGAACGCGAACGACGATTCTTTCGTTCTTTGTTTCATGAGGTTTTTATTCACAAAGAACGCTCGTTATCTTTTTCATTTACCCACCATAGACGCATACTGTAGCCAAAGAAGTACTCATTCTGCGGTTAAAACCAATCATTTAAAAACATTAAACACTCGGCTGTCTGGTCAACACAATCCATCGCAAAACCGACCAAAAACTAGCATGTAAAAAACTAATACGAGCAAAAATGTCTCCTGCATATATTGTACCCCATGCCTTATACACACTTAAGGATTCTATTTAAAAAAACTACTTAAATATGGATCAACATGATGAGCGCAATCAATTCAGTTCAGTTCATTCGCGAACAATGACTAATCCGTTTGAACGGGCTCGATCTTTTGAATTGTATAGGTATAATTTCCATGCCAACAGAACACAGATCGAACACCAGTTCGAACGCGTTCGATGAATTCAGTTGTGTAGGTACGATTTACACACCAACAGAACACAGATCGAACACCAGTTCGAACGCGTTCGATGAATTCAGTTGTGTAGGTACGATTTATACACCAACAGAACACAGATCGAACACCAGTTCGAACGCGTTCGATGAATTCAGTTGTGTAGGTACGATTTACACACCAACAGAACACAGATCGAACACCAATTCGAACGCGTTCGATGAATTCAGTTGTGTAGGTACGATTTATACACCAACAGAACACAGATCGAACACCAGTTCGAACGCGTTCGATGAATTCAGTCGTATAGATACGATTTCCACACCAACAGCACACGTATCGAACACTGCTGGACAAATTCGACGGCGTTCGAGGAATTGAGTTGTATGGGTACGATTTCAACACCAACAGGGTACATTTTGATCTCTGACGACCCGTTCGCACGGTGCGAGAAAGAGCGAGAAAGCAATATGATTTTGCACGTTTTATTACCACATTTATGTGTGCCGTCGAACACTGAACGGAACGTTCGAACGCGTTCGGTGTAGTCAGTTTCTTCCAAAAGTCCTGGTCGTTCTTTTTGTTAAGAACCTCGTTCGTTCGTGCACTTTACCGAACTGTTCGAACGGTGCGATTCTCGTTCATTTTACACATGCCTAGTTCAGATGTCAAATCAGTACAATTTTCTCCATCAATTGTCAAATGAAAAATAATTACCGATAAATAACCAAATTTTCTACACCAATTGCATCAAATAAGTATTAAATTACATAAATGAACTAAATTCAATCAAAAATTATGATAAATAAAGTATATTTTTGCTGTAACATGTGATATTCGACTTACGCGAAAATCCGAGTTACGCGAATGTCTCCGGAACGCATTATTCGCGTAACTCGGGGAAAGACTGTATCTCCAAATCCGCGTTTAAAAGGTACCATGTATCTCGGGAACCGCCTGAATTCAATAGTTGATAGGGAATCGAAGTTCAACCAGTGAATTCAGACTGTTTGTGTTTGACCGATATAACCATTAAAATGTGTTTAACAACATGCCCTATTTAGATGTCTTTCCCGTATAGACTTAATACTGGTCGTGAATAGAATCAGTCCTTTATTTGATTCAGAATACAAAAGATTCTCGATGATCTTATTCTTCTCATCGGCGTAACGAGCTACGTGATGATACAGGGTTATACAGGCTTTCAGGATTTATTCAGTCTGTATGATACTGGATAGTCAGTCCTTGCTATGGGGGGACGGTCCATATAAGACTAGAACCCACGAAGGGACATGTTATTCAGTCGTGCAACATAATTACTGTACCATGTAACCGCTCCTATGACCCGGAGCAGTGCTCTACAACCTTTTTAGGATCACGGTCCACTTGGTTTTGAAAATAAACATGCCGCAGCTCACATATATTGTTTGTAGACTTAATTCAAAGCATTTTAATCAGAAATATGTTTATTTTAGTTATGCCTGATGAACATTGATTCTTGATTGTGGGGGAAAAATGCCGTAGACACTTTCTTCTTTCGTATTGAGTACGATTTTCAATTATAAATAACATTGCTGTTGATGCTCTCGCTGTCTTCAGAAATTCCTCCACCAACGCCGCTATCCGAGCTCACGCAACTGCTCGAATGGATAAGCGAGCACCAGTTCGATTCGCGATGTAAGTTTGTCACCTGGGAACTGCTAACCACAAATTCCAACATCACACCAACACACACGCCGACCCTCTTGATTGTTTACACACAAGCGAAGGCAGCGCATTCTTTGTTTGACTTTCATCATAGTCGTTTGGTTCGCGAAGACGCACGGAGGCGTTCTCGTCCTTGCAGTAGAAAAAAAAACTCATACACTGTGGTACCTTTACGGGAAGAAAAATTGTAACACCAACTTAAGTAAAGTGTGATATAGTTGCTATAGCCCTTGAAACTATCTTAACCCGATCCAAGTCGAACCAAACACAACCAACCAATAATGCAGTGAATAAAGTGTGATGGGACGCGAATAGGACGCGCGGCTCCATGGCGAATCATCGTTCTGCAGGACACTACTGGTAAAAACGGACCCCCCAAGCATCGTCCCTCGGAAAATTCGCTCGGAAAAACGGAACACACGCACGCACGCACGCAAGGCTGGAATGGAATTAGCACGGTAAATTGGTGTACAAAATATTTCATCATCAGTCATATTTCTCCCATGGCTGTGTGGGGTGTGTTGCTAGGGGGCTTTGAAAAAAAAAAGAAGGAAGCAAAAACTCAGCGTCTCCCACCCCAACCCTAGTCTATTGGGTTTCGGGGCTAAAGCTGTGATAGAATGAAAAGCAAGCGCTGCGTTGGAGTGGGGCAACCAAGCGACGCTCACTCGCCATTTTCAAAAGTGCATCTTTTCGAGTGTGTACAGCGCATTGAAATTTGACGCACCATGACAAAAGGGTAGTCAGTCCCTAGGCTGAGGGGTTTTTTTTACACTCTAGACAAAACAAGGGAAAATTGAGCTCCTCTTCGCATCGTACAGTGGGATGATGAAATAATGGACGGTGCCCCAGCATTTGGTTGATTAGCTGGTGGTGGTAGTGGTGCTGCTGGCGATGGTGGTAACGGGATACAAGCTCTCTTTCTATTTGTGTGGGAGTGTGTATTATCGCTGGTGCTGCGTACGAAAACACAACCACAGCATCGAACGGTCTCGCTGTGTGTGTGTGTGTCTGTGCAGTCAAAGGGAGTTAGCATAACGGATTTCAAATCATACGACGTTATGGAAGCGTAGAGAGTTTAGCTCATCTTGCGTTAGGGCAAGCAAGCCGTCAGTAGTGGGGGAAAGGATGCAGAAATTAGAAAAAAGAAACGGATTGAATGCGTCGTCACACTCGCGTCACGATTGTTCCAAAAGCCAAATTGCTGAAAAACTAGAAGCTATTAGCATACGAGACGCGCACACACAGCAACGCACAGCTGGTTGACGACATAGTAGCAGCAGCAGCAGCAGCAACACCACACAAAGCAAACAACAAACCTCATCCCAAGCAGGTCGAGCCCAGCCAGCCACACCAATACAGCCCTACGAACGAGGGGCGAGTTGCGTCGTCCAGCGCGAGAGCGCGACAGAGCAAACTGCGTTTGCGCGCGAGAGAAAGAGATGAAGAGCATTAGAGTGAAAGAGAAAGAGAGACGGACAGAGAGAGAGAAAGAGTTCAAGGGATCGGGGACCGTATTAAACACAGCCTACTCTGCTGGCTGTGTTGGGTTCTGTTTTGAGCCCGCGGTTCGACCATCCAAACAAAGCGCACGACAAACGACCGAACGCGTACGACACGAACGGACACAGTGTGCGCGCGTCCGCATACAGTTGCAAGGGAAGCAAGCAAGCAAGCAAGCAAAACACTCAGCTCTTAGTTTAGGCAAGCCTTGCTCTCGAAAAGTCAACAGTAGTGACAACAAACCTGCTCGAAACGGAAGAAGATGGTCCTGCCTGTTGTTGTCGCTTAGAGAGGTGAAAGCAGTGGTGCTGTGCGTTTCATAAGGCGATCCGTGGCGCACCGTGACGACGACCAAACAACAAACATCATCTGTGATATACAAGAGCGCGCGCGCGCGATCGTCCCGTCCATCATCAACACCGTCAGGCGCTCCTTTCTCGTCCTGGTGTGTAGTGCATTCCCGCATCATCCAATTATTCCGTGTGAAATGCGAGGAAAGCAATAGAAGCAAGCAACATTGTGACTGATAGCGGAAAGAGTGGAAGAGTTATAGTTTAAATGCCAGTCTAGTGTGGATAGCTTGAATGTGATTTTTTAAATTATTTTGAACAACGGTGTACAGTAGCAAATGCTGAGCGAGTTAGTCATAATTTCGACGCTGCACATAATTATACATTTTAAGCAAAAATCTCTTAAGCAAAATCACGACCAAAGGTGAGTCCGGGAGCGCAAAGGATGGGGTAACTGGTACCACTGAAAGAGGGTGAAGGTTGTTGCGTTTAACTCTGCTAGTGACTAAACTATCCTTAGCAACAGCTCTCCAGGGGGCAATGAACACGCGACACGGGAAGCAAGGGCATATCGGTTAAAAGGTTGTGGCGAATGTGTGCAAACCGTAAGCGCGGAATGATGCAATTGGAAAGGAAGAACACAGGCAAGACGAGCTGCGTTTTTAAGGTCTTTTCCTTCCGACGACACCAGCTGACATTGAACCGCCGCGGGGGTACACAATGAGAAGGCGTTGGGGAGAATGTTACAATCTTCCGTTTCTCGACGCGTTCAGGGCCGCAAGGCACAAGCGGGTCACGATGGAGATGCATATGATCAATCAATGTTTGCGCTTGTATGTGCAACTGAATTAATAGCTTTTTTGCTTGCTTCTTTCGTTTTTGTCTCCCATCCCAGATAACAAACAAACCCTAGCCAAGCCATCATCACTCACGTTCATCACTCACTTCATCATCGAGCGCGCCTGTCGGGGCTGTTTGTGCTGCAAAGGACAACCAAATTGCAACCCCCTTCTCACCAACTGACGCAACATTTTCAACGACAATTTCTAAATACGAAAATTGAAATCCACCAGCGCAGAAGGGAGGAAAAAACACAGCTGCTCGCACGCACACAACCACCGCGTTAGCGTATGCGTGGAGACCTGCTCGACGTACCGCTGTGTGCGTGAACCGAAGGCTCGCTTCAAGTGTGTGGAGACCCCGTTGTGTGCTGTGGAGAGCGCAAGCCAGCACACTCGCACACACACACCGACACCCCGAACTCTACACATCGCAGCAGCCCTGTTCGAATGTGCTAGATTTCGCAGCTCGGCCCCGTCCAACTCTCCACACGGGCCGTCATTGTAGAATCTAATACCGAATTGAATAGTTCTTTATTGCTGGACACTGGGGTGACGCAAAAGTGAGAGCCACAATCACGGAAGCATCCGGGTAAGTTTTGTCCCATCTGTTTCATCATCTCCTCGCGGCGGATCTTGCTCTCGAAAATGTAAAACGGTGTGCTAGCGAAAAAGGGTTCGAAAATGGTGAAAAGTTGCCGTGCGCTGCGCCGTGCAGGCAGCATGGTCACGCGGCAGCCATCTTGATTTTTTTTGCTTGTGTGTGATGTGTGTGCGCGCGCGGTGGTGTGTGCGATCGGAATGTGATGTCAGCCCTGCGAGGCCTTTAGCATATTGAGCACAGTGTGGTGGATGTGTGATCCTGTGCGTGTGTGTACCCCCGTGAAGAGTAGTTTTGGAGCAAAATGTAAGGAAAGGAAGGCAGGGTTCATATTTACATTTCACGTTCGCTGCCAAGAAGAAAGATGTGCCCGAAGAAAGTCTACAAAACGTTTGTGCGTGAAAGTTGAGGAGGAAGTTAGGAACAGGGTAGGCTGTTAGAAAGTTGAGGGAATTGGGAAATTTATTTTCATTGTTCCCAACGTGCCCGTGATGACGATTGGACCCAATCCACGCACTCGCCGTTTGGTTACGAGATGCAGTGAGAAGGTTCGCGAAATCATCACGCGTCTTCTCACTCGGGTGCCTGCTCACTGTCACGGATTCGGATCCGTAACATGTTTGTGCAAGATTGAACATGTTTCTTGCCGTGCGCGCGTACACATTTCAAGCCGTGGCACGCGTGTTTGGTACGACAAATTTAGCAGGGATGACGCATTTAATTCGTTGCTTCGTCTTTTGCTTCTTCCCTGCCCTACTGTTGCCAAGTGAAAACGGGAAATTTTTAGAAAAAAGAAACTAATTCAAGCAGCCCAACATCATCACCAACACTACTGCACTGTCTATGTGTGGTGTGTGTAGACATTTCAGTAGCGCAATCGCTTAACGAATTTTCTCTACACAAGCTCCATCAATGTGTGTGTGGTGTGTGGAACGGTGGAGCTGATGATGGTGGAGCAATGTGTGTGCGTGCATTGGTAGAGGTTGTTTTGTTGTGTGTGTGTAGTATGTTTTGAAGATAGCAATGACGAGGAGAAGAAGATGGAGCACACCGAAGCAAAATCATCTGTTTCGATGCGCGAAACAACATCGCGCGAAAGAGGAAAAAATAGGAGAGGATTATGATGAGATGGGGTGAAAGAAGAAAAACTGTCGATTTGTGGGGAGCTTCACTAAGTGGAGAGTTTTCACAAAATGCACAGCTAGCTCGAGACCAACTTTAAGTAGATAAATAGCAAATGATTGCTGTCACTGTTTCTGTGCAACATAATTCAAAAGTGTAGTTTGTTGCAATTGGTCATAGAAATAGAAATAGCAGTAGCAGCTATCTTACAATGAAGTTACTAGTATCGGAATTATCGCTTTTATGTAAATTTAACCTGTACAATTGTTGAGCTGTGTTTTCTGTATCAAGCACTCTCCCCACTGTTGCAAATGTTTTAAATAGTTTGAGGGTTGTCCCTTTCACGCCCGTTTTTGTCACAACCCCCGGGGAAGGAAAGGAGGCCACAAAAAACGGGAATTAATTTACATACAATTCACCCCGTGTGTTGTTCTCCTTCCTTCCTCGCATTTATTTCTTTTAGCCCTGCGCACTCCTCCGTCCTCTCCCTCTCTCTCTTTTGCTCCCTTGGTGCACAATTTGCACAACAAATCATCACATCAACACATACAACAACCAGTTGTTGGGGGGAGCGAGCAGCACGGAAAAGTTGCTTGATGCTGTTGGGGGGAAGTGGTAAGCTTTTTCACCAGATGCTCTCTGAGTTGCTGTTGATTCTTTTGCTCATTATTTCTACCGTTCCTCAAATGGAGCAGTAGCAGCATCAGCAGCAGTAGCAAAAACCCAGAAGCTCTGCTGCAAGCACACTTTTGTGCGAGAGACGACCATTGCTTGGCGGTCGAGATTCCTTCCAGAGCGTTCCGTCGAATGCAATGAAAGCGCATACCAAGCGCGACAACACAGCGTCACAGCTCTTTGTCATACGCACGCACACACACACAACGCAAATAAACAACACTCGCGCTTGGGAGGTCAAAGAGGAGGTAGCTGTGTTTTTTTTTTTTTTGCATACTTGCCTGACCGATTTTGATTACCCTTTGCGTTGCACAACGCCAAAAACACTGCTGTTGTGCGCATACTCATGCCTTTTTTTTGGTAAAGAAAAGTATTTTTATTCTTCGTAGCCAGCCGAGCCAACCCCGTCGGAGTGGGTCACCATGGAAACGAAGAAATGTATCGTGTATTCTTGGCCGTGGAATAGAACGATGGAAATATGCTTGTGTTGATGGTTTAACGGCTCGCTGGACGTTGTTGCGATTAGTGGACGCTCGCGCCCCCCATCGCCATAGCTGCTTGCTTGCTGTGGATT
The DNA here is from genome assembly GCF_943734735.2 of Anopheles gambiae. Taxonomy (NCBI): domain Eukaryota; kingdom Metazoa; phylum Arthropoda; class Insecta; order Diptera; family Culicidae; genus Anopheles; species Anopheles gambiae. The sequence goes on along the minus strand of NC_064601.1, from coordinate 8,970,532 downwards.
AACAGCGCAGTAAGGTGCGAAGAAGATGGCGCGCGGTGTTGTGTCCTACTTTCTTTCCATGCGACAACACCATATCACTCCGCAATGGCGTTATTCCAACAACGACAACAGGACACGGGCAGTGCCAGTGACGACCTGACCTTGTTTGGATTCGGTGTAAAGTGCAACCCGCCGTGTTTTGTTTGCAGGTGGGGTGTAGGGGTGGGTGTTCCATCTAATTAGTTCATTGCCGATTGACTCACGCGTGCGCATTATTACCTTTTGGGCTGGTAAAATCCCGGATGCACGCTTTTTTTTGTGCATGTGTGCGTCACTCATATTTCCTGCAATTGCGTCAAAAGGTAGCTTTCGAACGATGGATACCCGACCATCGTCATCGTAGGGTCGAACCATCACCACCCGATACACGAGTATCACTTTTCAACCTCTTCCTTTTGTCATTGTCGCGGAGGGAAGGGTAACGGCGCGACCACGCGCTGAAAAGCTGTGTCATGCCCTTTCGAATGATGGCTCTGTCCGGGTGTTTTGTTTGATAAGGACAGAGTGAGAGTGGGGGGGCCGCTAGTTGTGTGTGCTGATGGTACGACCGTGTGCTGCGCGTGATACGCACCCGGTTGGGTGTAAAACCCGAGAGCCCGTGGAGTTGAGTGTTCGACTGAGCCAACTCTAACCCACCAGAGGTCCAACACTTATCGCTAAGCAGCAGCAGCAGCATGGCACGACAGCGAATAGTCAGCTTATGTTACACTCCCGGCACACTTGCTTCTATTGTGCTTCGAAATGGTGCGCTACTTCCGTCTGCTTAGAGTTGCCCTGGATGTGTATGTGTGGGACGACGACGATGACGACGGACCGACTTGTTGTACGTACACACGTTTCGCTCCTCCAATGGCAGGGCAAGTCATATACGACTGCAGTTGAAACTTTTGCACTGTAAGCATTGCTGAAAACGTGATCGTTTTCACGTAGCGCTTCTAACTGTATACTCTGTGTTTAGTAGGTACATGGGGTAGAGGTGTGGTTCAGCCGAGTAACCTTGTGCTATCAGCCCATGCAACAAACACACATCTGCGGCAAAGTTACGCAGTTTGTTTGCATCTACATTACGTGAAAAGATTTTAATACTCCCCATGGGATGTGGAATTGGTTGCAAACCAAAACTGACGCACACCTCCTGAAGCGCTGATCGCTGATAAGCCGAAGCGGTGCGATAGTAAGATGTTGTTGGAAACGGTTACGTTTCGAGGAGTAATCGTCATCCCGAGGCAAAGTATGATTTCAAGGAAGCTGATAATTCTTGTAAAGGATTCTGAAATTCTAGGTAAAACCTCTACTCCCTGCATTGAAGAGTTCAGGAACGGCTTGAAAAAGAATTAGGAGCTAGATTTGAAATTATTTGAGGAAAACAAACATACGTCATCGTACATAGCTGCATTTTGATAGGTTGCTTATCGATACAGATAAGATCTTAGCAGTAATTTTGGGACTTTGGACGAGCGCTCTCTCCACGCACACGCCACACACTTCTGAGTAATTTTTAAAACTCTAAAAAGGAGCAGATGACTCGTTTCTGGGATATATGGGATATTCTGAATCTCATTGGCTGAGTCATTGGCCTGTTATGATACAATGGTTAGCCAGTCGTATCTAGAATTCCAATCTATTTCCCTGTCGCGACTACAGACCGAGGCTGATTTTCGGGTTGAAATATACAAACTATCCAGACTAGACGAACGGGGGCGCCCTCGCTGCTAATGAACGGCGAACTACGCTACCCGTCGAGACACACGCATTAGCAGGTCACATTCTTTCGCCCGCCTACGTCCCTGCACCTTTATTATCTATCACCATTCCCTCCTGCCTTCATTCCTCCTCTTCCATTTCCTACCCGAAATTTGTCCCACACCTTGCTGCCTTGCTCCCAACCCAATGTTTTGCCCCGTAACCATTTCCTGTGTTTTGATTTTTCAGTTTCGGAAAAGAAGACATGCGCTTTAACCTTTTATATCCAAATTTTCCAGATTTCAATGTAAGTGTCGCGCATAGAAGCATAAAGGGGCACGGACGGAAAAGATTCCAAAGCAAGATCGCTAAAACTGCTGCTTGGCATAAAGAAGCATAGCGAGAAGCTGCATAAACAAAGAGAAAATACAACAGGGTAGACAGACAAGACAGTTCTAGCCACGTATTCTGGTTGCTCCAAGCTCATCCTAGCTCTGGTTCTCTTGTGCACTAGTGTGTTGTGCGTTGGTCTGGTTCTTCCTAGGCCATTGTTCGGTGTTTCTGTTGCGTGCGTACGGGCACTGGTAGCGCGACGCGAACCAATTATTAGAGCAAATCGTTCACCCTGCTGGTTCTCTCAAGGATAGATCCCGTATCTGTCTCTTCCCGTTCGCGAAGAAGCAGCAGTGTGCGCGTGCCTTTTCGTTGCTACTCGTGACCAGATCCGCAGCGTAACCAGACCTTCTCCTTGAGGGATACACGCTCTCTCAGATCAAGGACAATTGGTCGAGAATTGTCAGCCATCGTGCAAAAGCTCCACCGGGTGCATACGGAAACACAGGCTTGGACGGAGTAAACCGAGGAAGAAGTAAATCGTCGGCTAACCATAAAAATCGTACGAAGGTCTTTTAGATCGATCGAGCTCCTACTCTCAAACCCGTCTCCTGAAGCGAGCGAGATCTAATTGACCGGTGTGTGCGAAGGACTAAGAGATTGTAGTTGAAAATACTGTCGCGAGCCGCCGCTTGGTTTGCTCGTTTGTAAGATCGCAAGAAAAAAAAAAGAGGGGCTTGTGATCTCTGTGGTTCTGCGTGAGTCCATTCTCTCCTGCTGTCGCTAGCTTGTGCCGTTAACATTACTCTGCTCCATCACACGATTCTGGCCCGGTGCAAGGCGGGTGTGTGTGTGTCTACACAATTCTCCCACAGAGTGCGTCCGAGCGACAGACCGTAAAAAGAGTATTAAAGTTAGTTCGACGCAATCGCGGCCGAACCCAACTAGTTTATGCTCACGTAGAAGTCTCCGCACTCGGTTTGGGATAGAAACACCGCGCAACTGCAACCCTCTTGTTGGCTTTCTGAAGAATCGAACTGTCCTGTGAGCTGTGAAGCGGAAGAAAACACGAACACACAGCCAGCAGCAGCAGCAGTAGTGTAGTTAAGGCCAAGCGGAAAGGAGAGAGAAAACGTTGAGGGTTTTTTTCTGAGTGTCACATTTCAGAAGAAAAAAAGATTACGTGCAGGACGAGACTGTGTACTATACACAGTCGGTGACTCACACAAGTCGCGTAATCGCCATACTAGTACCGATCGTTTTGCAAATTCCACAATCAATCGAATAATCCGCAGACGCGCTACGCAAGTTTCGCCGGCGCGTACCCTATTGGATTGATTGTGTGCAGCATTTCATCCCCGTGTTTGACAAGAGCAAGATAAATCAACTTAGTAGAAGTCCGTTGGAGTTAGAATTGCCTTAAAAAAAAAATTAAATCAATTTTTTTCTACGACAAATCGAATCTCTTGTTCTTGTTCTCCTTTACCCAATTCTCTCCCGAAATCCTCCAATCCTACCCAATCCATTAAAAAAAAAAACACCCGTTCAATCTCGCGGGGCGTCACTAACCGTACGATCAATCCGGACTTCCAAAATCCGTTTTGCTCTGTCGCGGACGCGCTGTGTTTGCAAACGATACGAACGGCATACGTTAAAAAATCCCCTCTCGGTGTTACCGAATACACACACCACCACCTACAACACGCCGTATATAGGTACTAGGCCAGCCCTCAGTATGTCTGTCCCTGTGAGCTGCTACTCTGTCGATAGCATGAACAACATCGACCAGCAGCCCATCGGCATCGGCGGCCATGGTCTACCCACGTCCTCCTCCACTGCCCGCATGATGACGATGCGGATGGAGGAAGACGATGACCACCGGCCAATGATGAGGATGAGCCCCGCGACCAACGTTCATGCGCACGACCAGACGATGCATCACGATCAGCGGATGTTGTCAGAGGAGGGCCGGCTTGGGACACCGGATGCTGCTGATGGAGTTCTGTTGGCGTCGCACGACTGTCGCCACGGTGGCCACAACACCAGCGCCACCGGCAGCGGCTCCATGCACTCATCGGGCGCGTCGTCGGGCAGCGAAAGTGCCAGCTATCACTACCCGCCGCATCACCATCATCAACACCACCGACACCGCCCGATGATGATGGATACCGTGGACGACGACGGTACGGCATGCGCCAATCATGACGATGGCCAGGACTTAGCGGATGCTGCCGGGGCAGCGGCAGCGGCTAAGTGCACCTCACCACAAAAGCACACCACCACCACCACCACCAACAATGGATCATCATCATCATCATCATCACCATCATCGGCACCATCATCACCGATGGCAGCGGCTGGCGGAGCAGCAGCAGCAGCAGCAGCAGCCGCCGCAGCCGCCGCCGGAACAGCAGCGATGTCGTTCGAGGAGATGATGGCCAAGCTGAGCGAACTGCTCGCCTTGGAGCCGAAGTACCAACCGAACCTTTACCTGCCGCAACAATCAGTCGTAAGTAGCAAAACTGCCTTTTTGTATCTTCTTTTTTTGTATACTTTCTTTTCCTTTACCACCCTTACTGTCTCACCGAAGAAGAGAAGAAGAAAATTCGATCTTTCCAGAGGGGCATAGTCGTCGTCTCCATCAGTTTGGTTTGGTAGATCGTGGTTTGCATTTTTCAAGTTCAAATGTGCTTTGCTGCTCGCAGCGAAACACGACCACGAACGTGTGCGGTACGAGGTGTACCGATAACATTCCAAAATATTTCATCTGCAGGAGGAGAAAATCAGTAGTGGAGAGTGGATTGGAGCAGAGAGGTGTCATGCGCTCGAAGCACACGAAAAAATCGAAAGTTTTAATGAGTGACGTTGCGTTCCCCACATACTACTACCGCGCCACCGTGATTGAAGTAAAAAGAGCGCTGAAGCGAGCTGAAGTAAACGTCGTACATCCATCCCCCCTAACAACGTACAAAAAAGTAGAAGCAGCATATTTTCTTCACACTCTCTCGAGCACCACACCCGACACACAGGTGTTGGAGCAGAGCGCGCGGTGGTGTGTGCTTCTCCATGCCTGTGGCGCGCGGGGACGGACCGTACGGCACGTGTGTGCCGCCGCCACAACGACTCGCAGTCATGCTTTGCCAGCTGTTTTTCGCCTAAGACGATTAGGCAGACGGTGGTGCAGCATGGACAATTGCACGTGAATTATGGGCATGCTTTTTAACAGCAGTTGCCGTTTTCTTCGATAATCGTTTTAGCTGCAGAGAGCTGCACGAGAGACGCATATTTGCCAGCTCTGTGTGTGTGTGTGGCGCGTGCCTTTTGAAGCCCGTTTGTGGAGTGATGATGATTTTGGTAATGGTTTGATAACGGATGATTAAACGAGACACCCAGCACCGCCGAGTTAACTAGGTTTTTGTGGTAAAGGCAAAGCAAGTGGTGGTGTATCGTTAGACGATCCTTCTTTGTCACGAAATATGGTAAACAACATTGTGGTTGATTGTATTGACACAACTGTTTGCGCAAGAGAGGAAAAGGGATATGTATTTGTTCCTGTGGTTGATTTGTTTTGCATATCTGGTTTTGTTATCAGCCAACCAGACAGATATGTCGTGGTTTTGGGTTTCTATCTCTTCCACCGTATGTGTGGTATAGGGTGTTGATATCTTTGAGTGTCTATGAAATGAAATGTGTGAATCCTCTCAATCGTTTCAAGTTCACATAGCGGTCGTGCATGCAATGTCGATCGATCAAAGTACCAAAAAATGTAATGCAAATGTTTCTGGAATCAATTTGAACGCTTCAGTTAATGCGCGTGAATATGGGCGAGGAGTGTTGCAACAAACGGGCCATAGATCCACATAGGAATGATTACAATATGTTGCGAAATTTATCAATAACATCGAAATTGTTCCATCTAGCGAATGCCCGCTCAATTTTTTTAATTTCCGCTTGGAATAATGGTACATTTTAATGTACGACACTTGAAGGATTTCTCCTCGAAAATGAAACATCCGTTGCAATCCTCTGCGTATCGTTCACCTTCTTCCTTCATTTTCGTCTACTGCAAGCAAGTTCACCCCCCAAAAAAACCTGTTTTGCAGACATCATGACGAGTCGTGGGCTCTTCTTCCTCTTTAGATATGGACACATACACACAGCGATGTAGGAAACCGACGCTAAAAGGAACTGAAGTTTTGTGCGTTCCGCTGAGCGTGTGATGGTGTGTGCTGTTGTCGGGTTAGAATGTATGCGTGCTATGCTCAACCGTTTCGCTCGTAATAGGGCGACAGCTTAGGGGGTGGCTGTTTTTTTTTGCACAGTTGCTCCCCACAAAGAAGCAAGCTAAGCGTGTTCGTGCGATCACGTAGTCACTTATTTTTAGAACCGGCTGTGTGTGGCTTGCACGAAGGAGGTGGTGGAGGAGCTCGTCCGCTATGTTGAGCGGTTCGAATTAAAGCCGTGCCTACCAACACACTACCGTGCTTAGCTAGCATGTGTGTTAGGGACATGTTGAGCATGTGTGTCGTCAATTAATCTATAGGACGTAAAATCGAATTTTCTGGAACAAAACATCTGCGTGCATATTACACCATGTTGTTTTTCGTTCAGACTAATAAGTGTTTGTTTTTCCTTTAATGACGTTCTTTATTTGTAACCTCAGCAAAAGAGAGGTTTACCTGGTTGAAAATTTTGCATCGATTGCTGCTATGATTGGTCCACAGGGACTGCAAAACAACGGCTGACTCTGCGGCCCTGGGCGCACGGTCTAGTTGCTGTTGTTGTTGAAATGTGGAAATACATGCCCATAGGAAGAGATAGCCAAACAAAAAATCACACACAAATACATCGGCCCATTTGTCCGTTACGCTGATAGCATATTTTATTATCGCTCCCCTAGAGCCTGCCTGTCTGATGGCATGACCCACTGATAACGGGCATGACACGGTTAAGGGTTGCCTTTTTCAAGACGGAATGGGGCAGGATAGGAGAGGAGGGTGTATCAGAATCCGAGCCCACCGACAGAGTGTTGTTTGCTTTCAAGAGCGTCTCTTAGCACCTCGATGCTTAGTTTGTGTCGTCACGTCTCGGCTTCACAGTGTCAAATCAATAACATGAACTTTATGGTCGGTGTTTACCCTTGGAGGAGGGATGAGAGGTTTTTTTCCAGATGTGTTGCTGGTGGTACACTAATTAGAGCAAATCCTCCCCTATACATCCGACACGACCTTCTCAATGATAGTTTTGGATTAAGAACGAACCAGCACACTTGAGGAAAGTATGATGGTACACGTTCCGTTTAGTTTTGCCCGTCTTATCTATTCCAGACGGCATTTAGTTCGAATTGCTCGGATGCACGTAGTACAGAGTTCGCAAAAACATCAACCCATAGCGACTCTCACGAAACTCACAACACAAAGAAGAGATGGTGCATTTCCTGAGTAGAGTGTCCTGACCAATCGCACAACACATTTAATCATAACGACGGTTTGCGATTTGTTTGCAGCATGAGTTTGCCGTTTCCATTTTTGTTTCACGTTATCAGTCATTCAATTTGGGGCGGATGGCCATTGGATGGGGTGAAATTAAACCGAAAAAGTATACTGCCAGTGGAACAAAAAGGTGAATGACCGGCAGCAAAATGGCGAGGGCACACTAACTGATCTGTGTACTGTACCCAACGCTTCATCCTTGCCTCCAAACGCCCTTTTTTGGAAACACGGGGGAGGTGTATTGCTATCAACGTCACCCCATCGAGTGAAGTGTGTGTGTGTGTGTGTTCCGTAAAGGCTGCGTGATAATGTGAGATAAAATAGAAATAATAACAGCTTTACACACGGCGTACTGTGCTGCGCGCACTGGCTGTGTATCATGTACGTCAGTCCGAGACCTGTTGTCTCGGCCGTTTTTTGCCAAGATAACCGATTAGGATGGCGGTTTGAGGGACAGAGAGATAATTGTTCCTACCACTCGACGGAAGATGATAGTGAGGTTGTCTTGACGAAATGATACAGGGCGGATGGGCAAGTATTAGGGCGATGGCTTTTCTTCTGTTGTTCAATAACGCTTTGATACCAAAAGCGCTCAAACAAGGGGAGAAAGATTACCCTTTGTTTTGAGAATGGACAATTAACTTCGGTGCTGATTTCCATGTTAATGCATACGCTAATAGACATCATTACCGCTTGTTCTAGTGTAACTAGGGCTTACCGAGCATGAATGGGACTTTCTGGACTAGTTAAGCTTGTTGGCGCAGCCGTCCCATGGCCTTCAGTTTCATGTGTGCCGCTTTTCTAAGCAAATAATTGCTCAGCCTAAGCCGGCTGCGTCGTGTTTCTATTTTCTACGCATCTGTTGCGTATCGTATCGTGCGCAATAAAACAACGTCAAAAAAAGGCATGTGGCGCAGGAGGAAAGGCTTTGTTCTTTTTCGTCGCCTTACATCTCGAAGTACAACTTAGTGTGATGTACGGTACAATGCCTCTATGGAGAGTCGCCCAAGCTAAAACATGAACTTACAATGTTAATCATGCTACTGGTGCTATTACTCTTCAAATGTGAGCATAAATAGAACACTTGTTCGTTCTGCGCGACGTTTCGTTGCTTTTCGGTCGATCGGTGGAGCGAAACAGAGGAAGAATGGATTATGAAGCAGCACTATTCTTTGGTTTGCTGTAGTGCGCTTTCATGGCATCCGCGAGAGAATGATGTACAGCTCGCAAGCACACTGGTACTTGTCCGTTAAACATAGCATCATAATTTCTCCCACCTACTGTTGCGCTCTCGGTCTTTGTGAGAATTTTCCTCCGTTCAGTTAGCATTGGATGTACCGTTTTTATTATCAACCCACATGAAAGCAAAGAGAATCGGATAGAAAGAAGCAAGAGAAGTGAGTGAACGAAGACAATCGGAGGCAGTGTACTATATTTAAAAGATGAATTTACATATGAATGAAGCAGAAATAACGTATTTCAACGATACACAAGCACAGAGAGATGTAAGTGGAGGGACACAAAGCAAACATTGTTCTGGCCTGTGAAGAGACAGAGAGAGAGAGAACTACACAGCGGAAGCGTCATTTTATGTATGCTCTTGTGATCATCGTCCGTTGATCGGTCAGCCATTATGCACACAGGGAGAGAGAGAGAGAACGAGGGAAATGTAGTATGCTTTTGTTATGCGCGTCCACCTCTTTTGTCCGTTTGCTGATTTGGCCCCAAATCTCTACGGTTCAACGCGCCCGGACGTAAGAAGTGGGTGGATGGCCATCGAAAGCACAACCAATCCAATAGAAGCCTGGGGTGGAGTACAGTGCTTAGAATGGTTGTTGGTAGGCTTGGTTAGTTGGTGTAGGATATATTATTGTCGTTCATCGTTTTTTTCCGCCCACCTGCCGCGCGCCCGCTCCCTTTTATACATTTATTGCGAGCGTGACCGTCACGGTAGGGCGATCTTCTTCGGCATGGCACCGTGTGTAGCATGTGAACATAAAGAGAAGGGTGATTTGGGACACAGTGTTTGCAGGACACACAATATGTGATTGTGTCGTGCATAGAGATTACGAGGAAAATGATTAAAACAATAATTCTCCATACAAAAGCGATCCGTCTCTATTACAGCCCGAAAGTGAATGGAATTGGATTGATGAATTATACTAAAAAAAGATCAGTTTTCTAAATGCATCTAGCAAAGGGACACGGCAAACGATATGATGCTGCATCTATAATTATTTCCGCCTGATCGACTCATCGATTCTGACGCATTTTTGGTTTTAGGATGACGCCTGAAACCTCCACCCCAGACTGGATGCGAATTTTGGAACCGGTCGAACGAGTTTAAAACTGGTGCCAGTAGTGACTTGTTTGGGTCTCTTATGCGCGCACGTATATATGCCGTTCAATAGAAGGTTCGAAAAAGAAGAGACAGAGAAAACCAGCTCGGCGAAGGAAAGACGAGACGGCGACGCGAAACCATCATTACGTACGAGGGACAGACACACACACACAGAGACATTATAAATGCCCCATTAGTGTGTGCATGAATGTTCGTGTGGATTCTAGTTTTGCGTTTCGCTGTACGGTTTGACGTCCGTCCGCACCCGTCTTGTTATCGTCGCTTGTGTCCCAGTGAAGGGGTGGAATTGTTTGAGCAGGATCAGACAGGCAGGCAGGCAGGTAGTAATATGTGGCGGGAAGTGAAAGAGAGGAAGAGGCAGAAACGAGCTATTCGAGATTTATTTTCGGTTTCAATGTCAACCGCTTCAATCCCGTCGTCGTAGGCTCACTTGTTCGCGAGGTTGTTGTGGGGAGTCGTACACTCCCTTCTCCCTTCTGTGTTTACGCGAGTGTTGTCGTTGATTTTGGACAGGCAACAGGCGCTCCAAGGGGATGACTCCGAGGTAATCGGTGCTTGATCCGATTCACTTTTTGATGTGTCTAGTCACACAGCGCTAATGGCTTCTGATGTTGGAAGCACGAAGCGGCGTCGCCCCACACACATCATCATCATCGCATATGTTGTTCTGGTCACAAGGTAGAGGTTGCTCTCAGAGTCGTTGTTCGCAGATGCATATCGTTCCCATCCAACGGTTGGGGATGGTTATTCATGCATGAAGTGTACAACACTTCCTCAGTCACTCTCTCCCCCACATATACGCTCCCCGACGGCCTTTCAAGCAGGTCGGATTTAGTGTCGATTATTCAAATGTGCAATCGTGCGTTTTTTTTCTGTCTTCCTATTTACGGTTCATTGAGCAATTGACACTCGCAGCAGTTGTTAGTTGAACCCATGGCCTTTTGTTTTAAGACAAGAGCGAATTTTTTGCTCGAATAACACCGTCACACAACAGCTGGTTTTGGTCTTTTTAAAGCTGCCGTTGTCTACCTACGCTACGGGGTTTCATGTTGGCTTGGTTCGTTGTATTAAATGTTCATGCCCCAAGGATGTCCTTCTCAGCAGAGTGTTGCTCTGTTGTTGCCTTCAGCTGACGAACATACGATGATGTGACTACATCGCACACACACGTAGCGCGATACCCAGCTGACCGTATTTAGTTGGGTGAAGGATAACAGAAGCAAATAGCGCAATACGTGCGGAGGGAGATTGATTAACAATGTTGTCAGCTGAGTCCTTCAAGCTTATCCTACAGCGAGGAAGGAGGAAGTATGGCAGTAGAGAGGACTCTTGCTCTGCTGCTGCCACCCCGTCAGGGTTGGTATTAATTTTCCAAATCTATGTATTATAAATAGGACTTTCAAATATGATTTGAATGCATCCTTGAATGAAGTGTGCGCTGGGTGTGTTGTTTCTTCAACGTGTTTAACATTCGGAACCAATAAAAGTGAAACTTTGTTGAACCGGTCGGTACGGCCAAAATAGAAAGAGACCTTATGTTGCGATGAACAGTGTTGTACCCTCTCTCTCTCTCTCTGCTTCCACTCTCACTCACTCTCTCACCCATCATTTGCCCTCCTTAAGATGGTGTGGTATGTGGTCAATTCGAAATACCTCACCAAGCGGGGAGAGGTGAAATTTGAAGGTTGGTGGGTACGATGAGGTAAACAGCGATGTTGTGGTGACCACAGTGTGTTGGTGCGAACTCCTCTTCTGCGGTTTACGGTCAGGTGTGTGCATGCGTGTGTTGCTTTATATGCGCAAGACAACATCCACGAACCACCATACCCCACCAGTCAACAACTTTGGGGAAGAGCAGCGGCGGCACCAGCTCAGCATCGTTGTTGACAATCTCTCTTCCATAAGATGGTCGGGAGACGTTTCGTTTCAGGTTATTTTTGACCTCATTTTTACATAATCACTACCACTACCACCACGGTTTTGGTTTGTGGTGGTGGTATGCGAGCCGTTCCGTACCGTTTTCTCGCAGCAGCAACAGCATCAGCAGCGGATTGCTCTAGAGCAGGAGATTGTTGTTGTTTATATTTATGAAAAAAGAAATCTCTATTTCTCTTGCACTCCACCACCAACCAACAAAAACACTGATGGGCATTTTGTTTTGGGGTTCGAGGTGTATACATTTGGGTCCTGATTTTGCTTTGCTATGCGTCCAAGGTTGTTTAATATTTATGAACGCTTTTGGACAAACCATCCCCGTTGTTTTTTTGTTTGTTTATTGTTTACTGATGGTTTCCTCCTTCCTCTTCTACGGCGATTACCCTCCTACGACCCTACGTTACGCTTATCCTTGACGGAGGCCAATGACACTGTGTGTGTATACTAATATATGTTTTCTTCCCCTTCTTCTCGCTTCACAGAATGGCGAAATCACGATCGGCACCCGCGACGGAGCGGCCCATGTGCTGCGCTGCCTGAAGGTTTGGTACGAGCTGCCGAACGATGTCCTGTTCGCTGCCATTAACTTGGTTGATCGCTTCCTGACCAAGATGAAGGTCCGCCCGAAGCACATGGCGTGCATTTCGGTCAGCTCCTTCCATCTGGCGGTGCAGCAGCTCAGCCTGCCGATCATCGACACGGAGGATCTGATTGCTATCTCGCAGGTAAGTGATCGTTTTTACTCTACTACAGCCCAGTAATAAGAAATATATATAGATCAGATACATCAGAGGACCATTCCTCTCTAGGATAGAATTGTGGTTGAGTAATTTAAACCCTGAACTCTGGGAATAAGAAACCATCATCACACAATCACTACTACGATAGAAGCAAAGATCTCGGGCAATTTTGTTGTGAGGCGCGGGATCTGTGAAGTTATGTATAAAACCTACTGCGTGTGCGTGTACCACATCATTCGCTCCTAGTCCCTCCCTCTGCTCTGTGCGATGTGGTGGCCCTTTTGCGTTGACTTGACACGCTTCGGATTCCAAGGGGCATGAAAATAGAAATCGATCGTTTTCGACTGAGTAAACACACCGACGGCCGGTGGCGGTGTGGTGAGATGGTGGTGTTATTGGATTAAGGTTTTGTGTGAATCTTCAACTAAAATAGGGTGAAGAGGTAGAACGGGGGGAAGGGATGAATGGTATTAAATGAATTGACATTTCCGCCCTTCCGCGCGAGGTAAAATGTTTATACAGTGTAGAGAGGAGGGAGCGTTCACGCACGGCCATATAATGATGATGTTGCACTTTCCTATTGCCATTTTGTCGAACACAGCGGGGCGGTAGTGTGTTGATGAACGAAAATTAGCTGTGCACACACACCTCTACATGCGCGCTGTGGTGTGTTGAAGCAAACGTACAAAGCAAACAAATAGGAGCTCTCTTGCCTCATATCTAGATTCAAGCTAGGCAACGCGCGCACTCCACCACTACCCTCACACGAGCGAGGGCGAGGGTGGTGTTGATTAGTGTAACAATAATCAACACCACCATTAAACCGCCCTACAGTGAGTAACATACTTGTATCACGCACTGTATGCATGCATTTGGGGGGGAGTTGGCCGTTACCGAACTAATCTCCTTTTCCCCGTCTCCCCTCGACCACACGTTCAGGCAGACAAAGCGTAAACAAACAGAACCACCCATCCGCGTTGGAGGGGAGTGTGTGTTGTGTACGCAAGCGGTAGAGGGATCGCGTATGATCGATAAAACTGTGAAGTACGCAAAACGTACGCGTGCTTCTTGTGTACGGCGGCCATCGCCCAACTGCAGATGTGCTTCGGGCACATGAGGGCAAGCCCAACGCGCCAGCAACGCGCATACCGTTGTTTGGTTATCAAACTCCCTAGGTTTAAAGACGACGACCATGGTCAGCCAGCGACTGTTTACCATCGTCTATCCAACGCGTCGTGGGCTTGGTCTCTTTTGCCATGTTCAAATCACTTAACACTTGCAACATTGAGTGTTGTTTCGGTTGCACTCTTGGTGTTGGTGCCTCTGCCTTCTCTTGTCCCTTTTTTCTATGTGTAAACATAGACATCATCATGTGTGTAGTATGTTTGTGTGATGCATAAATCACCATCGTCTTGATGGTCGGCCAACGACTGTTGCGGACACACAGTAGCAGTAAATGTAGCATTGGCAGAGGAGGGCACATACGTCTATCGAATGATTTCATCAACATGAGCACATACAGTAGTGTGTGTGTGCGTACGCAATTGATGTTTCAAGTAGAAGCGAGGAACGGTTTAGGAGTTGTGCTGAGTGGTGCAATGAAATGAATGCCATATGAGTTTTCGTTCAAATGGTGGGAAATGTCGTCTGAAGGTTTTTAAGAACGACAAATAGTTGCTCATTATTGGTCGATAATGGTATAATAATAATTTAGGAAAGGTGTTAATTAATGTGTGTCTAATCTAATTTGCTTTTTTATGCCCTTTCTTCTATTCTAGTGCCGTTGTACGTCACGCGATCTGGTGCGAATGGCGGACATTGTCGCCAACAAGCTGGGCGTTCAGATGAACCTGGCCCCGGTAACGGCGCTCTCGTTCATCCGGCTGTTCTACTACATCTTCGAGAAAGCCGCGAATGCACTCGGGCTGTCGGAAATTTTCAAATCCGCCATCTCGCTGGCCGATCTCGAGATGCGGCTGGAGATACTGGCGTGCGATGCGAGCTGCGCGAGCATTCGCCCGTCCGAGCTGGCGCTCGTGATGATCTTCACCCAGATGGATGTGTACGTCAGCGCAAACAAGGACAACGGGTTGGTGCACCAGCAGATTCACGATCTCGTTGACTACGCCATCCAGCTGCAGAAATTCTGTCGAGTAAGTTTCTTCGTCGATTTATTCGTACCCGCTTGCTGTAATAGTCTTTTCTATAATTTTAATAACATTTTACTTTCTTTCTTTCTGCCCACTCTCTATCGGCACGTTTGCTACAGATCCCGGACAGCAGCTTCCTTTACAGTCACAGCATTGTGACGAAGATTCTTTCGCTGTACAACGGTCAGCACAAGATCCCGTACAAGCAGCGGCTGGTATGGAAGCTTTCGTCCCGTACCATGCGCGTGCTGCGCCCTACTGACAAGTTGACCTCCTATTTGCCAACGATTGCCGAACACCACCATACCCATGGTCACATGAGCAACAGCAATCTTCGCTTCAGGTATGTGTAGTTCTTGGTTGAATTCTGCAAACTCAACGTCAAATGGGAGAGGCCCAAGTCTTTTTGTCCCGAAGAATGTTCTCTCTAAAACAACCCCCTCTCTTCTTTCTCTTCTATTTCATCATCAGAACTGGCAGCGTAAGCTCCGAAGACGATGGGGAAGATTGGCCAACATCGCCGATCGTAGCAGTGTGTGAACAGTTTGTTGACGAGTAAAATGGCGCGCGGCGATCAGTCGATCGAACGATCGCTCGATCACGTACACACAAACACACCCTCTTATCTCTTTAAATAATTGTTTAGTATCGAATCGAGTCGGATGTATGGTTTGAATGCAAGTTTCGGAAAAATGACCGCATTCAGCTTCGCTCACTATCGATTACGACGACGGATATGTAAAAGAATGGAGAAAGAGAGCGGTTTTGTTGCAACAAACTCCCTTCACATTGCTGTTATGACGAAAACAAAAAAAACAGAATGAACGTTTTGTGACTGTCCAGACAGTGTTTTATGCTGCAACAATGCACGGGTGCGCTGTGCACAAACATAACTTCAAAGTACGTACATCCCCCCGCCTTCCTCCCCGCCCCAAATATTTGACCAGCTTTCTGAAACCCTTGACCTACCATCGAGCAAGGTGGACTATGAAGTGGCTCCACGAAGCATCAAGGACGGGGTATTGGGGCTATCGGGCTTTGAAAGGATCCGCTATCATTGCATAGCAGCATCCCATATTGTGATAACATCATCGTATAGTGGACGGTGGCACCAGCAGCAGCAGCAGCGAAAAGAGTGATAAATTTGCTTTACTAAAGTTGACCAAGGCAATGTGGCAATAGAACGACGACGACGTGAGCACAGCGCGCACCCAAAGAAACGATTGCACAGCATGTGGTGTTGTGCGCCAAGGAACAAATCGTTGCTTTGGTTCGATGTCGCTGGCGAGATTAACTGATGTTGACGCGGTTCGGAAGAGAATCAAACATAATCAACTGCATCCGTGCAAACGAAACGAATGGAGATGCAAATAAGAAAAGGACTAACAACGGGACGGCACACTAACATCAACAAGGCAAGGAAAGAGCGGCAGCAACAACAGCAGCAGCACGCGCGGAGGGAGAGCACTACTCTTCGGTTGGTAAATGTTAATTTTATTTTGTTTTCCTCCCTTTTTTTGAGTAAGAAATTGCATACTTCTAGAACACACTTATTTGCTATAATAGTGTAGAACAAAAAAAGCGCAGTCAGAAAACAAAAGAAAAAAGAAACAATTTAATTCGTTGGATAAGATCTATGAATCGTTTAAGCGGGAGGAGAGAGTGAGAGTGGAGAGAAGGTTTAAGAAAGTCGCGGAATAGTACGATAAAAGTAGGATTACATCGGGAATTGAGAATAACATGAGAAAAAGGAGAAACTTACGCGATAATGGAAATTGGTTACAAATGACATAACGCCAGCTCGCAGGCGGTTATCGTATGTTTGGGGAGACAGGAAAAAAACAGAAGAGAAGAAACAAACTATACTTGAAATGATCAACAATATCAACAAAAAAAGTCCAAAATTTGCGAAGCAGAAAAAGAAACAGCAAACAAACACAAAAAAAAATACAAAAAATCTCTGAAAAGTTACGCAAAAGTATATGCAAGTATAAAAAGAAAGATAAAAGGAAAATCAAAAAAAGTACAAAATATACAAAACGGTTTAAAAAAATCCTAGCTAATAAGTTGTGTAGGATTTAAATGGCAGATGGTAAAGCAAGTGACATTTAACAACCACACCAACTATATTTGAGGAGGGGGGCGAATGCTCTTTTCAACAAACTATCCTTACCGCTGGGTGTGTTTAGGCTGTCTAAAAGAGCATTCGCCTGCTTATTAGGATAACAGCAGCAGCAGCATACGAGAATGAATGTACGACTATTAAGCAAGTCATGTTGGAACACACACACATACACGGAACGACGAGAATTACGCGACGCCAAAACACGAGAAATGAGAAAGGAGAAAAACCGAAGAATAACAATCGGCACATAAGAGCTGTGCAAAACGAAATATGCGAACATCTTGCATTGCAAACAGCGCAGCGCAGTAGAGAAGAAGCGTGTATGCTTTTGCCTACGGACGGTAGAAAGCGGAGATAAACAGAGAAAAGGAGACACAACTAATAGGGAAAGAACGATAGATGAGGAGGGAGAGAAAGAGCATTTTTGTTAATGTTTACAAATGTTACTTTTTTCGTTTTGTGTACCACGTCAAAAACTGTTTTTTGGAATAATATTGATTTTCTCGTTACCTTTTTTACGAACAGAATTTCAATACACAACGATTTGCACATTTTTATTATTGGAGCAAGCGAAAGAAAAGGAAAAGGAAAGAGCGCTGCGAACAGTTTAAAAGGCAGCAGCAAGCAGCAGCAGCATCAGAACGACAGAGGACCAGATGCAGGAAGATTATTAATCAAAGCCACGAGCAGACATTGAAACCATCAGCCAGAAGCAGCGAGTTTTAGAACCTTGGAAAACTCGTATTGATCGTAAAGCCAGTACTGAATGTGTTATTAGTTTGTAGGGAAAAAGAATCAACCACAACGGTGTTAGAAGCGAGTAAGCACAGAACAGAATTTAAAGATCCGGCCGATACACTACACCAGTAGGAGACGTTTTAATTTGCAAAAAAACAAAACAAAGCGAAACTCATATACTAAACTTGTCCTTTTCCACGAAGCTGAGAGAGGTTCCTTTTAAAACTCCCGCAACCCCTTCGCTCTATATTCCACAAGGATCATCCGACTCGATCGTGCTTTGTTCGTTAGTTGCTCTACTTACGCTTTTCATTTTTAAAGTATAAGTAACCAGTAGCGTGTATTGTCACGGAGTCAGTCGACGAAACAAAAAAAAAAAAAAAAACGCAAGACAAAACGTACAAGATCTGCAAACTTCAATCATACTACGATTTATTGGACTCTAGTAAAATTTGCGAAATAGTCTAATGCTGATAGAGCGTGAGAGAGACCGGTCCGGTGTCTACCGGAAAATAGTCAAATATCCAAACGAATCGAAGCTCCCCCTTCCCTTTAATCCTTAGAAACAGAACGATTGAACCAGCAAATCAGCGACAGCATTAAGCTCTACTAAGTGCATGTTGCGTTTAGGCAAAGTTTTGAACACTACCAAGCTCAATCAATTGAAACAACAGGTAACACACAAACGCTAAACTGTAACGATAGAGATAAACTTGTCCCGTTTATTTCCCTCCCTCTCGGTCAGCTTATATTAATGTAATCCCCGACGATGTCGTAGTAGCACGTGTTGTTGTTTGTAGAGAATGTGTCTATGTGTTTTCGATAAATGTGGAATAATCGAGCCTAGGAACTAACTAAGGAAGGGGAACAACCAACCGTTCGTGGAAGTAAAGACAAGGCATGTAGCAAAGAAACCAGGACGACAAGAAAGGAATGTACACACAGGGATAAAAGCAGCGTGTTAGAAAAGCATTACAGGTTCACAGGGAATTTGCAAACAATTGCATGTATCGCCTCTCCCCATGCCTGCCCACATTCCATTTTGGTGGCACCACAATACGAAATGGATGTGTGCACGTGTGTATGTGCGTGCGCGTGTGTTTTTAGTGTCACGGTTGGTTTGGTTTCGTTTTTGCAGATGCGATAAGCAAAAGATCGGCGTGCAACAAAACATACGCGATGGCGGTGAACCGTGTATCAGTTTTTACTGTCGGTTTACCTACCCTTCCCCCGTGTCGCGCTGTTGCTGCTCCACTTTCACCTCAAAAATCTTAGAGCCGCGCGCAGTTGCACAATTTTAAACTTTTGTGAAGCAGCATGAAAATACCGCAATTGATCTCGAATATTTATGTATATTATGTGTACTACGCAACCGCCGCGATCCCTCCCCCCCTTCCTTTTCACGTTTCGTTATTTGGTGTGGGATTGTGTGTACAGGCGCTTGGATGAAGGACGGAATCATTCCCCCCCACCCTTGTATGCTTATTTCCTGTTTTAACACACATACACACGTAAGCAAAAGAAAAAACGCTTTTTGGAATAAGACAGGAAAATTGGCACACTTCTAGAACCGTGCTTATTTGATACTATAAAGAAAACAAAAACAAAAACACAGGGACACAATGTGAACGGTTTGATGAAGAAACATCCTTATTCACTAAAAGGCATGGAAAACGAACGAACGTATTTCCCAACAAGTGAGACAAAGCCTTGCCAACATAAAACACCATCGCCGTCGTACTATTACTACTACTAACTACGTAATGATAATAGGGGGAGTGCAAAGAAAAAAACAAAGGAAACAAGAATCAAGGAAGCGTCAGGAGGAAAAAAAGGGAGCACAGAAATGAAGAAACACAGTTTACAACAAAAGCGGGCACGCGTGCACGAAGAGAAGAAGGAGGAGGGGAGGAAGCGGAGGTTAAAACGAACGTACGCAAACAGAAACGCAATCGTGTTTAGGAGCAGCAAAAAAAAAGAAGTATTTTTTATCTGATAAATATTATTAATTTATGAGAAACAAAAACAAACGAAAACCCGACTTACGGTAGAAGAGCGGAGCAAACGGCGAGGAGAAAAAGAAAAAGAAAAAAATGTGATTAAAATTTATTTAAAATGAAGAAAAGAAGGGTGACAACAAACAGTGAAGAGAGAGGAAACAAGAGATCGAAACCAATCGAAGCAAAAGAGGAGAAAACATGAAAGCTAGAGAAACAGAGAGACAAGAATGGAAGAAAAGCAAAAGGAGAGTATCAGGAGAATGAACAGAACAATGATGAAAATGAAAGAGCGAAAGAGAGAGAATGAGATAGAGCTAGATAGATGAGCGTAAAACGTAGCAAACCATGAAATAGTGGTGTAGTGCGGGTCAGTTTCGATTGCATTGTGTGTGTGGTGTATTGGAAAAAGAGTGCGTGGGGGAATGTTAAAATTTGTGTTAGGTACAATTTATTCCATTCCTTGCTGCCTGCACCACGGGGAGGCGATAATACAGGCCGATCGGCCGATACATTCACCTTTTTTTTGGCGTTTGATAGTATCCTCATCATTGCCTGGTTTTTCAGTTGATAATGGCATATATATTTTTTTATTTATTCTAATTTTGCCCCAACTGAACGAACAATGAATGTATGTAAGCAAAGTCGTTTTTTTACTCTAAAGGTGCTCTATCACCTTAAACTTGTTTTTATATGTCACGGAAAAGCCTGTACAACTCCCCGCCAAAAACACACACACACACATACAGAGAGAAAGAGACAGCAAACATCCTGCCTCTGAGAGTCGTCATCCACGCGCACGCATGCAAATGGCACAAAAGAAGATTTGCCGAGCAGAAGAAAATCATGCTCGGTTCCACGTTTCCACGCACACTCATCGTGTAATGTAATCATTCTCACCATCCTGCAAAGAGAGCAGGATCTGCAGCGCAGTGCGTGCAGCGCAAACGGAGCGGAAGGAAGGAAGGAAGGACATCCTTCACCATCACCATTCCCTTTGCTGTTGTGTGCGCAGCTTCAGCTTGTTTAGTTTTTGCTTCATTGTTTTCGACATTGCTAAACAGAGAGAAGCGCATGATAATGCACTCTTTATTATGAATTATGTTGAATAATATTATAAAACCCACCTGCTTTTTAGCACGATACTGTTTTTGTATCTGCAAAGCCTCTTTTATTGTAAATTATTTCTCTACACACCCGCCCCTCATTACGGTGATCTTCTCGGCGTATGAGGAGGATTTTAAACGAATTAAATTATTTATTACAACAAAACAAAACCAACATCCCATGATCATCATATCCCACCTACTCCATCTCCCGTTATTCCTTCAAAGGTATCCTTATTCCCTTATTGTACACAATCCCCAATCCCTGGAAGTTGCGAGCTCATAAAGCATCGGAGCTCAACCGATGTTGTGGTGTGCGTGCCGAAACGACGTGTTTGGCATGCATCATGTGCGTGTGTGGATGAATGAAAAAATCGAACAAGAAATGCGCAGCCTTAAGTGAGTGAAGAATACAAAACAACAAAGCCTGAAGGTGTGTGTGTGAATAATAGTCAGCTCAAACAGAAAAGAAGCATTAGAGTATACAAGAAAAAGAAGAAGAGAAGATAAGAGAACAGGAACAAGGAAAAGAAGAAAAGATAAGAGAAGAGAAAAGGAACAAGAAGAAGAAAAGAAGACAAGAGAAGAGGAACAGGAAGAAGAAAAGAAGATAAGAGAGAAGAGGAACAAGAAGAAGAAGAGAACACGCTTGTGCAAAGGGAGACAAGAAAGGAGAAAAGCATATACAACAACACACAAGACGACACACGCTTTCCTGGGGGTGTGTATGTGTGTGTGCGCGCGCGCGCACTATCTGTCGTAATTCTCGTTCGTTTCATAGTAATTTTGTATAGTTTTTATGTTTCTTCTTAATATATAGTAGTATCTCTATAATCTTTCACGTCTAAGGATGGTAGTAAATTAAGTTATATCCTCATCGCTTTCCCCATTATTATTATTTCCTTATCCTCTTACTCCCCCCCCCCCACAATTGAGATGCAATTAGAGCAAAACTACTTGTGTGCAATCATTTCCCTCCTTTGGATCCCTCTCTGCCGGAGTCACCCCCACCCTCCTTCCCTGGAGGAAGTTCATAGAACAAGATACAACAAGAGGAGGGGGTTTTAGGTAGAAGAAGCTATGATATGATGGTGTGTGGGCCCCAAACATTTTCCTCTATTTTTTTTTCTCATAGTTTAGTTTGGTAAGACGAATACTACGCAGATTAGGAAGAGCGTTTGTGTGCGTATGCGTGTGTGTGTGTATAGAAAGTCTAGTATGATGTGGATGCAAATGTGCATGTGTGTGTGAGTGTGTTTGTATGTGTGTATGCGTCAGTATGGCTGTACATGACCACTTCACTGGAGGAAGTGCATAGAGATAGAGAGAGAAAGAGAGCAAGAGAGCGCGTGTGTTAGGAAGAAGAGCAGTTACAGGACGAGTTATCACAACTTTATACATTATCCCCATTTATACAGTATCAAATTCTCCTTTTTCTCTCTAATCGAAAAACAACAACAACAACAAAAAAGTGCAAGAAACAGTGCGCTAGAAAACTTGAAAACAAAACTAAGTTTACAAATGTGCAGACATAAAAAACATAATTAAACACACACGCCTTAACAATTTCCATTTTATGAATTAAAACCACTTAGCGCGTTAAGGGAATAGTGATTGTGAATCGTTAAAAGAAAAACACACAAAAAAACCCATCGTTTTTAAGAATCTGTTTATGTGTCCTGTCTGTTCTATTTTTCTGTAATTTATTGTAACACACCTTTCTACACGATATCATCGCAACAAACAACACGAACACAGTTTCGCTCCTTTCACGTCTATTTTTAAAAAAAACCAACACAACCCTTGAGGGAGAGAACGAAAAAAAGCAAAAGTGGGAAGGAAAGGGAAGCTAGAACCACAAAAGAGAAGTGCAACATTAAGAAGTATAAAAAATCGTGTAAAGTGTAGCTAAAAAGGAAAGAGGAAAAAGGATTAAGATGTAGTAGGCAGTGGATAAGCGAAAGAGATCGAAAAGTAGTGACCACGCCACGCGAATATGCCACCAAAAAAGGAAGAAGAAAGTAAATGCGAAAACCGAGGTGTTAATATATGATGCAATAGAGCGAGTGGTAACAATAGAGAAAGAGAGCAAGAAGGCAAGAGCGCAAAAAGCGAGGTGGCATGAGTGGTGTAGAGGAAAAGAGAAAAGAAAACGGAGATAGATCAGAGCCAAGAAGAAGAAGTATGGGAAAAAGAAGGGTTTGGATTTAGAAAAGAAGGTGTGAGAGAGAAAGAGAAAGCGATGTGAAATGTGGTGTGTGTTGTATTGTGAAATATACTATTAGTTGTACGGAGGGAGGAAAACATGCAATTAATAATATATATATTGATGATGAGCAAAACATTTCTCAAGATATGGCAAATTTACTACTACTCTTACCTGTAAAACACACAGGTGTGAAAAAAGAGAGAAAAAATGTGACGATGAGACAACACGAAACACGAAACAAAGAAAAGAAATGATACGTGAAATCATCATCAATAACAACAAAAAAGCCATTCTTAGGAAGGGAAGCGAAGAAGAAAAAAAATAAAATCATTGATTTATTTATAAAAAAACAACTTCGTTTGGTGTATTTCTTTTTTATTTTCATAATTAAGAATTTTATGTTGTTTTAGGAAAAAATGAGTTGAGAGAAAACTGTGTGCGCCCCTATATTGAGCAAATTGAGAAAGAAAAGTGGTGGCCAATTTTGTTTGTGTTCTTGCCCCACTATTATTTGGTCTTGCGGTGAGGGCACAACTACTGGAAGAGGAAGGGGGCGATACACCTCCAGCAGTAGGCCGCGCCGAGTTAGTGGCTCATCTCTATAACAACGCTTTTCGAGATTGATTGCTTGTGGATTCATTGGATTTGCTGTAAGTTATTGCCGTCTATTTGCACTCACGGGCGGGTGTGGTGGACTAAAGCACGATTGGTACATTTTGCAGTTTATTAAAAAAGAAAAGAAAAGAGCAATCACAAAACCGAACCTACCGAAGAGGAGGTGTCCCCTAAAATGTCTTTCAAGTATCTCAATCAGCAAACAGCCGAAGGCCGCATGCATGCATTGCTCAATATTCCGACGCTCGGCTGCTCGTGTAGTTGCTGCTGCTGTCCTCGGACGACATGTGCGACGAGGACGTTTGCCGGTCGGACTCGTTCTCCGAACAAGCGTCCATCGGGTCGGCCGATTTGCCATTGCAGTGCTTCTCCTCGCTGGCCGATCCGGGTTGATCGAGCTCGAGAAAGTACCGGTAAGCGTCCAGCGCTGCCTTGGGTGGAATATTGTGGACCGGGTGCGTCGGCAGCACCTCGTTCCGCTCGTCGCCCAGCACGAGCGGTGGGCTGTGCGTTTCGCAGTGCTGGGCGACGGCCAGTCCGCTGAGCGTGTAGCAGGTGTGGTACAGATCGGCTGGTCTACAGTACAAAAAAAGCGCAGAAGAAGCGTTTCATTATAACGGTTGTGGAAAAGGATTGTGATTTAAGTTAAACACTTACTTGCCCGGCTTATCGATCAACCCGCCGTTGGGTCTTTGGCAGCATATCAGCACGTACTCCTGCAGCGCGTAGCGATTGAACAGGCTCACGTTCATGATGCTCTGGTTGCCCTCCGCCCGTGCGATAAGCCCCTGCACGATCGGTACGAGGGCGCCCTGCCAGAACGAGTAGCACCCGTCGACCAGCTTGTTCGTGCGGCCCTGGAACCCGCCCTCGTACGCCATTTGCCGGTTCACCGTCCACCGGAGCAGCGCCTTCAGGTCGCAGCGGTTCTCGCCCCCGAGCAGCATGAGGGCGGCCGCAGCACAGAACGAGTATCCGCCGTGCGCTTCCAGGTCGGGCGCGCCGCCAAACCCACCCTCGTACGTTTGGCATTCCGCGATCCAGCCGGACGTGCCCTCGAACAGCCGCTGCTCGTCCTCCGGCGTGAAGGAGCACAGCTTGGCGGCCGAGATGGCACAGTAGGCGCCGCGCACATCCACCTCCCCGCCGACGTGCATCCGGAAGGCGCCGTTGCTCTCCCGCACCGACCACATGAACCGCTTCAGCGAGGGCCGATCGATCGCGCTCAGTGCTCGGTCGGTGCCGATGATGCACAGCGAGTTGACGGCCGCGTACGTTGTGGCCAGGTGCGGATCCTGGCCCGGTCCGCCCCCGAAGCCGCCGTCCTTGCCGCGGCACTTGACCAGAAAGTCCACCACCCGGTCGAGCAGCTCGTGCGGAAAGCGCAGGTTCAGGATGCTGGCCGCATTCAGTATCCAGTACACCATCCAGGGCCGGCTACTGTCCAGGCTTTCGTACGCGGTCGAGAGGCGCTCGAGCGACAGCTGCAGGTAGCGGGCATGGTCTCCCCGGAGCAGCTTCGGCAGGGTCGCGTCGAGGGCCGCCAGCTGCTCGTACCGGTCGTAGATCCGCTCGATCGATGCTTCAGTTTTTATCTACAAGGAAAGGCGGACGAGCGCGTGAAGAAAAAGCGGGTTTTCTATTTATAATCACACACACGCGCGTATCACGCACTCGCAACGGCACCGAAAAACCCCGCTGCGAGGCACGCACCTGATCAATGGAGGAAAACGTTTTCCGGCCCTCGTCGTTCGTTTGAAAGCGTTTGTACTGCGACAGCGTGCGGGGCCTCTCGTTCGATTCCATCCCGATTTTGTTCTCCCTTCGGGGGATCTCACCGTCCTCGTGCTCGTGTTGTCGGATGCCGGCACGTGCTGCGCGTTAGTAGTTATCAGATAGTGACTAACTTTTCGCGGAACCTAAAACGGGGTCAAAACAGCTTGCGGTACAATTTCGTCGTGTTTTTTTTTCTACTTCCCCTCGCGTTTGGTGGTGTTGGTGAATAAAAACAAAAACAGTCCAACTTTTTCTGGCTGTCACTTTCTGACAGCTGCTGGCGTCGCGTTTGACGTTTCATGACCGTCGCCAGCGCCTCCAAATCGGTGCGAATTTGCATCGCCGGCGACTTCGGTTTTAAGTACTTGCGACGTCTTTTTTGACGTTTTGCGACAGTTTTGCGAAGGAAAAAGCTCCCCTGGTGTGTGTGTGTGTTGGTGGCCAAAAGCATAAGCAAAATCCGCCCACCCTCCCCTCCCGGAATGTGTGCATCGCTCCACCGTCACTGAAGGGATTTTGGGTATGGCCAACGCACACGCAAAAAAAGGCTTCATCCTAAGGTAATTCCTCCTAATTGTAAAGTGAAAATTTTCTTCGATTTTCCTACGGTGTTTGGGGTAAATAAAATTTTGTAGGGAAAATGATTTAAAATCGGTGCGTTTAGGGTAGCAGGTTGAAAGGTGGTGAATTTGAATTTCAGCGGAAATTGATGCGAACTGGATGTGGTATTTAACTGTTTTGAAAAAGTAAGATACGTTTTTGCATCTTTGTGGAGAACGGAAATTTTAAATTTTGAAAACCTTTTCCTAGTTTGAATCGTTAAAAGCGTCAGTGTTTTGCCGTTGTAACGGTTTGCAACCGTCGAAAGTGAAAGCTTTCAACCGATTTCGAAATCTTTCTCCCAAAGTTCACTACAAACCGTGAACTCGCGGCACTCATTTTCCCACTGGATCGGGCACTCATTTTCCATCGCAAAAAAAAAAACTACGTAAAGAATAAAATTCATTCGGAACATTTCGGAGCATTCGGGCTAGCACGACCGTGAAATGCATCGGGTGGGCCACCGGTCCCTATCACCGAGCAGAAGGGTGCGTTCGCATCCTTCGCGTCAGTATCGTCGTGGATTCTGAACCGGCGTGAGCCTTCCTTTCGTACGACCGGACCGAATCCGGCGTGTTTCAGCCAACGGGGACAGGACCGCGCTTCACATTCAGTCCAGTGGGTACGTCACCCCGTAGTGGGGGTCACCGTCTTGCTCGCAAAGGCAAAGGAAACCGCGAATATAAAGGTTGGAGTGAGGTACAAAGCAGCCAACGCCACAAAACCAAACCATTAGCGGGTTTAATTGTGAGACCGATCGGAATCGGTTTGAGTGTACAAAGGGGGGAGGGAAGTCCTATTCCTTCTTTAGCCTTTCATCCATCCATCCATTCCTTCTGTGGTGTCGTCTTCCGTAGGGAAACGAAGAATTCCCCCAACATTCCGGATTGAGAGGAATACTTTTTGTGCTCGCTTTTCCTATTTCCTATACTCGTTCACATTTTTTGTTATGGAAATCTACGAGGAAATCTACTGCTTCGTATGAATTAAAATCCTCCACTCAACCGAGCACATTCCATTGCTCGTATTTCAAGCTGGAAATGATTTTCTTCTGCTCTCCTTTGCGTACAAGTGCGTACGGAATCAATTAGCCATCGCAAACCCTCCCCTTCCTGTTCCATCGTTTTATAGGATCTCCCTTTCTCCGATTGAAGGCTGGAACGAGTGGTTGAATCTCCACTACACAACGTCTCATGTTCACACGGACGACGACCCCGGAGACGCATTTAATTGGAAAGTGCAATGGTACGCCATGTGATAACCCCCCCTGATCAGGGAAGTGATTAATTAAAAAGTATGTTTGTGTGTGTATGCGTGTGTGAGTAATATAAACCGAAAGCTCAATCATATGTGGGATGTGCAGGCGTGTGTTTGTGTGCTGTTTTGTCCGTTAAAGATGCCTGCCCTGAAGTGCAACTTGGGTGAATACGAAACGGTCCGGGGAGGGGAAGGCACAGGAAGCTTGGTAGGGTGTATTTGGCTTCACGCGGTATCCAGTTACGGTGTGTGATTGTGCTACTGACCCAAGCGGCCTGCGAGCAGTAGGTTGTGTTTGATAGCGATGAGTGTACCGAGCGATCCGAGTGAAGTGAAACGAAGGCATCTGCTAGTGACAGTTCTGGATAAATCAAACATTTACCTGGTTTCGCTTGGTTCTGGTCCACGAACCTGACCTTTTGCTGTTGCAGCGCTACAGGTATTAAAAATAGATTTTTTTCAACATAAAACACATATCGCAGAGATATGTTGCAGGACAATGCTTTCGAACAATTTATTCGCGTCCAAAGTGCTCTAATTGCTACCGTTCGGTGCGTTCACATGTTAATGACAAACACTTTGCGCACTATACGCGTATAAGCTTCCGTCGCTAAGGTAACCGACTCAAGCGTGTTTGTATGCTACGCATAAATCCTCTTTTAACCAGACCTTTGGCGGGCAGTGTTTGCTTTGTAAAGCATATAAAACAAAAGCTTCATACAAAACTTTTATCGCAAACTACAATACACGAAGCAGCACAACAGCAACAACAAAAAACTCCGTTCTTTTAATTTTAATTTAAAATACAAAAAAAAAACACGCTCCCTCCCATTCGCATACGGTCGCGCAAAACCCCCCAAAAAAGCCCCCCAATTCCCCTCGTAAGTAATGGAATATTTATTTAGCCATTCGCTATCCCTTCGACGAGAAAGTTTCCATCTCCCTAATGCTCGGCACACACACACTCACACACATACACATTCTAGGGGGCTTCCTCCTGCTGCGACATGTGACGGTATGCGGGGTAGGGTGCAATTTTGATTAGTATTCCGGATGGGTGGTGAAAACTTTTTCTCCTTTGCGGGGGGGTTTTAAAAAAAAATGGCAAAAGCATAGCTCCAGCGTTTTTCCAACGCACCGTTGCTACTAGCCGTTTGTTTGTGGTGCTTTCCACACACTCGCACACACTCTTGCACACATATTCCGCATGGACTCCTTGCAGTAGTGATATAATCGATCTGTTTTCGGTTTCTGGGATTTGGGTTTCGGGCTCGGCAGCCACACGGAAATCCCCCCAAAAGCAGAAGGATCAATCGCTGCCCGCAACGCGAACGAGCGCGCTCTTGGTATAAGCTTTTTCATTTGCAAAACCCGCATCGCAGTAGGCGTACTTGCCATCCCATAGACAAACAGTCCTACTAATCGTCAAGGGAAACGGTGTCACTCTCTCCTCTCACTGGTGTTTGTGGTCTTTTGCGCCGAGTTGTAATTGATAAGACCGTAACCGAGTGATGGTGCGCGGAACCTTCAACTCGTTAATTCGCGTGTGCGGAAGTTCATTTTAATTCTCCACCTCCCTCCACATAGTGCCATGGCATTTGTTGCTTTAATTGAATTCCAGCCCAACAAATTTGCACACAATCGCCGTTTTTTGCCGTTCCGTACCGGGTGAAGTACCGAGCAAGATTCGGGAAAGATCCAGGCCGCAATCTATTCCATTCCGCCATAAGTCGTAGCTAAAGCGCCAGCAGGGGAAACAATGTTCTGTGTGGCAATGGGACAGATGGGTGGTATTACAATTTGCATTACAATAAATATAAGCCGTTTAGCATGACAATAGTGACAGTAGTAGTAGCTGAAGTCTGGTGCCGAAATGATGATTAAAATGCTTTAAATTGTATCGCACCCACGGGGCGCTTTACGTTGTGCAGGAGGGTTTAATTTTCCTCCAGGACCAGGAGTTCTCGGGAGGGGTGGATGAACAAAATCGTTAACAAAACACAACTTGGCTGGTGCCGAAGAATGCAGATTCCACACAAACACACACACACACAGTTTTGTGTGTGCTTTTTTTTCTTTTCCCCCCAAAATTCCACGACGCACTCGTGCGCAATGATTGATGGAGATTCCATCGTGCCTTTTCCGTATCCCATTCCATTCCCCAAAGGTGCGCACCGTACACTGTCTTCCGCAAGATCAAATAACTTGACCGCAGACGCACGAAAAGCGCGCGCAAGCAAAAGAATCAGCGAAGCGTATCGCGCACAAAGTTTTAGCAAAGCTTCCAGTTGAGATGATTTCGACGCACTTTCTTCGCAAACAAACAAAAAACACACTGCAAACCGGCTAATGAACTGGCCGTGTTTGACCAGGAGCCGAACTATGGCCGAAGCTCTACCACAACAACAAAAAAAGGAAAAAAGAAAATGTGCCAACCAATGTGGTGGAAAAATGGAAGTTTTCTTTAGTTCGATTTTGGACGGGTCTGTTAAAGTTTTATCTTTTGCTGGATGGAAAAAGGGAAACGGTGGGAAAGGCACGCAAAGCATTGAAGAAGAAGACGGGCAAATTGTGAGCTGCACGTGTCGGCACCGGGAAGTGTGTGTGTGTGTGTGTGTGTGTGTGTGTGTGTGTGTGTGTGTTTCGTATCAATTTGTTCGCATTTGTTGTGTGCGCCTACCAGTTGCTACGAGGGCACGAGCGGTGGTTTGAAAATGGTAATAAATTCAAAAATCAACTCACAACCCTTCAAATCAAACAAGCTTAGACACACACTCACACATACTCACACAGGCATTTGTATTTTCAATTGAAAGCGACAACACTTGCGTAAGCGCGCGCCCGCGCCCGTGTGTGTTGCGTACGTGCTTAGCGTCGCTCGGAGTGGGTTAGCAAAGGAAACTGTAGTAAAAAAAAGTATTTCTCTAACTGATTTTCCGTACACATTTTCCGGCGTCCGTTTTCAAATATGTATGAGATGTATGTTTGGCTTCACGTACGCAACCCGGTGGGAACTTTCGAGTGTTCGGTGGTTGGTCGGTGTGAAGCTTACGAAACAATCGCGCATTAGTATGCCTGTCAAGAATTCACGCGCCGCTGGAAGCGCTGGAAGGAGTTCACGTTTCGGGGAAGGATTTTACACCAGCAGGCAAATGAATTTATTGTTTGAGCTAGACAAACGCGTGTGCGTGTGGGATGTGTTGGCCGTTAGATGTGTTTGTTTTGATGACGTTTTAAATTGAGGAGTGTTTATAGAGTGGCTACAATGAGCGAACGCGCAAACGGGAATATATTATTGACGCACATTGGCGGAGATCGAGCTCGTTGTTGCAGTGAGAACGATTGTGTGGAAGGAATGTGAAAATAAAAATACAAAAAACGGTACCACTTTGGAAGCTTCTTTTCAGATGCAACTGTTTCACTAATCAATCGTTTGAAATGCATGGAAGAAATTGTAATTGCAAGTATTTGGAAACTGTTCCAAACATACTTATTCGAAATTGCAATCAAAAGTGTCTATATTGCCAGGTATGATTCACTATGAACTATGAACTATGCCAGGTATGATTCACTGGCAAGAACCCCGAAACGGACAAAGATACAACCCGGTTCGTTTGCTGATCCTATTTAGTTTGCTTTATCCTATTTCTTTTCCTACCAAGTTGAATGGCTTGTTTCCTCTTTCCATTCTTAAATCGAAACTTCCTTCAATCTCAATGTACAATCCTCACAATAGCGCATCAATCGTCATTCTTTTCCTTCTATTTGGCGTGAATGTGCCTATGTGACTGTAAATGTGGATATGACGACAATTGTGAATATGCTAGCCTATATAGGCTTTTGAGACTTGTTTAGTGGTTAACCGGATAGTCTATCCTTGCTACGGCCACATTAAGACACTAATGCCATAATTCACAATTTCTTTATGTTCTTTATCTATGGGGCGGTCCCATGGTACAGTTCTCAACTCGTACGACTCCAATAACCTGCCCGTCATGGGTTCAAATCTAGAATTGATCGTCTCTCCGTAGCAAGGATTAACTATCTATCCAGCTGCGTGGTAATGAAGTTAGTCACGAAAGCCTGCAACACTGCTTCTAGACGACCCAAAATATCTTCCGCGACAATTTCTGGCGACACTTTCTATCTGTCAAACCGTCCTTGTTTTAGCACGAATGTATTGCTTACTGCGATCGTAATGTCGCGAAACGCGAGCGTTGTCTTTCTGTGAAAAATTCACAAACCCGCGACAATCGCGGTTGCCTTTGATTTTGTTCTAAAACTGAGATGTTGTTTTAGAACAAAGAGCTCGCAGAAAATGTGTCGCGGTACAAAAGTTGGTCGTCTAGAAGCAGTGTAAAGGCCGGCATATCCTCGTAGGACGTTACGCTGAACAGAAGAACAACAAGATGTTCTTTATCAGCTTGATAATCACTGCTTTCCTTCACACATTTGCTGACGATTCTTGTTTGGCAAAAACATGGTTGTCGATTTTCGTTCAACACTTAAACACTTAAACACTTAACATAAATAACACTTAAATAGATGAATCGCTATGTCGTGGGGTGAGAGTGCATAAATATCTGCAGGGTCAAGGCTACAAAAATTATCCAAGTAAACCGTATCTGGCAACAACACACTAATCAACATTCTCTCACTATAGAGTAACACTGATAAGTAGCTCTCTGTTGTGAGACGATTGAAAATGAGATTTTTTTTGTATTTATTTTTAATAGACTGTAACAAGGATGGATTGATTTAACAATTTGAATGAAAAGAGGGATTATAAACTTTTATTTGAGTACTTTTGTGATGCAGATTCCGTACATTTAGGCGTTTTATTTAAAACGAAAAACGACCAAACACAAGCTGAGTCGTACATTTATAATTTTTTTTGTAAGATTAAAACACCAAAAACTGTATAAAAATACAATGAGTTCCCCGCCATCTTATCATCTTGATGCACCTCTATTAATGACACATTTTGTTGATGAAAAAAGAATGAATTTGGAATTGGAGGAAAAATGAATCATTTTCATAGAAGTAGTATCCGTTAGTACCGAATGCTTTCTCTCTCTCTCTCTCTCTCTCTGCCTCTCTCTCTCTCTTTTTCTTTGTATCAATTTATTTTAACCTTCCAAAAAGCTCGATTTTTTCTAATTGGCCATTTCAACCATGTAAAAGCAAGCAAAAACCCATCACCATCAGCACAAGCAAAACAAAAAAAGACCTCAAAATCTGCAACCATTGCTCTAATCATGTAGCAACACAGTGTACCTTTCCAGCAAAAAAAAAACAAGCCCCCCCCCCCGCAAAAAAGGGGAAGGATAAAACATAATTACACCCATCTGTGTCTGGATCCAGCCTGTGATGAATAGAATTTTCTATCCAGAAACGTCCAACCCGCCAACGCCACATGCCCCGAATCGAATCGGTCTGTGGTTCACAATAAATGTGGATTGAAAGGACTGAAGAGAAAAAAGACAAAAAAGACAGCGAATGTAAAATACTTTCATAGTAATTACGCTGCTAGTACACCGCTGTCACAATCACGGGTTCGTTAGCGCACCAAACGGCACGGTGCATGGGGTGCCTGGAATTATGTGGGTTATAATTTAATTTTACATTGCACAAAACCAGTAAAGAGAGAGAGAGAGAGAAAGAGAGAGAGAGAGAGAGAAAGGGAAAGTGCTCATCGTCGTACCGGCCCGGGGGTTGTTACTAGGAAGGATGATAAACTCATCATCATCAGCATCATCGACTCGTAATTTCAGTCCCAAAATCAGTGGCCGTGCAAATGTGGTCGGTTTGGGTTTGAATAACATATTCCGTTCGCCTCACACTGTTGCCACTGTGGCAGCTGTTGTATCCGATTTATCCGACGGTACGGTACACCAGGCTAACAAAAAGGGATTTCAGTGTAGCGTGTAATTTTTGAGGTGAAAGGAAAAGGTTTGAGAGAGCGCACACGAGAGAGAGAGAGAGAGCACGAGGAGAGAAAGAGACATAAATAAAAAAGAGATAATGAGTGTAAGGTGCTTCGGTTCGCACGGAACCACCAACCACGGTGACCTTGAAAAAAAGGGGTGGGGGGGTGTTTTGGGGTCTTAAACAACCCCGGGTGCTGTCGTCAGCTTTTGCATTTGACGCAGGCAAAGAATGTAAGGGATCCCCAACTTCAGCACACTCCCATGAAGGAAGGAAACGGGGTCGATGTCCGTGCTTTTCACACCGAGACACTTCAAAACCCCCATAAATAGCCCAAAGACCCAAAATAATCCAGCCGATTGGTTTAGAAAGCAAGTTATTAATAGCATAACGGCACGCTACGGCTACGGCTTCACAGAGGCGCACAGTGTTATCCTTCCTCGCCTTTTGTTGCATCACAAAAAACGTCTTTTTTCTGTTTGTCATACACGGGGTGTAATTATCGGGTAGCACAGGACAACCGTGGGCAAGATTGCAGTACTCCGTGTCAACGCATTTTTATCACAAACACACACACACACCCACCAAAAGCCTCTCCGCAAGCAATCGTACCGTTTCTATCAAACCGGGAAGTAATTTCCGACACCCATTAGCCGGGACTCCGAGCGTTCGAGGGTTTTTGGGGTGTCCGCCGATTGTGCTAATCGCGTGCAATTAAAGCCATACGCGATCATTTCCACGTTGCTGTGTTCTTCCCTTTAGGGCGCCCTTTGCGCTTTGCCCGAACACAGTGGTTTGGGTGAGCAGCGAGCAGGTGAAGGTGACCTCCTCCGATAAGCAGGTCAGGTTTTTTTTTGTTGTTTTTGTTCGAATAGTTTGCCCCATGGTATTATGCGTAGTCACGGTGGGGCGCAAGGAACGTTTCCACCGGGGATTCAACCATCGTTAAGAGTGTTAAATGCCATCTTGCTGTTGTTGTTTCTGTTGAGCGCCGCAATCAAGGGTGTAAAAGCAAGAGTGGCAGTGCTTTTATTGATTTTGGGGGGCGGGAGTAGTGCACGATAACGGGATGTGATTATTCGTGAAGGGATAAAATATGAAGTTACAATTGAGTGGAATATTGTTAGCCTCGTTTGTGTTAATATCTGGAAGGAGGCACTAACTCGCAGGGGCCACAATTAAATGTAACCTTGTGGGAAGCTTTTCGGTTCATAATTTAGACGAGCTATTCTGACATTTTCTCTACGATAAGGGTCCACGATTAGACATTTTTGGTATTTTTCTTATCTGAATTTCCTTCCAAAGGCTTCTTACTGCACACAACCGAGTATGAGTGTACTTCATCATTATGCGTGTGTGAGAGGGGGAAGAGAAAATGGTTGATGGATTTTGGGCTAATGTCTTTTCTCAGACCTTGAAACATGAAATTACAACCTTCCTGTAATTACGCTTGATCCTTTCACCAGGCAAAATTAGCTACAATACACAGAAACAACAAAAAACGAGGCAAACTAACCCTAGCACCGCTTCAAATGAGGCTAAACACACGCCTTTTGCCTCTCTTCGCTCAGCCTGTACACACACACGCACACACACACACACACACACACACACACAAACACACACAGCTGGAGGAAAGGATTGTTTCGCGCAAACATCAGTTGTTCACTTGTAGCCGGTTGAAATGCTTCCCGTTTTGTCGTCGGGGTCTCAAGGACACAAGGCCGGGCCTTTGCAGCGGCAGCACATAAAAGTCCGTGCTGATGGTTGAATGGATGATGGAGTGAGCTTGAGATGTGTTCTGGTCCGGTTTCCGTTTTCCGTTTTTCGCTCAAGTGGTGTCGATGTGAGGAGGAGCACTGGCGCGTTTACGCTTGAAGAGTGGATGCATTGCAAAACAAAAAAATTGTGTGGCAAAATGTGTATTGGGTTAAAAAATTGGCCAATTTGTGCTATAGGTTGTATTTCACAACCAGTGAATTGATTGCAGCACAACGCAAGGAAGCTTTCCCTGTAATGGAGACGCATGGTAGTTTACGCAAAGTGCATGGAGGCGCATGGTGGTTCACAAAAATGGCATCAAAAATCGGCTTTCAAAAATAAATTAATCAACAAAAGTTCACTTCTCCTTCTACTCACTAACAAAAAACTATAAAATACGCATAAAGCTGTATCCCTTTTTCTGGGGGCAAAACTTATCACTTTCCCTCTTGATTCCAACGGCAGCGAGGAAACACTTTGGCACATTTTTTTCTTAAGTGTTTTCACATGATACACGTGTAAGCAACGAACCGACATGGCCACCACCCCGTGCCAAATAAATCATGGTACATTCAACCGCCACCCTCTCACACTCAGAGCCGCGCTTCGAAACCAGAGCAACCGGAGGCTTTTTGGCAAATGAACGAACATCGGCTCGGCTTGGCGCTTGCCGGAAACGGGCTGCGTGTTCGTTCCGTTGCGGCGCAGTATTAACATCGTACGTGCTACGGTCTACGTTACGCTGTTTCACCTTTTCGTCACAATTTTGGAGGAAGTGGGAGCGTGTGTTTTTTTGTTTCTTTTTTTCACGTTCAAGCCTGTGTCGAAGGTCATACGGTTGGGTGGGTAGCGGGAAGTGTGAATTTGGAATATGGTTTCAGCTGTTTATCATTCAAACCGACGAACCGTGTGTGGATGCACGGGGTCGAAAAGTTCATCCAATGTAAGCAACGAACGGAAACAAACGGAACAAACAGTAGCTAACCAGCTAATCAAAACTGCTGTCTGTAAGATCTGTTCAAATATGGAAGCGTTTGCATTGTAGCGCAGTGTAGTTGAAGGGCGGATTCTGCTATTCACCACACACACTGGCTGCCCCTGCTCCTCGGAAAGCTACCCTTATATGTAGTGCTCCCTTTCAATGCAACCATATCGTAGTCGTAGGTGGTAGACGAACCTTACTCGGCCTTGGTGAGTAAGAGGACGTAGCTGTTAGACTCGCAACTGCAAGTGCAACTGTTCGCAGCACAGTGTTTCCGCTGTCTCGAGCATATTTAACAACCTTCTGCCACGGGTTTGGTCACGGTGCGGATGAGCATGTTGCTTTTTACGATCACGCGGGCTACGGCTGGTGTAAGTGTACGAGTGTGTGTGTGTGTGTGTGCTACTACTACTAACCAGCACCTCGCATAAGGGTGATGATGAGCGGAATGCGTAATAACAGCCACTTTGTTAGTACTTTATCGTTCTCTGTTGAGTGGAAATCCGAAGTGCAACAACAACAAGAGGAAGCTTTTTTGTGAGCTTTTGCTTGCTCGGCACACATTGCAATATAATGGGCTGTTCGTACAATGTTCATACACACGCACACACCTACTTTCGCAAAGCACACTTGGATGCTGCAGCGCTGTAGCAATGAGTGATTTACACTTTTGATTTACTTTTGCCGGGTCGTTACCGCAAATCCGGATGTACAGAGCTCATTTTCCTGTTCCTTTGAGCATGATACAGTGTATTCTTAAGCGCTTTTACAGCACCCTTTCCACTTAATAGACTGTGAATACGCTCAAAGTTGGAAGAGATTTAAACAAAGGCCAATATTTCTGTCAAATCACTCGATTAAATGATATGCCACGCACTTCCTATCAGCGACCACCATCTTCAATGGCTTCCCGTGTAAAGTGGTTCCGATTTACACGCCAAACAGGAGAGAGAGAGAGAGAGAGAGAGAGAGAGAGAAAAAAACACACACCAAACAACAATGCCTAATGCCTAATCGAGGCAAATGAAACTCTTCCTTCTCGTCCCTCCCTTTATTATCATCATCGTCATCAACACTGTCGGCGTGATTGTCAACGTGATGTGTCGGCTTCATCATCCCTTAATCCTTCGAACGGGGGAAGGAAACATTTGCCCCGCGACGTAAACAACAATAGCCGACCCAAATTCGTCTTCCCGTTGCCACACACACGCACACACACAAACACACAGTCGGTGGCATGTTTTCGTCGCATGCTTCGATTATGGCACGGATGCTCGTCAATTCAATCGCCCTTCAGTATCGAAAGGCTTCGGGGAAGCCAAAAATAGACACACCGACACAGTGGAGGAGCAGTGGAGAAGTCACAATAGCACACAGCAATCGACTGGCTGGCAGGGAGGGAGGGAACGAACCGGTAGTGCACCCTTGGAAATTCCGGCTGACGGCATGAATTATCGTAAATTATCATCGGCTCCGGGGAAGTTTTGTCTTGGGTACAACTTTGTTTTGTTTGTTTGTTTCGCTTTTCGGGGGTGATTCCCGTTCACACATTAGCCTACTAGGGATGTTTTCTTGTTTACAAGCTGAGCTGCGCCAGATACAAACAGCTGGTAAGGGTGACAAATGAAGATACATCGCTTTTGGAAGGCCAATTTTTGAAGTTTATTTTTTGTATATTTTGGGAGGAAAACACCTCCAAATCGAAGCGTAAAAGTGGTAGAGACAGTGTAGATGAAGGTACGTGTGCTCCCTTTTTACGTTCGTTTGAAGTCTTAAACTGCAAATCCTAACTGCCGCCGTGCTCGTGGATAGTGTTAACGATCTTCGAACAACAGCGCTGGATCAAGCGCTGGATCAAGCACGTTGAACTTGACAGGAAACTGACAGGCTTTCCCATGTCTTGCGATGAAAATGGCTACTGGCGTTCAACAAAAACACATGACAGCTCCAAACGTGCACTGTGTATGCGCGTCTTTAGGTGCAACGTGCTAGAGGGTCGAATGTTCTCAGTCTGCTGTGAATATGACTTACATCATCCGTTTTTTTGTGCTTTCAGATCGTTTTATGATTGAAATTCGAAGTGATGACATTGATGCTGTGCTGTGGCGTGTTTTTTTTAGCAGCATTCCAACGCACGTGACAACAATCTCTGCCCTTCCCGGTGGTGACAAAGTTGCCAACATCAAACGAGACAGATTTCATTCGCGTCACTACAAACAACAAGCTTTAAGGTCGTTTTTTTCCTTCGGGTATCCATCATTTCGGTCGAAAACATCTAACAGCACATTTGCAAGGTTCGAATGACGAGAAGCGAGAACGAGACGCCTTTCTACCGGTAGTCCGGCATTGTGGAAAGTGTGCTTTTCTGCGCGAGCTCGTACAACACGAAGCAGAACACGTTTAGTGCAGACAAATTCGTAGAAGTATAGAGAGCAACATGTCGGTCGGACATCGGTGGACAGTAGAATGTAGAAACGTGTAGTTCGAATTCGATTCGAATAAATGACAAATTGATCCTCCATTGCTTGATCTGCTGGTTTGTTGGAGGGGGCTTGCAAAAACAAGACAAAAGCAACAAACACAGTCCACATTGCTGCCAATCAACAGATGTTACCGGTTGATGTTAGCATGTTTGCTTTAAAGGCATGTTATTTTGCAATAGCTGTTCTGTGTGACAGCTTAAAAACAAGGGGACCAAAACCGAAAGCTGCAGGAGAGTGAAAATGCTTTGCAAGTTCTATGGCAAAACAACAACAGTGATGACACAAATGAAAAAAGCCATCATATACAACATATACACAAACACGAATGGAAGGGTAAAAGGTGATGTACTTCACGTGCCTTCCGGATGAGCTGAATTAGACACGACACACTGAACACAATCCTTTCCCCATTGGTTTCGGTACGATGAGATGGTTACGAAAGAGGCCCAGCGAGAGAATAACCCTCCATCCGTCCCCGTACCAAAGGCTTACCGCCTACAACGGTGCGCAACGCTGCTTTAAGCGCGATGCAATGTTCAACATGGATGAAAAAGAATGATTTATGATGCGTCATACACACATGCGCTACTCGCTATTAGTGGGTTCATGAAGGGGACAGGTAACACACGCCACGCTTGGTGACACTTTGCACCACGTTGCATCACGGTGCAGAGGTGTATGGATTTTTTGTTTGTTGTTGTATCACTCCTGTCTGTGTGTCTGTGAGGTATTATTTCGTCCTTCGGTGGTTTTCTACCAACTGGCAACTGTGGGGCAAAGCTCAGCACAAAGGTGATGCGCTCCAGTGCAACATGTTTCGTTGCAGCAGGCATTTTATTCATTCCGAAGAATAATAGAAGCTGCTTTTCCTGCTCATTGAACGCGTGCAGTGGGTGTATGTTGCTTCATTTTAAGCCAAGTAGTGATAACAATAGTATATAATAGAAGACAAAACTGAAGCTGGACTAAATGATACGAAGCGGAACATTAATGCATTGTCTAATTTGCATTGGCTTTGGGTCATACAACCGTAGGATGAACTGAACTGGAAAATTAGTTTTTAAATGGGTTTAACACGTAATGATACTAGTACAAGGATCAAATATTAGTAATAACCCAACACAATACAAACTAATTAGTATTGGGCATTGGTAGCAAAAGCCTTAAGCTCTAAGCCCTAACTCATGTGCAGTTTTAAGCCGTTCGTTTGTTTTTACTTCTTATTAAATAAAGCCAAGCCATTTTTCGCATTTAAATTGTTCTTCCAATAATCCAATTTTTCTAATGACAAAACACAGCCCCTCGGGTCGGTCTCCGTTCGATCGCTCGGAACCGAAGCCCAGACGAGCTTCCCGTCGGGCCGAGCACAACCGATCAAGCCGTCCAATTAATTATTCGCACCTTGGCAAACAACACCACGTGCCAAAAAACAAACAAACATGGCACACAAACACACACACACACGCAACACGGACAGGTACGTCCCCATCCACCGCGTGTTTGCACCGCTATGCGAACAAATCAAATTTCCAAAACCCCGAAATGTCCTTTCGGTCATGTTTGGAGATGCGGCTCGTTTACGACACCGAAAGTGACTTGATTGACGAAAATCCATTTAGCAAAGGCAGTGTGAGCAGTAGATGCGGGGAAGTGGGGGGATGAGGTGAAGAGGGTTCCCCAGCACCAACGGTAGAAAGGTGTGTGCATGTGTGTGTGTGTGTGTGCTTTGTGTCTTTATCACTACACTTCACTTTAAAAAGCCGCCCTCTTATCCGCACGGCACAAAGCTCAGGCAGGATCGGAAATGAGAGCACGAGCACAAGCTTTTCGACACAAAATTATAACGCACTTGCGAAGGCACTGACACGCGATGAGCACACACACACACTGAGTTACAAATTAGGGGGGTTTTGGGGTTGGAGGTGGTGTTACAAGAGGAGGGAAGAGGATCTTACTTTGCATAATGGAATTATTAACAACGTTGATGATAGCCTCCGAATGTACGGTCTTATGTCGTCGTCGTCGTCGTCGTCTCCCCCCAATATCCGGTGGATTTGCGAAAGAGAGAGAGAGAGAGGGAGGTTTTATAAAGAGATGGAAGATAGAGCGCCACACACACACACACACACAGTATGCAAGCGACTGGAAAAAAGGATCTGCTCTTCACTGCCATCATCGGAGTGATGGCTGAGTGGGTTGATGGTCGACACCCTGCCCATATGAATTGTTGTGTACGGGAGAGTGTGCAGGTACAAACAGACACATACACACACACACACATACACTAAAATATGGTTGGTTGGAAAGTTTCGAAATTGAATTTTATGCTTCATCTCCCTGTCCCCACGGTGGTGGAATGTGGATCGGTTTGCCAATCTGACGACAGAAAGGTGACCGCCGGCCGGACCTAATAGATCCATCCGGACGTACCATAGCCGGGGTTCGTTTCCGAGGATGGCCTGGGTTTCCTTTCCCCCCCCCCCCTCCCCCGCCGAGATATGCACAGGTTGTCAAACATGCTTAGCATTGGAAATGATAATCCACCGCAACTCGACACCTCGTTTGAAAGTTTTCTTACCTTACCTTACCATCCATGCATCACAGCTCGAGCTTGAGTGAGCGTGAGCAGGGCTGTGTTATTGAAATCTTCGAAAATAGACAGCTATTGGATTTGTCTGCCTATGTCACTGGCAGAAGTTTGGAATAATCAAGCAGGAAACAAATCTCGGAAACAACAAACCATAGAGAGAGAGAAGAGTGTGAGAGAGAAAGCGTGGGAACAGCTCTTGATGTTGATTGAAAATGAATAGTATTAATAAGATTATAGGGCACACGACCTTTCTGGGGTTCTGCCGGGTCCAGTTACAGCTACGGGACTTGGTTGTGTTGAGATGAGTTGTAAACGTGTGTGTGTGTGTTGAAAACAACTTTCAGCAAACTATACTCACGACACAAGCTTGTTAGAAAGTTTTGATAGAGATATGCGTTGAGTTTACAACTAAATTCAAGAGATAAAAAGCAATTGATTTTACAGATAACATACAGTGCAGGCGTTGTTAGCTCATTTGCCTAAAGGTATGCAATTGACATGACATTGAGGACAGTTAAGGTGAACCTTCTGAATACGACGACTGTACCACGGGACCGCCCGATGCATATGTTTGTTTAAGGTGAATATGGATGTTTAGAAGAGCCCAAGGAAAGGAAGAGGAACTTAAAGAAGAACAGGAATAAACTTTATAATAATTTTGGATTTTTTTTTAAAAGGACAATCACAAGATGTCCTCCTGAAAGCCTTAAAAGCAAGAAAAAAGTAAATGGATTTTTTATTCTACGTAAATGACCTCACTTTCTTAGCATAAAAAGAACTTTGAAAAACTTTCGAAATGAAGCCATCTAGCCAAAACGCGCTATAATTTCTCCCATTAACTCTCATTCTATGGGTTCTTATGTTACGCTATACCTGCTTGCCAACGCGCTTGCCAACGCTTGATTTCCTTGTCTCTTGTGTGTGCCAATGGTGCCGCAGGCTAAATTTAGCCAGGTGCTTCCAGACTCAGCAGCAGCATTAATTTTCATCAATTTATTCAAATCGCACCCGCCCCCCCCCCCCCCCTTCGAGAAGTGTACAAATGATGGGGCTGCACGAGCGAGAACGAGCAGGGCAGGGAAAATTTGTATTCCATGTATTCCAGCAGGGCGATGATGTTTCACCAGACCAAACTCTGGCAAAATTAATGACATTCGCATAATCGTTTCACCGTTTTTCATGCGCTCCATACTTGCAATACATATATGTGTGTGTGGTTGGTATATTTATCTTACCTATTTTTTCCATTTCTATTTGCAGAATAGTTCGCCCCGTATTCGCAAGCTGGCACATACCGGCGCCTGAAAGTTATACTACACGCCGCACACGAAATTCGATCGAACCGGCGATGGAAAGCCGATCCGTGGCAAGCGTTGGAAAATGACTCAACAACGTTGCGAGCGGGCGTTGCGATGGCGAAGAACATCGATACCATGTGTATGTGTGTGTGTGAGAGAGTGTGAGTGTGTGAACATATAGCGAAACTCACTGGTGTACCGCGAAACGGTGAACCTTCTCCCGGCAAGTCAGTCAGCAGAGATACCGAAGCGCTTACCCGTAATTAAAGTCGCATCGGAGGGTGTTGAAAATGTCAGAATAATCGGGTTGGCCGCAATCGGATCAGCCATTCTGCGCGTCATCGCTACCCGTTTATCCTTGTTTTTGGTTTGTTTCTTTATCTCTCTCTGTTTCTCTCTTTCTAGCAGGAAGCTTATCCCCTCCCTAAGGTAGTGGATTTACAATTAAAGAACGATTAGTGTACGGGATCATTCGGCTGGAAGAGAAGAAATGTGCCGCAAAACGATGGGCAAAAGTGTGTGATTAAGTCGTTGCGGAAGGCCCCGTCACCTGGTGGCCCACTCGGTCGGTGAGGTGGCGTGTGTGTGTGCGCGCGTGAGGGTAACCGGGTGTGTGAAAAATGATTCCGCGCCACATTATTTGATCGACCAGCGCCAGCACAGGACCACGATGGCAACATCAGGCAGTGGTGGATGGCAGTGAATTGACCGTCAAACGTGTGTGTGTGCGTGTGTGGGTGTGTTTGTATATGTGCGTGTTAGTGTGGCCCGGAGGCGCAGTAGGGGCAAACGAGCGGGCCTGGACGGAATTTCTACACGGCAACGGTAAACGGACGAGGCAGAAATCGTGAATTCGCTGGGTGCCTGCGTGCGTGGGGATCCACCCGGTGGCCCGCCAGACGCCACCATGGACGAGGTGCCGCCGCGGAAGAGTTCGCTGAGCATTGACCGGGCCGCCTTTCTGCTGCTGCGCGTCAAGAAGGCGTTCAAGAA
Source organism: Anopheles gambiae (assembly GCF_943734735.2). Classification (NCBI taxonomy): domain Eukaryota; kingdom Metazoa; phylum Arthropoda; class Insecta; order Diptera; family Culicidae; genus Anopheles; species Anopheles gambiae. The sequence continues at coordinate 8,927,340 of NC_064601.1, read as the reverse complement.
GAAGCGCCAGCAGCGGAAGGACAAACTGTAAGTAGTCGTCCAGGAGGATTCGATGTAAATGGGTGTTTGGATTGTTTGGATGCTCAAATTGGGGGAATTAGTAAATCCAAGCCTACTACTCTCGTATCACTCTCCAGCTATATCTGTTGAGCTCTGTTGGGAGTGCAATCTTCTAGGAAGGTTTCCGTTATTTGAGCGTTGCACCTTTTTCCAGTATCCAGCTCCAATTAAGCTCGTTAGCTGCAGCGGGTCAAGGCAGACGGTTGCTGCGATTCACCCTAAATGAACTTCATTTGCATCTGCATGAGCCCGGTTGTTGGGGCTCAGCTCCAAGGACACTGATGGGTAGATTGAATCTGAAACCCCCAAAAACGGAACACATGAATCGCAAAAAAGCCCCCCTGCCGGAAGGCCAGCTCATTTCATTGCTACTCTGGGTTTACTATGTTCGCAAACGGGTTCGATACCACCTGGCAGTGAATAATAAGGTTATGATTATCCGCCCCAGCATTCGCGCAGTCGAATCCTTCCGGGAAGCATGTCGTTCGGAAGCGCACGGTTCCCAAAAACCTTGATAACGTTGGTTGGTCGTTTGCAGAAGACAGAATAGAGGGGGAAGGGACTTGCAAGCAAGAGAAAATATAATCCCCCCCCCCTCTCCGCGAGAACAACATTCCACGCTGCTTAACCGCGTTTGGCGGGTCGATCGATCGATGGCGATTGAAAAGGGCAGCTTACACACATACACATCGCCCAGCAGTCAATCACTTTAGGGTTTTTGGTAAGACATTTTGGGAAGTTTTCTGACAGCAACCCAAGCAACAACCCTCCCGCTCGATGACCTTGGCAGGTGAAGAAAGGGTAAACACGAACATTTAAACCGATGGATCATTTTAAAAAAAAACCCGTCTTTTCCGGTTGTTGGAGTTCACTAAACTTCCTCCAGCTCGAAAGGAAGTTACAAGGTGCAGTGTAATGTGTACAAGGTATTTTTGGAGGAGGTCAAAATTTAAGGTTTTGATAGCGCTGAAAAGGCCAAAAGTCAACCTCTTGCTACTCCCAACCACAACAACCAACACGATACATCATCGACTTAACTACATGCAACTACACAAGTCCCTCATAGTTCCTGCCTCCCGGCGCCTGTCAAGCCATTATTTAGCGACCGCATTAGCATAGCGCATATGGTGAACACGCTTCGATTACAATTCAACACAAACACACACACACACACACACACACACACACACACACACACACACACACACACACACACCCACACACACATACCTTTCCCCTTTGGTAGGATCCACTTCCAGCAAGAGTTTGCCTCCCAGCCAGGTGCAAGCACGAGACTGGCTGCCTGGCTGGTAACCTGCCATATGTAAGCTCGCATAATTTATTGCAGCTTCTTATCGCGAGTGCAAAGGAGCCCCCCTGTTAGGTGTTAGGTGTCGTTCGGGGCCTTAATGCCTGTGGTAGTAACATTGTAATGCACACAGAAACAACGGGCCGCACTCGTGCGAACGGTTTGTGTGTTCCCTGTGAGTTTGTCACCCACTAACGGCAGCATACAGCAATATCGCCGCGTCGCGTCGCGGATTATTTCAATCATATTTCCAGGCACGTCAGCAGCCACCTCCCCCCCCAAGGCAGCCATGATCCCGGGTAGCGTCGGAATAGAATTAACCTTTGCGCACGGTGGCATTAAGGGGGGATGTTCGAGGAGTGTTTCGGAGAGGTTTTCTTCGAGATATCCGTGCACAGGAAAGACAAGCCCCAACGGCCGTCCATCGGGATACACATGGCGTCCTTTCCCCAAATGGCCGCCGATGGTGGTGGTGAAGGAAATTGATGTGCTGAACGGGGTAAGCGTTTCGGAAGCCCGACGAGAATACTTACGAGCTACCGGGTAATACACGCGTTTTGTTTGGGCGGCATTTTTGGTTTGGTCTTTTTCCGTTCGGTCCTGAACAAGAACCATTTTTCCGGGCTTTCGGGTGTTGATAGTATAATTTCCGGATTGTTCCCCCACGTTTTAACATTTGCAGATTTTGCTCACGTACCCATAAGGAGGCCATTTATCATGGCTGCCTCGTTGCGGTGGCGTGCGGCTGAGCAACGGGGAACGGGAAATATTAGCTCGAAGCGAAAAAAATGACCGTTATGACTAACTGGACTGGAGTCGTTTTCTTGTGCCGCGTGGTGTAGTAAAAGCCTTTCGATGAGCAAAAGGGGCTAAATAATTAGCTAACTTTTCGTACTTTACGAGTGCAGACAGAATATAGAGCAGATTAATGAATTACTATTATTATGTTACGTTACGAATGCGACAGAACGAAAGTGGTTGCGAAAGCGCCTGAAAGGTAGGCTCTCCTCCTCACAGCAACCAGCTGCGTATTCAGCTGTTTTGTGTTTTTATGTTTGCCACATCGATAATACGCTATAATGTTATCCTAGCAAACCCCCGCGAGAACATCTGGCACAAAGGCCTGATGAATTTTACCCTCGGGATGTTTTAAACACTAATGAGGCTTTGATTAATTTACATCTTTTGCGCGCCTTCCGCATCCGGCCCTAATGTGTCGCGCCTGTTCAACTTTCAAGGCCAGCCGAATTTGGGCGACTGCCGAAGGTGTCCACGATAGTGCGCTCGGGGAAGTAACCGGAGCCAACGGGCCGCGGGGAAAGGCGGCATGGAGAGGAAAGTAAAAGCAAAAACAACATTATACAAATTACCATTCGTTTTTCTCTCCCCTTTCTCTCAATCGTCCAATTCCCAGATCTATATACACGCATCTGCTTGGCCAGAGGCGAGACATGTGAGACATGTTGAATGATGGCTTGCGCAGTGAGCAGATTCCCGGAGCAAGATTTTTCACTCAATGTGCAATAAATTTTCTTCACACGGTGCGATGCATGTGTCTGGTTGCTGGAGTAAATTGGCCCGGGGGGAGGAATGGTTTCTTTCTTCTAAGCCAATGATTAGTTTACATTAAAGTTACCGATTCGAGCGAATGTGGGGGAAAGTGAGCGATTGAGATAAAGCGCGAGAGAGAGAGAGAGAGAGAGAGAGAGAGAGAGAGAGAGAGAGAGAGAGAGAGAGAGGGGGGGGGGAGAGGGAGATGGAGATCAAATCAATTCATTTAGATTTAAAGACAGACATTTGAGGAGAGTTAATGGTGGCATTGTTTCTGCGAATCCTCCAAATGCCAGAGCACTCGACTCGGCAGTGGGTAGGGCAGTGATTTAGTTACTCGGAAGCAATGGCATTTTAGGAAAATTGGTATACTTTTCCTTTACCATTGGCAGTATTCAATTCAAGCGTTAGACAAGCGCTGTGTACTAATTGATGTACTAATTGCTTATTAATTTTCCCATAAAGATTACATAGAGTTTCCCTAAGAGTATAATACATTTTACAAAGTAGTCGATTGAATAAATAGATGAATGAAATAACGCCTTAAAGTATGCAATTCTCACCACAAAAGAAGGGTTTTAAACCCATACAAATCGATAATTGAGATGGAAATGCTTTGTAAACAATATTTTATTGCGCAAACTGGCGTTATCATATTTCTCCACTCATCCCGTCTTGAAATTGTCCTTTGACACTTTTCCTTCCGATCGAAATGCCTCTTCAACACCGTCGTACATTGAACTAGGGTAAATAATTGAACAACGTAAGTGTCACCGTAATCTATCGTCATCGTTTGCTGACAATTCGTTTCATTATAGTTTCCACCAATAAAATGTTGAAGCAAAATCAATTCCAGTACCTTCACCACCATCACCACCACCTAACAACTTTCCAATCCCCATTCTTCTTCCCTCGCTCTGTCTACTCTGCTGCGGTTATGTTTACCTTCTTGCCCAACGACACCATACACCATCGGCAAAGTTGGCTGGAGTTCCTATTTGTGGGTTACATTTACAATAAATCAAACGGAATTGATACGGGCAACTCGGTCCTTTCCACGCGTACCCGATCCCGGCCCGAGCCCTCTCCCCCCCCCCCTCCCACACTCTGTGATCACTTATTCAGCTCGATAAAGCTTGATGACGCTTGGAATATAGGAAACTCGACCAAAGACATCGAAGTTGCACACTAAGTGGACGGCAAAACATCGAAAGAAACTTTATACGGTCGGTGCAATAAATCTCGGCGCCACCGTCGTCGTCGTCGTCGTCCGTAATCTGTCGTGCCGGGCGATGCCACTAGATGCAGAAAGGAAGTTGCACTGCACACTGCACACAGTTTATCGCTGCAGTGTGGATGGTACAAAACAAGGGCGCATAGTACACCACGCCGTGCTGGGCTGCTGTTGTTCGAGTGGCAGCAACACCACCTAACCCAACCAAAACGTGTATCCGATACGTGCACTGCTCGACACGATTTCACACTCTCTCTTTCGCTCTCGCTCTCTCTCGCTCTCTCGCTCTCTCGCTCTCTCACGTCGACATTGCTGACGGTGCGTGTGCGTGTCACCAAGGTGAAATGTCACGCTGGGCATCAACCATGGCCAACGCTGTTCTCTGCGCAAATGTGCTCGTGCTCGTTGTTAAACATACATTTGCAATTTTCCCTTTCCGCCTCCTGCAGATGCAGACCAGGATGGCTCGAAGGCGGATTACACCCGTTTACCCAATCAAAAGCCGAACAACATGGGCGCTGCGTTTTGAAAGGCTGCCCAGCGTTAATGGCATTGCCGCATACTGACCATCCACAGGGCAGGAAACAAAAAAAACACTTCCGAAGGCCGGCTGGAAAGGTCGGAAGATAATCGGAAATAATTACAACGATACATGGGACGACACAACGATGCGTGGCACGATCGCCATGTAGACCGGGAATGTAAACCTTGGAACCGGTGCCATTGCCATCGTGTCTCGGGGACAACGGTGCTGTGCTCGTTGATAATTGAATGGTTGCTGTACTCAAAATTAACACAATGCACAGATGGTTTTGGAATGGTGGTTGAGGAGAGGAGGGGGGGGGGATAAGGAAAGCCACAAGCGATGGAAATGAATTAATGAACGAGCTTAAAGGGGGAAAGAGAGAAGAGGGGCACCATTTGATTATGTTTTCACAAACCCTTCCGTTACAGCAACCCGAAAAACCCCCAGGATGGAAAGGATGGCAACGGAGGCTTACGGAGATTTTCCATCCATACCGGAAAACTTGAAACACTCCTACGAACGCAAGATGAAAAGCGCTTTTGATTTGACTTCAAATTGACCTGTCCCTTTTTGAGGGGGAGTGAGGGGGAAGGAGGGGGAGCAACTTTCTTCCGTTCGGTTTCGGGCTGCCTTCCGGACATTAATTCAATCGAACATTGAGCTCCATGGGACGTGATGGCGAGCTGCGGTTTGGAGGGGTTTCGAAACGTTTCATACCCAACCCAAAAATGGGAACTGCCCGATGCCTGATGTACCCGATAAATGGTCTGTTCCCTCCTTCGGCCCATTTTACCCCTAAGCAACTTAACTTATGGTCAATGAAAATGTCTTTTCGTTCGCCTTTTACTTTACTTTTTTATCACGTTCCACCAGAGAGAGAGCTTCCATTTCCTCGTTAATGGAGATTTCTTTCCCACGGTGCAATCAAATCGAAGGGGCTAGGGGCTAGACTTTTCCGAATCGTGGCCGATTCACGGAAACGCATGATCGATGGAACGGTAAGCTTAAAGATGAAATTGAAGTTGCTCTCTGCGAAAGGGAAAATCGATTGTTCAATTGAATGAAAAGGATCTTGGTTTTGAGGGGGCTGGTGGCTGGGGCCCCAAAAGCGGTGCCCCCGTTAGGAAAGGATTCGTTAAAAATATAAACCCTTCACGGGCTAGTGGTTAAAAAAGATGGTTCGGGCAGATTACTCTTCCCGATATTGAAAATAAACTCTCAGCATCGCTCGTTAGATTTGCGCTTTTATTGCACCGTTTGCCAGTAAGTAAGTGTTTGGATATTATTTGTGGGTTTGGGAGATGTGCTGGAAAATGTTTGAATTTTAACGATTTTCGGACGGTAAATGTAATGAGAAAGATGCGCCCGTTTCGGTGCTCAAAGCTTTCCACGATGTCAATCATTTTGCCGCTGTAGCAGGCGCTGACATTTTGTATGATGTGACTTGCCAGCTAATTGGGTTGGCAGGGATCGCCTACTTGGAGACAAAAATTAGTAAATTGGATCGTCTTTTTAAACGTTGGATGATGATGTTTGTTATGTACGTTTAAAAATGCTTCTCCAATACAATAGCCTTTCTGTTTGCTTCTTCCTTAAAACATCACCTTTTAGGACACATTGACGCACGATACCAATTAAGACAACAATACACCATTTTGCCATGGTTTTAAAGTCTTTAAATTATGAACATTATTCATACACATCAACGTGGATACCGTACTGAAATAATACGCTGTAAGGCATCCTCCAAACACAAGTGAAGAGCTTTCCGTTGCGTATTTATAATTGATTAGACCCGTGTGTGTGTGTGTGCGGAAATTCCATCCCACACCCACCCACCCACAATTCATTATGTTTTAAATTTTGCAATAAGTGCAGAATATTCAAATTTCACCGTTCAGCATCATTTCAGCATCAATCCAGCCCGGAAGGTGGGAAACTAATTAGCTCTGCCCACCGGTTGTACTGGGCCTCGAGAAGGATTTACTCGAGCTCATTTCTTTTCTGTTCACTTGCCCCGTCGCCCACTTCTCCGCTGGTTCTCATCGTTCAGCACATGAGTAATTATCGTTCGATTCGCGGCGCGGCGGTGTTGGAGCGGAGTGGGTTTACAATGTAAATTATTGCAACAGCTCGATTAATTAGCATACACGTGCGCAACGATAGGGCATTTGTCAATTGGATAGGTGAATTTAATTTTTGAACAGTTAATTAGGATTAGGTGTTTATTTAGCTAAGGGAGTTGAGTTGCCGGCGCTAAACATACCCATATACGATTTAAGTGCACATTAAATACTAGAAACTTTAGTTTGAGCAACGAATCGCACAAATTATGATGTTTTTCAACGTCAAAACATCGTCACAATAAGCGCCAATGAGCTGTGCATTGGACAGGGACCATGAACAAATAAAGCCATCAAAAATATATGGTCCAGCCCCAGCAATGCTGCCGAAAGGAGAATGAATATAAAACAAACACACAGCACCAACAAACAACTTTCGTATCGCATGCGGAATGTGCCAGAACCCAATGGACGCGCCTGGTAGTTGGCGCGATAGTTTTTCTTTCGCGCACGCTGCTGCGTACGGCACAGTCCGTCTGCAAGTATCTGCGTATAAACACGCTCCCAAAACAAACACACAAAAAACCCGATGGGTGTAAAAGTGGTTCGCATTTTCCATCACGCAATGTTCGATCGAATAGATGGTGGATGGTAGCGCAGTCTCTTGCGCGCATGAGACGCAAGTTTTGTTTGTTGCACTTCGCGCAGAGAGTCGAGGCAGGCACACACAAAAATGAAGCGAATAACAAACTAGCCCTTTTTTATTCGCTTCATTTTTGCTTTGCAATGGCAATGGAACTTACTGCACTACTGTTTGCTGAAGAAAAAGTTTTTTCGCAAGGCGCAGGAGGGTATTGGGCGAAGGAAGTGTGGCGCCATGATTGGCGAGAAATATTTACCAGTTGCTGAGTCATGGACAAATGCTATACGATTGTGCATGCTACTGCTGCTGCTGCTGCTGCTGCTGCCGTTCTTAATCCCGATGCCGTTCCGGTACCCTTCTGCAGTCGAATTGAGTGGTGAACGAAGGGCGAATCATTGCCATTGCCGGTGCAGCACCGAGTTAACCGGCCGGATTGAAGTTTTGATTGGTTTTTACAGAACGATTATGGAAATGGATGGTTCATGATTGGTTGGCCCAGTTTATGGACGTGTTTCTGCTGTTGACACTTCTATGGCATAACGCTCTCCTCTCGCTTGTGGGTTTGGTTTTCTGCCTTACCTCGCACCAAGTTTCTTCGCACGATTTACTGCTGAACCGAGGCAGTTATGATGGTAAATTTAAAGTGTAACTAGCTTGAAGATGACAAGTTGTTCGATGCAAAAGCTTACCCTGTGAAGTGTGCAAATTGGGTTTGTTTGGGTAGTAAATTGAATCGTGATAAATAGTTTTAACCCACTTGACAGGCGAGTAGTTGGCGAATAAATTGCTTCCAACTTGTGGCTAGTATTATCGAAATCTTTTACATTCTTTTCGGATTGGATGATGTATTTCAAATCTATTACAGTAGAAGTTGCTCATCATCCAGCTATGAGGCAAACAACAACACTTTGATCCTTTTTTTTTCATTTGTACAGCCCAACTTCCGCGAAACAAAAGTACGCTCTACCTTCACGCGTGTATCCTTTTAAGCTACGGCATGGGACAATCCATCAAAGAGTTGCCGCTGGAGGTGGGTTTTCCCATCGAGCAAACAGAACCACGAGGCGAAAGGGCTTTTTTGCCATTGATACAAAAATAAACACATTACGAAAGGTCAGAAATGGTTTAGCAATGAATCGTCTAAACACAGCCGCCCTTTTCGTTACTGTTTCCCGAAATCGGTGAACCGTGCATGCCATGTATTTGGGGTTAGAGAGAGAGAGAGAGAGAGGGGGAAATGTGAACGGTGCAAAGGCAAAGCAACAGCCTCAAAACAGTCTTAAGGAAGCCGATTTCACGGGGCACCACCACCACCATCACCACAAGCGCCATGGAAAGCAAACGGTGCTCGAAATGGTTTACATAGGATTATGTGAGCTTCTTAAACTTCAATTCAATGTTTGCCGGCACTCGGGGTGGCCACTATCAAACACACTCGTGTATCGCTTTCTCTTCTGGCACAACAAACAACCCAATGGAGCAGGGCATAACGAACGCGGGGGAACGGGGATACGGGGCTCGATAGGCGCTCCCGGTTTTGCGCGAAGGCCAAGAAGGATTTGCGCGCAAGATGACACAGAGTGGATTTGCGCTCTCCATATTCCATGAGTGGTTGAGCGATAGAAAGAGAGTGTGTAGTGGAGCGCCATGTAGCAGTTTGAGCAGGCCCGTGCGCGGACGTGTCATGTGCTTTCCGTTCTGACGCTTGGCAAATACACACATAACTTCCAGCGCGTTGACGACACCCTCTCGAACGACGCGCGAGAAGAAGTCCTGTGTGTTGTTTGCCTTCAGACAACACTGCGACCGATCCCATTTTTCCTCCATCGTTTGGGGGCCTGTGTGCGCTTGCACACATTGGCAAGGGAAAAGAAAAGCGCTACTGTGTACGTATGGGCAGAATCGGAGGAAAAGAAAACAACATACCGGATTTGGCCGCCCGCTTTGGGGACGTCCAAAGTGTTGATTGGTAGGGCGAAGAGCACGGTAGAATAGCTTTTCGAGAGCCGAACAACAACAATATTTGCATTTTTTCAGACAAACATTACTGTTAGTTTGCTTCGCCATTTGATGGAAAGGAATTATTTATTTCGCCCATTTCGTCTAGGAACTGGTTAAAGCTCTTACTCATGTAAAAGACGGTATTTTCAGTCTGCATTAACCGTCGATTGTGCTCCAAAGCTTCGGGGGTTCCATTTTCAATATTCCTACGAAGATGTCTTACGACCTAGAATAGAATAAAATGGGCGATGAGTGTCATTTTCATGGAAGTGTAAACCCCAAACTATGCAGTGGAATTTCTATGCTTACCGATAAGAACTCGACAAAGAGCAAAAACCTAGATTTGGAGACGATTCGGTTCAATCAGCAGCAATCGATTCAACCAGTAAAGTATGCAAATCGCCCCATACGCTACTCCCAGCACGGCGATCAGTGGCAGCACGAGCAGCAGCACAACGGTCGCCATTGCATCGTTCCTTGCCGGCGAACCGTCCGCAACGAACGGTTGAACGAAGCGGCCCCAAAGGTACAGCAGGGCCGTTTTCGTGTGGCTCTTCAGGAACGTCAGCATCTGGAGCGTTATCGGCAGCAGCAGCTCGGCAAGGTGCAGCAACATCGACAACAGCTTGCCGACCCATCCGTATCCAGCATCGTTCGTGCTTGTCTTGCTGGGGGTTTGCGGCGCAGTGACTTCCTGCATCTCCGGTGGCTCCGATTCCTGGGGTTTGGTTTCCACTGGCTCTTTGTTCAATGTTTCACCTTCCTGCTGCAAGTCGTTGGGTTTCCCGGCGTCTAAAAAATCCCTTGGCGCCCGCAGGTTTTCATCCTCCTCGCTGGAACCGTACCCGGCAAGGCGCAGGTCGGTCATGCTGCGACCTTTGCCCCGCTCCTGCTGGTAAGCGTCGAGCCATTCGTTCAGCTTCTTCATCGTGGAGGCACGCATCGAGGAGGGCCGGGAGGAGCGGCGAAGGCGCGGCGTATACCAGCCGCCCGCAAACTCCGACAGCGTATCGTCAATGTCACCGTCCGTCTCGATACCGTCGCCGCCGGGATGCGAGAGCGTGTAGATAGGATGGTCCTGGCGGGGTCGGCCACGACCTTGCGTGCGTCTCACCAGCTCCGGGTAGCGGGCCATCGTCGTGCGCTGCTGCATGATGGCGGGCGGTACGCCATCTTCATTCGCGCTATCCCGCTCCTCGGGCGTTCCTCTGGGGCGGTTGTAATGGTGCAGATGCTGCTGCTGCTGCTGCTGTTGCAATCGCTCACACAAAAGCTGATTCCGATAGTGGCGCTCATCGTTCGAATAGGGCAACTTACTCATTGTAGGGAATTTATAAACGTAATTAGCTGACCCAAAAGATAGCTGCTCACCACCAAACTGGGAAACATTGAAGCCGAGCGCTCGTCTGGTGTCTGTGGAAACTAGATTGAGGGAAGTGACAAGTGTCAGCAGTGCCATCCAACCGAGAGTTATGAGCTCCAGTGCTTACTAGATGATGCCATTAAGAAAGTGTATTGAAAAGTGAGGAATGAAATAAGCCATGTGATCTGTGCTTAAATTATCTATCTGCAAAAACAGAGAAAGTTGTTGTGCGAAGGCAATAAAAAAATATGTTGCCCGCAGTTGTTTCCATCGAACCGCTCATTATTTGTCATCAACCGGAATCAAGACATCGTACGGATTCCTCTCCAAACTCCTCCCCGACGGGAGAAGAAGCGTCCCGCAGTGTTTCGTCGAAATCAAATCACCATGTGGGGGATCTTCCCGTCTATTTGCAATTTCATCCAAATCGGTGAAAAGATATGGCAAGTCTCTCTTTCTCGCTTTTCCTTCTCTTTTGCACACACACATACACACTCTCTTTCTCAATGTCTACCGTTTCTGCGAAACCCCATGTGGATAGAACACTTGATCGATGTAAGCGTGTGTGAGAGTGTGTGGATAAAATTTCCGGTTACTTCATCCTTCGGGGTAGACCGGGCTAGTCTGGAAAATTACAGACCCGGGAAAGAAAAACGACATCCCTCCCGGCGATAGCACAAGTGCCTCATCATTCGTACTTTGATGGCAACGGATGGGCACGAGTGCGGCCAGCAAAAGCGACCAGCAGAGAGTGGCATACACACACACACACACACATACAAACGGAAAGAAATGCTATGAACGTCCTTAGGCGCTCGTGCCTGCCAGGCCACGATTCTTCGTACAGATCGTACATATGGCACTAGAAAGGGGGGTGGCAAGGGACTAAGTAAACATTGCCCGTTGCTACATGGAGCTACGCGTTGTTACGGGAGCTTGACGAATGTCGAAGGATGCTGACTATCAGAGAGAATGAGATAGATAATGCCAAAGAGTGAGAGAGAGAGTGAATAGCGAGGTAAGGAACGCTGTCAAAATGATAGCGGCTGTCGCGACTATCGACCGCACGTGGCTTTGGGGGCCGTGAAACGCAGCCCGACGGGGTTGCCCGGGAGACTGATGTGATGTGTTCGCGTACACTACGCCAGCCAGCCCCGTGGCTGATGTTTGTGCAGATCGCGCCTGTTCATGTTCGTTACCATAATGTGGTCGCATGCTAGATTGCACCATCCAGCGGATGATGATGGTCCTGGGCAACCGACAGCACTACGTGGGCACAGCGTCCTGGTGGTTCTGGTGGCGTCAAACTGTCGTCCTCATTATTCCCCCTGGTACGTACTGGCAATAGCAAACGGTAGACATTCGGAGCAAAGTGTGTAGGTCGCACACTGTGAGTTGTGGTACCGAGCACTGGCCAAGGTGGATGGGTGGTGATTGGCGGTTGAGTGTGTGTAAACAGCTAACTGCATCAACAACAATCGTATTGATTGTTTCAACTCCGCAACATCAATTAGATTTGTTCGATACGCACATGTACTGAATATTCAAAGCTATCGCGTAATGCCACTCAAACACTATTGGATTGAGAATCTAGCAAAGTTTTGTCGTTAGCAACTATTTTAAAGCATCTCTTGAGAGTAAAAGTACGGGTTAGCACATGTTTTTGTTAATTAAAAGTAAACTATAAACCTTTCTGTGCTAACACTCATTTCATTTCCTCACACCATTTGGTGAGAATCTTTCAATAAACGGAAATAGATCCCATGGAATGAGTTTACCGAGAACATCGTTTGCTGGAATCGTTCCACCAGGAGTTGCTCTACTACTGCTTGCCTCACGGTTGAACCTTTCATTTATTTAACCGGAGCAATATGAAAAAGCAATCAATTAGTCACGAGGTAGAAGATTAAAACCCGCCCCGGGATCGAAATGTGCCTGGCACTGTCGCTGCTTTCGGAAACCGGTAACTCGTAGCGAAAGGATCAAACGAAATACGGTACGAGAAATCTGTTAAATTCACACTTCAAAGGCTGAGGCTCCATCTGCTATTTTAGCAGAGCGCTGTATTAATTTGACGCCGCTGAACCTTTCCGGCCACCGTTGAAAGGTGTGTGCACCACCGGTTGGTGTAGAGCGACATCTTTACGGTTCACCGGCGATCAGGCGATACTACACCCACTACAACCACTCACGGCTGCACACGGCGAATGTGTATTAATGGAAAATGAAACGAGCTGTCAAACATCTCGTTTCCGGTGGCCGATTACTTAAGCATGCCGGTCGAGCAAATATCTGCACAAACATAACAAAAAGGGTTTGTGATGGCACGATTCGCATCGCTGTTTGAGTATGCGTTTGAAATAATGCGATTGCAATGTTGATCGAAAAGGATGCGCCAAAGCGGATTAAAGAAAAAACAAACTTTGGAGCTGTCAAGAGGTAAAAGCATGTTTTCAGATGGTCTTTATTCACGTTGAAACGTTATTTGGGTTGTTTCACCACAGCAAAAAAGAATTAATAGCATAATTTTACCCTGCGCATTGCATACCTTCAGGCGTTCATTTGGCCAAATTGCATACATTTAGGCAAATTTATGTACAGAGCTTAGTTAGTCGGTCTCGTAGTACAGTCGTCAACTCGTACGACTTAACAACATACCCGTCATGGGTTCAATCCCCAAATAGACCGCGCCGCCATACGTAGGACAGACTATCCTGCTATGGGGGGGGAATCAATTAGTCACTGAAAGCCAAGCCCACAAGTGGGTACAGGCAGGCAGGCCTTGACCGACATTGGTTGTTGAGCCAAAGAAGAAGAAGAAGATGTACAGAGCAGGCATCTTTTGCATTTTTGTCGTCTCGTACTTTATTTCGTGCCTATATTAGTCTCTTCATTGCGCTGCCGCCGTCAAGCACCACCATTTGCATCGGCTTTTCTTCACTAACAACGTGCTATTTCTGTAGCATTTTTTTTTTTTGGGGACAACACAACACAAAAACACCAACGCTAAGAGAATAACAGAGCCAAAGTAGATTTCGTCAATTTTCTTCAATAACCTCAATGTCAAGGGGGCACAAACGAATCCAAAATTCAAACCATTAGCAGATGAGTGCGGCGACGACCGTCTGCTGGCGTCCGCTGTCAAATGTCCACCGTTGCGACAAGCCGTAAACTTGACGATGATGGTGGAAAAAGAATACAGACACCGTTCCAAGCTAATAGACCCCTAATGTACACTCTGTCAACCTCGGAAGGTACGGCAGAGCTGGTTTGGTAGGGTGCTTTTTGGCCAAAAAAAGAAAGTGTATCCTTCCCCTTGCGCCTATACTGTTCTGGCGTCGTTTCACAGCCACACACACAAGCACAACATATCCATTTTACGCGAATGTTGTCACTTTGCTACATTGGAACTGACGTGGGCTCGTTCCATGCCCGAAGTAGACGCCGGGGTCCAAATGTTTTAAGCTCCATTTCCTACCCAAATTGTCGTCCCGTAATTGACGAAGTTCACTTTTTACCAGCATTCTTCAGTGACGGGGGCGACATTTTCCTCCCTAGCTGGTTGTTTTGTGCTTCAGGTGTGTGTGTGTGTTTTTTTTTGCCTTGAATGCATTGTAATGGGTGAAATCGCGACGAATGGGAATGGGAAGCACCTTCCGCGCGTGGTCTGATTGATGAACGTATCTCTTCCGGCTAGCAAAGGCAGACGATCGATCTTCATGAAGGTTCGAGCATTAGGTTCTTTGTCTCGTTGTTGGAGCACTAAAGGCAGGGCATGCACAACAAAGCTGTTACAAACATACAGAGGTCGATCTGGAGCCTAAAGGCTCGTGCTCTTCGTAGCATAAAATGATTATGTTCCGTTATGTAGACAGGTATTAAGCAAGGGGAATTTGGCTCACTATATCCGACAGAGATTTGTGCTGCCAAGCTGCTGCTAAGTACATGGATAATGTGCACACGTACATTGGCTTAAGAATGGATTAGACTTAACTAGCAGGAAATTGTTAATCCTCACTGTGCTTTGTTCTTATCCATACGACAAATGAAGAAGAAATAAATAAGCCATCACAGCTTTGTAGTCAAAGTATTGCAGATTGCATACATTTAGGCGAATTATCTTCAAAACCCCCGAAAAGTATGCAAAACCCACACCATTACTCGATTATTAACCATATTTGTTAGAATTAATTATATTTAACATCCACAGAAGCTTTTCCTGCTCATGTTCGCCCATGTTCTAATGCCAGCACGCTCTAAAGTTTCAACTTATTCATGAAGTATTCAACAGCTTACCGAGCCCCAAATGTAAACGAGCAAAAGATAACTAGCATTAGCGCTTGGAGCAGCAAACGACCAAAAAGAAAAGACCATCCTATACCCCACCGGTTGTAAGCGTAGAAACGAAAAAAAAAAAACCCTTAATAATGCAAACCTCATTTCACAAAGCCACGAAAGTAATGCACATTCGCCTTTAATGGAAACTTGGAATGCTCTTTGCTCGCATCCTGCCCGCTTAACAACAACGAACAGAAAAAAAGCAAGATTCTCCTTCTCGATCTCGGCTAAAAAGCCAACAGTCAGTCGGCAAGCAACCACGAACGCCGCTACGTGCGGGGGAAATCTTTCCCTCGTTACCGTTTTACAAAGTTGGGTAAAATTTAATTGAAATTGAAAGCAAACCCACTTCCTCGATCACTTTCGGGGTGCTTCGGCAACGGTTGCGTGCTGGCTGGGATGGGCTGGGATGGGTTAGGTGCATCTTTATTCATGGTGCGCTTCTTGGATGCGCTCGGTTTCTAAAGTTTGAAACTTCCAAGTCTTCCGCCCAAGTCCCAACCGATTCAGAGCGGAACGTCCAGGGTTAGCCGCACAAGGGTGTGACGTTCGATTTAGCTACCTCCGCTTCACCGTACGCCACATTCTGGTACAGGATCGGTTGAGGGATTACACGCACACAAACACACACACATGGACACACATATTTATAGGAAAATTGCTCCACGATCGATAGAACGCTGCAAACAAAGCAGAAATGAAACGAACCCGTTTTGCTGTCGGGTTTTATTTTAGAGCTTCCCAGTTTGGATTTCCAAGAAATAAGGGGGTTGTAGTGAATTGCCATCTACTTTTTAGCTTGTGGGCTATTTTTCATCCTATCCAAATAGGAACCCAACCCGTTCGGGATTGGTAACATGCGCTCACAGGCAGGCAGGCAGGCAGGCAGACAGGGGGTTTTGTGGGGATTTTCGTCATAACGAATAAATTACCCATCCGTTCGCTTCATTTCTTCTTTTTGAGGCGTTTCGTTCCACTTTTTTTGTGTGTGGCCCTGCAAACGATGTGCATGCGATGTGTGGTATTGGTCAGAAAGATTTATTACCATTTGGTCGTCGGTCAATCAAAAGTGGAATCGTTGCCAGCTTGATACACAATATGATGTAAGCTTGTTTGGGATAGCTTTTTTTAGGATCTGCTTTTTCGAATGACCTTTACTTGCTTTTTTTGGATAAAAATTGCTGCTGATGAAGATTTGTTCACTAAACGATCATGTATAGTACGATCTTACTTAATAGACATTGGCAAAAAGGCAATAAATTGTTATGCTTAGTTCGCTTTTCGTTTTAGTCTCTCCGTTAGATTCCTTAGCGCGTGTCGTCACTCTTCGTCCAAGCGGGACATGCTGCCCTTGACAGAGAAAGTCGTTCCCTTAGATCAAATATTTAAACGAGGGATTGAGAAATTTCTCATCCGTCTCGTCCGGACTGGACACCTCCCTCCCCTCTCCCGACAGAAAGATCCAAAATATCTCGAAAACAATTTAACCAACGCTGAGCGGGCTGAGCGGGACTGCGGGTAGAAGAGCAGGAGCGGGCGAGCTGGCGCTTTTGTAAATTACCCCAGCTTTGACCTTTATCGCCTGTAGGTCACACGCATGGTCGTTTCGATTCCCCAAAGCCATTGACCGACCATGCAGCATGTATGGCTGGGCGGACGTAACTATCCTTCTCATCTACACCATGCCACCACGGCAGCACCGGGATGACACGTGCGGTAGAGGCGGTTGGGGATGGGGAAAACTTTATTTTCACACACAGTCACCTTCTGCACTCTTGCCTTCAGGTACAGGGTAGGCACGCAGACAGGTGTGGGAGGAATATTTCTCTTGTTTATACCTCAATTAACCGACTAATGAAGGTTCCGCTTCCGGTTCGCCGGTCCTTGTCCCGGGCGTCCCACTTGCCACCAGTAAGCTTTTCCAATGAACCACAATTTAGTGTAAGCACGCATAGCACGAGGAAGCGATGACAGTTGGGTTGATAGGGAACAGGGAATTAAGATAGCTCCAACCAACCAAACGGGCCGGACCGCCCACGGATAAACCGCCCTGGAACCTATGCACACAAAAACTCGTATAGTGGCCACCATTGCCTGAGGTGTGTGCTGACGAGAGGAAGAGAGAGAGTGTGTGTGTGTGTGTGTTTGCAGGATAAGCCGGGAAGGATGATAGTAAAGTCAGCTCGTGGAGCAGAAAGGGACGAGTTATTTGAAGCTCGCCGAGATGGAGATGGAGAGTTCCTGGAAATATACGAACGATACGAATACATCTAACACACACGGTACCACACGGTGGGAGTACTGTTGGGCGTGTTGGTAAAAAATTTGCATTCCACTACACGGATCACAAACAGATTTACAAGCTTCCTAGAAATGGGTAAAATATGGAGAAGGTGAAGCAAAAGCACAAGTGCTGAATTATCTCTGGGTCATTTATTCCCTTCAGTTCAGAAATTCCCGGAAAATTTCGTCTGAATCATTGAAACTAAAGCTAGATCTAATATCAGATTTTTTCCTTTCTTTTTTTGGGAATTTACAAACATCCCAAAGCATAAATCGACACATCAAAGCGTGAACGGGAGGATTATGTCATGTGGATTGCATACTTTTGGTCGTGCCTACCCTGAAGATGACAGCTTAAAGCGTTGATTTACGTGTGTGCTACTTCAATACGGTTCCAATCACTATTCGATGCTCGTAATTGAATTCGGTTTCGGTAGCAGGAATTCCTCCCCAAAAAAAGGAACTTCAATCAAACCGGTAAACCTTAAGTGGGCAGGGTAGAAATCGAAATAATCCAAATAGGTTCGTCGGTGAACCGAACGGGGCCGGGCACACACGCTTTCCGATTTCCATCATTTTCCAGGATGTCGCGTCGAAAATGGTGCATAGGTGCGTGACCAATTCTGGGTTCAATGGTCGGGAAAATCTATTTATCGTCCATCATCATCATCATCATTCCACCCGCACTATCAGTGAGGAGGATAATGATTATTATGATGTAATATCCATTTTTGCGGAGTTTTCTTGCTTGGCGTACCACCACCACCACACGTACAGTACCTTTGAATAGCGCTACTAGGAGATGATAACATGAAAAAATACATCACGCCCAACACGCCATGTTCGCGCCATGCTGTTGATGGTTTGTTTCGGCGACGCTTCAACCACCCGCTACGGTGGGCCCCTTCCTTCGAGTGTGGAGTAGAAAGTTGTAATCGATAAAGTTTCAATTTATCGCTCGTGGTCTCTAATCTGTAACGATTAATTGGCCCATGTTTCGTTACCAGTGCTCCAGTGGATGCCATCGAGCCTGCGGCCCCAAAAACGGGGTGGGCCGATGCGGTCGACTACACGCTGACTAGTAGTCTTAGACGGTGGCAGTTTGCTGGATGAAATTAATTAGCACTTTAGCTAATCACTGACAGAGGCTGTGCCGGCAGGGTAAGATTGCTCCAGCTTGTGGTAGGACCATACCGAGGAAGTGTGTGAGGTATCCCGTTGAAGTTATGGCTAATTGGAGGCTAAAACAATGATCCGTGTCGGGCGTACGCTTGCAGCTTATGGCCCGATGTCCCGCCCGAACATAAGGAGAGCTGGACGATGGATGGCAGAATGATGATGTTGAAGGTGCCGGGCAATCGACATGCCCGCACTGGTCACGATTTGTACGTTGAACGGGCCGCTGTCACCGCAAGGCAATGCAGTCCCTGACATGTACGTGATCGATAATTAAAGCATGCTTTGATGTGCTCGTAAAAGAACGAAAGCCTAGCAACGGAAGGATTGGCAACGTTTGTGTCCGGTTGTTGGGCAATGCTGCTATGGCTGCTTCGATTAATGGAGAGCGTTAAAGTTAATAGCGATAATTAATAAAGACGATTAGCTCTAGTTGTATATCTCGCTTAAAGCATCCCAAACACACACCTATACAAGCATGTCAGCGTGTGCATTGTAAGAACCAACTAACTAGTGCCTGTCATCCAACTTCACTTGCAGGACCCTTCAAAATGTCGGTGAACCCCTCGGAGGAGCACGTCCAATTTCCGGCGGTCGGACGGCCGAAAAGAAGGCGCGGCTATCCCGTTCCCTCACCTTACCCCTGTTCAACTTCCCCGGTGCAGGTGCATTCAGCAAGGTGCAGCCACCGGACAACCCGATCTGCTTCAAGGCATCGTCCAGTAAGTACATCCCTGGGTGCACCTGGGTCGGAACACTAGCAATCTTGCCCATCGCGACAGTGTTTGATAGTTTGTTTGTTTTTCGCTTTTTTTCTCTCCCCTTTCTAGACAATTTCCTGTACGAGTCGAAGCTTGCGACCAGCACAACCCCGATAAGCAGTAGCCCGAAGATCCTGTTGACGGCCGACGACAATACGTTCGACTATCGGCGCAAGTCGTCCGGCGGTAGCAGTATCTTCGCGGCTGGAAGCTCCGTAGTCGGACCGGCCGAACCGCACATCTACGAGTTCGACGAGAAGCGCTCGAGCGGAGATGGTTCGGTTGTTATCAGGTACGCCTTCCCCGATGTTGCCGATAAAGGTGACCCCCGTCAAAAGCAGGACAACCGAAGACAACCGGAAATGAGCTACAAAATAGATGTAGATACAATCACCCAAACTCTTGCGCTCCTAACAAGATGTGTTCATAATGCACATATGCTTCACCTCACTTGAGCTTTGCTGCTTATGTCGAGTGGATTGCATAGTGCCAGGCGTAATGAGTGGATAAGCAGAGTACCTTTTTTGTGTTGCATTCATTATCTTCCCCTCGCTCATTGTTGCCATTTAAATTCTGTTCCGTTACAGTATCACCTCCCCCGGGATGTACCCAGCCATACCGACGTCAAAATCGTTCGGCATATCGTCGTTCAACTTTGTCAATTTTAACAATGCCGCCAACAGTGGCGGTAGCACCACGCCCCTGTTTGGCAACAGCCTGGCCAGTACGCTGGCCGCCGGTGGCTGCGGTCCGGGGCAGGGCGGCAAGCGGGGCAGCGATGTTTCCGTTACCGGCAGCGGGGGCAGCGGAAGCGGTGGGTCGGCCCAGATGATTAGCAATAGCACGAACAGTGCCATCTATCGGCTCGCCCGGATCATCAACCAGACAACGAAAACCAGCACTAACTGCCTGCAGCACACGGTCAACGATGATAGCGCGCGTCGTCTGTCGTGGGAACGGTAAGCCAGCACAAACGGGGAGAGTTCGGACAGCCTTAACGTCGTTTACTTGCCTTGCCTATTCTGTTTTGCACAGGCGGGACAAAACCAACAAGCCAATACCGCGGTCGTCCAGTATCGATTCGATGGTGGACGCCGTCTGGAGCGAATTCCCACCGAGCGTACCGGGCAGTGCGCGGAACTCCGTCTCCACCCAGATACCCTCCAACCTGAACATCTTCCTCGGGTCGAACCGGCGGGAAAGCATGCTCAGCCCATCGTCCAACCGGCGGTCGAAGCAGCAGCGTGGCATTTCCGGTACGTACCCAGCGTTCCAGAGTCCAATGTATATGGGGGAAGGAATATATTCATTCAGCGGGCCGATAGTCCGCTCGTTCCGAGGCCGAGGCATGCAATCGATCCAGTTGCTGAGCGGTTGACGGGAACGTACATAAAACCCCACAAAAACCGTGCCCGCTTCCCGGGACCCAGCTCCGGATCAGCTTGTTGAAAACATCGAATTTCGCTTTGCGACTGATGCGGGTGATGCCGCCCTGCCTGCACAGGTCCGTTCGTGACCGGGGAAGAAATATTTTAAACGTGCCGATTGAACGGCTCATCCGTTATTAGATTTTGTGTTTCTAGGGGTGTTGCGTCCACAACAACACGGCCGCATGGGGTGACACGTTTTGTGTGGTCCGGCGATGCGGCGATGTGTCCCGCCGTGAACGAAATGCAATCAATCGTAACCGAGGCTTAAATTCGACCACCCAACATTGATTGGCGGTTTGTACGTGACCGTGAGCGACAAATGGAACCCTATCGCCCTTTTTGGTGACCACCAGTGATAGGTTTCCCCACCAATAAAGTGGTCGGTTTGCATCGTGCCCGCTTACCGCATGCACCCGCCTGCAACCCCCGCCACTCATTAAGAGTGTTGTGTCTAATTTATCCGATGGATGTGTTTGCAAAGCGATTTTAATTGGTCATCACATGGCTAGGCCCCATTTGCGATTAGCAGGAGCACCATCAGCCATGGTTCGGAGAGTACAAAGCGTTTTGCACTAACGATGGACACATTTGAACAGCAAATGAAATTGTACACTACTCCAGGAGAGCACTACCGTCCTGCCCTGGATGACAGTGGAGGATTGGATTTGCATATTGCACTATTGAGGAATGCTGAAGAAGCTATTCCCCCAGTCGGGTACGTGCTTCATGCTGAAAAGGTCGACCGAAGCCGAGGTAGGAGAACCAACTTGAGCGTCCAGGGATGTTCGTGATGGTTTAGAAACAGCACTCATTAATCGCATCATTACGCCCGAGTGCCATGAGACTTCTCGTACTGTGAAATGGATTGTTTGGCTCGGTGGGAGTCCTGTTTGATCTAAACGAAAGTGCTGTAACAATCGAGGTGCTGCTACAGCAAGACAGGGATGAGGTTTAATTACTTTGATGGAGCTATTAGCTAAGCCCGCGGGGTGGGTTGGGGTGAAGCTGACGATGGTAAAATGGAATGGATAGGTTTCTTTAGTGTGTTACGGGGGTGTACCGGTGGTTGTTAGAATTTGTGTCAGTTTACTGTTGAAGATGTATAATCAATTGCTGTGGTCTGGAATTTGGTCTCAGTGCTAGCAAAGGTATTTCTTCCCATATTTTGATTCTCAAACATATAGAATGAGCTCATTGATTGACATAGAAAAATCTAGACTTTGTTGAGACGTGAGTTTTCAATGTATTCTTAAATAATAGCAACCATAATTAAGAAATAATTAATTGAATTTCAAATTCAAACCTTTCAAACGGTTATTTGAACGATCGTAAGCTCTTGAGACACCCTGTACGAATTTGACAGTTCGCCTTTTCGTTTATACCGTTCGCTCGTACTTTAGCTTTAGTTTGCTTGCGGTGCTGGTACAAATTTTCACAGATCTGACCGTTTACATTAGCAGGTTGAGTAGCGGCAAAGCACGAAAGCGATTGTACAGGTGTCTATACACGATCATGGCTAAAATGAATGCCTTAAAAACTAAGCAATTTATTATGAGTTGAGGGTGAAAAAACACCCTCATGAGATTTATTCAATGAACCAAAAGACACCCAAATTATAAAATAAAAAGAAAATATTATAAAAGCACAATAGAAACGCATGCGCCGTCGTGTACGCTCACCTTAAGCTCAACTGGTTTTTTTTTTGGCTTGGAAGGTGATCGTTTGTTTTCATGCCTGAAGAGGTAGCTGCAGACGCGCAATGCTCAAACCCGACCGTACCGCAGCGAGGTAAGCGCCAGTCGCCAGTCTCACCTCTTGTAACTTCTGTGTAATCACGACGGCGACGGTATTTGTGTGCTTCTCGCCAGCAGTGTGATCGTGAACGTGTAATTGTGTGCTATTCTGCTGTTTGGGCAACGTTTTGCGCGCGGATCGGTTACGAGCAAAAGCTTCCAGCTTCTGCAAAGCTCTGCTAACCATCCCCCAGAGGAAAAAGGGCAAAACAACTCAGCAACTCCGATGCTGCCCCTAGCAACCACAGAGGTAGCAACGAAATCATGCAACCTGTGCGAGGGTGACAACCTGTGAAACCATTCTTTCGGGGGTTGTTTTTTGCGATCGAGAACAGCTTTACAGCCAGTGTGTGCGTGTGTTTTTGATGTGTGTTTCTCCTTTTTCGTGTTCACCGCCGTATAAATCTTCAAAGTGAAAGTTGCCCGTGAATCCAGCGTCCCCGTGTGTGGTGGGGTTTCTCGCTTGTGTGGGCTCTTTGTGTGTGCTTGGGGCGCCCCAGTACGCGTGTTGCTTACACGTGAGTGTGTGTGTGTGTTTGTGTGTACCGAAAGGGTGATCTTGCTCCCCTCCAAATGCCCTTTCGGTCGGATCTTCTCGCAAGGATCGATCGGGCAAGAGCGTGTGTTCGCGTGTGTCTTTGAGGATCGCAAAAGTGGGCCAAATCACGACCGATCTCCATCTTTTTGCCAGCACAATGCGCCGTTTAAATTCCTGTGAAGAAAACAACAATTGTGCAAATTATTACAAATTGCATTAAAAGCGAGCCCCCTCGCGGCCTGCAAGTGTAGAGGAAAGGTGCAGCGATTTATTTGCAAGTGTCGTCACGTTTGGCTGGCTTTTTGGCCCTGGTGCATCGTTGCAAGGTGTTTCCGCACATTAATCGTGCTTCCCCGTGCATAACTAACCTGCAAAACCCGCGAGGAGGGCAATATTGCACGGGTTTGTGCACTCGAAAATGCGCTTGCGGTTTTTCGTGCTTAGGTGAATGCAAATTTTTCCCGTTTTCGTTCCAACGGAACAGGTGTTTGACGTGCCAAGGTGACGTGATCAAATTGAGAGAACCGTTGGAATTGGGGGGGTTGATCGATTTTTGCGTGCATCGTGAAATATGGTTCAATGAACGGCGTTAGATCCGCCGCTAAAGCAAAGTGTGTGCGTGAAAATAAAGGCGAATAACCGCACCTGGAACCTGGTTGAACAAGCCACACATCGAGTGCCGAGCTGAACGGAAGCTGATTGAAGCGGATTTTTTTACAAAGAAACTGGCAAAACATATTTAAAACCAGCTGCCGGTCCGAACAAAAAACACGCTGAAACTGCAATAAACTGCTTTTGTTGGAAGGTAATTATTATTTTATTTTCTTTTTTTATTATTTTTTTTTCACTCCAATACCCTTCCCGTTATGGGTTTACAGAAACTCATTTGGCTGTACAATGTATGCTAATTATTGCTGGCTAAGTTAGGTTCATTTAATGCTGTTGAGGGATTTTATTTATATTTTATCGTTCTTTGTTTGTCAGACTTTAAAAAAAAAGTGTTGTAGGGTAAATTTATCCTAGCACCTATGCAACTGTTCCCGCTCTGCTCACTGCTTTCCAAATTAGCATTACTAAGCCCGTTTCGATTGATTACCCGAATTAGTCTAGTCACTTGCAAATTGGATAATCATTCACCGTTGAGTGACTCTCTCACGGCCATTTCACGACCGATCGGGCCGATAATAATCCAGGCAGTCAACGACAATCATAACAAATGTCCGTGTCCAGCCTGTCAGTCAACGCGCGCTGCATGCAGCTACATCAAATTGGCAACAAAAGCCAGAGGAGCCTGGTCGGACAGGAAGTGTGTGTGTGGTGTATTGGCAGAGCGTATTGAACAAACACAATATGCGAGCTAATGCAGAGGCAGAGGGCTGCAACCGATAATAACTATTATCACCAGCTTTTGCCCCGCTCCAATAACATGCGATTTGATGTCCCTTTGGTAGTAGTAGTGGACGATGCGGAACAGGCTTTGTTATCGGTTTCATTCTTGGATGAAAATTAATCGTTTAATTGAAGGACTTGGCGCGCGAAAGCAGAGATGGTTGACAGTTTTCCACGAATGCATTAACAAACCATTCTGCCGGGGAATGGAGCTATATCTAGCCCAAGGTTCCATCTTCGTGTACATCTTCCGTCCAAATCACCCACCCAAAAACGCGTCCCGTCAGAATGGACAGGAAGGGGTTCGAGAAAATTGTGCTAATCATTTCCTCCCTTTCGCGTCTAGACCAGCCAGGCAAAGGGGTACCCGGGCGGGGTACAAGGCGCACATCCCTTCCGGTTGCTCAGTTCGAGCTTCGAGCCTTATATACGCAAAAGGTTTCCTATTTCCAACTTGGCCTTCAGCTTTCGGTACACCAAGTGGCCGTACGTACCGCTTTTGATCACTTTGTGCTATGACCTTTTTATGCCCGTTTGTGCAACCCTTTTTAAGGTGTGTATGTGTGTTTTTTTCTTTTCTCTTTTTTTTTTGGGGTTTGTTCTCAACTTCCGGTGTTCTCAACGCACACACGGATCGTAAAACCTTCCGCAACACCTTCCAAATCACGGCCAGAGCGGAAGAGCGCAAGGAACGGTGTATTCTTTTTTGTTACGCAAATCGTCACTTCCTTCTTGTTAGCACCATCAAAGGAAAAATAAAGAGAAACAAGAGAGAGAAAAAAGGGAAAGAAAAGGAAGTGTGTGTAATACCGCACGGAGATGGTCCGACGCTGCTGCTGCTGCGTATATTACGACATTGGCGGGGCGCACACGTTGTGACAGCAGCCCTCACGCGATCGGACGCTGCCGTAGCGCCAGCGCGTACACGTGGAGTACGCATTTATCGGCGCGACGCGCAAGAACAACGCGCCCCGGTCGTTTCGTCATGATTTTCGCCGAACCCGGGACCGGGTTAAGGTAGAAGGGACACCAGGCAGAAAAGGTTGTGAATAATCAACGGTAAGGTAATTCGCATTTGAATAAGCGCACCCATGGTTGCGCAGTACAGGAAGTGCGTTGGAACACTACAAAAGCAAAGGTTTGCGCGTGGTATTTGGGCACTTAACTGACACTGCACACTGACGAAAATAGTGAGATAATTGAATTAATATAATTTCATTTCACACTTAAAAGGTTCATTGTTTTGTGTTACATAAATCATTTTTCCAGCAATTGCCGCTTGTTTTACCGCCACCCACCGGTTTCCACAGTGCCCGGACGTTTGCTTCTCTATCCACCATCATCATGATTCGATGGTCAGTTTCGCCAGCTGCTGGCATTGTGTTTGAGTCTGTGCAGCACTGCTGCGAGCATATTAGCGTCGACGAATGGTCGGTCGAAAGGCGCATGCAAACGCACAGCACGTGCTGTACGCCTCGCCCCCCCTTAGTAATGCCCTCACAGCGCTCACACGAGCATCGGTGTCGGTATCGGTATCGGACTCAGTTTCCGTCTCTCCATCATGCGGAAGTCGATGCTTTGGCTAACGTGTAGTCGTAGACGTGCGATAAGCGCATAAAATTACCTACAGCTTCCGCCCCCTTTCGCGCCAACACAGGGCCATGGTCTGGCGCGGTCTGGCCTGGCCGGTGGTGACGCGACGCGCAAGTCGCAAGCGTCGAGCATTATGGGATTTGATCTGCTGTTCCCTTTTAGCTCACACCTCCCAGTCCCAGTGATGGTGTCATATTTCGTGATAGAGGAAGGAGGTTCCCCTTTCCTTTCGGTGTGCCTCTATCTCTACCCCGAAAACTCATAACACTCACGCCGCGTAAGCTAATGGAAACGCTAATGTTGGTTAGGTGAGGAAGGCAAAATTTACGAATTATCCAGATATGCTGGTGCTGCTGCTGCTGCTGCCGCCGTATGATGAAACCTACAGAGAGCGTATGTACGTGGAATAGAATAACACTATAGGAAAATAGCTCCAAGTAATGAAGCCACTCATTAACTTCACATTAGAGTGGGTTGAATTTAAATCGTTTTTATCCAAAATGCATGAGAAAACATATCCTCGGGTGTTGATTTAAAGCTCACTGATACGATTTGCCGGAGGAACGTGCGTGGTTGTGTTGGTTTATTGTCGTTCTTTTTATTTGAGTTTTAACCTATCCAAAGTAGAACTACGAAATAGAGCCTGTGGCTAAGAGGCTCGATACATGGCGATACGATGGTTAATGATAGGTTCAAATCTCGTCTGGACCGATGCCCGTTCGCAATCATAATGCGTGGTACATGAGCAGGTATTACGAAAAGAAATTGATATTATGTGATTGGATTAGGCGCTCCATTAGGTTATCCATAACCTCTCAACAAAAATGTTATCCACTTTTTTTGTAGCAACGCCATTGCAAGCTTTCCGTAAATATCCACTCTGCGTAATAATAATGATACCGAACATTATTTCCCGCTAATTATTGTTGTTATCTAAGCTGTTTCGAAAATAATGCCCACCCACAGCCATCCATCCATCCAGCTCTGATGTTTTTGTGTTGCGCTGCTGTAACGACACATCGAAAAAGGCAAAAAGGCTACTCCAACATGCAAAATACACGCACACAAGCAGCAACGCAATACCATAACTTGCGATCATAATTAACATCGTGTTTCTTCCTACCATTTCGGACAGGCAAACGGCTCTCCCCGTGGCCGTGCCAAGATGCTGCGAAGAATAATTGGATTCAAGTGTGCAGGAGCAGCTCGTCCGTCCCACTCACGCAACACACGCCGGTCGAGGTTCTTACTCGCGCGACTGCTTGCTGGCCAATTGCCAATTGAAACAATTTAGCTACACTCTAGCCCGCTTTCTTCCCTTTAATGGCATGCGGAAGGTGGAAGAAGATGGTGGTGGTGATGGTGGTAGCTGTCTTTTGGTACCAGCCACCAGCGTGTTGCTGAAGATCATCGGGTTCACGCTGTGGATTCCATAACGCAATTATAAAATTTACTGCTTCCGGCACTGGTTCCGGCAAAACTCTGGTCCCCGGTCGTGGCGTCCAGTGCGAGCGAAGGATCTAGTAGCCGGAGATGCGGGCCCCTGGGTGAGAGAGGAGTTGCTTCCATGTCCGCTTTCCTTTTCTTTGGTTTCTAAATTAGATTGAATTAAGAATGATGAGCGAGGACGCCTGAACCGGACACACGACGGGCGAGAACCACCATACAGACAATAAACGAGTGTGTGTGTGCGCTTGTGTTCGCGCGCCCGTTCGGAGACGTTAGCGAGACCTTCGGCCTGCACTTTCGAGACCAGTTCCACTTGCCAGAGGTATCCTTTTATTTGCCTCCGAGGATGAGACGCTTCAATAGAAGGGAGTTGTAGGGAAGGTTCTCGATTTGCTTTACTACGTTGTCTGTGTTTGGTCCTAGCCTCCAGTGCGTCATCAGTACAGAGATCGATTGTAATCAGAGTTTGTGGCGGGGTAGTGAGAGTAAAAAGAAATTACTAAAGAGAGAGAGAGAGAGAGAGAGAGAGGTTAGAAAAAATGAAAAAATTGATGGAACCAGATAACGAGAATATTTGTTACTTTTCACAGAAATTCACAGACTCTGGGAAGTCTGGTCCATGAGAGGTCAACTGCCAGATACGATGGGAAGGGGAAGGGGAAGAACCCGTGAGGCTTTTTAGCAAGGTTGATTTTCCATTACACTTTTTTACAGCCTCGGCTAGGTTTCCAGCCCTAAGCTGGGAAGGGCATCCCTTTGGGAGAAACTAATAAGCGCAGGAGAGTGGTGGGAGCGGCGTTGTGGAAGGTTTGGATTGGCCGAAAGTTGATTACGTACCGAAAACAAAACCTTGGACAGAGGCGAGAAGGATCGTATCGTCTCCGTGATTGATACAGTTTCATATTTCGATTTCGATTATTTTGGACCCCGAGCCCTGAGAGAAGCCCCAGCATAGAAAAGTCGCACAAAGCGCGCCCGCGCTCGGTCGGTCTCTGGGCACGAGATTGCACAAAGACCGGTAAATGTTGATTTATGACCCCGGGGTGTATGCATAGCTTTGCTATTGCTACTGGTAGAGCGCTGTGGTCTTGCGTTTCAGCCGGCTGAAGCGTCTGGAAGCTGCAGACGACCATCACCACCACGGACCATCATAGAGTACGGTGCGTTGGTTGGTGCTTTTTTCGTTTGCCAGCGATGAAAATTCTCCTACCCGGTGATTGATGGGGATTTTATGAATCTGGACTTTTATTGGACTCAATTGAACGAATCTGGCTGGGCGCGCTAGTATGGTTTTGGTCTTTGGTTTGACTTTGAAATTCGTTTGTACGGTGGGCGGTGTTGCACGAACGGCCGGAAAGCCCTGTTGCTTCCGTGCAGCAGCGATAGTACGATGAAATGCGCTTTCTCAGTAGTGGTGGAGTCTCTGTGGAGTCTGGTGCATTGCTTAACAGATCATTAGACAGCCCCGTTTTACCCTCTCCTTTCCTTCAGTGCGTTATGGTTCTCTTAATTAATGGTGCAACGATTGTGTGCTCTAGTCTGGCCTGGCGTTCTCGGTGAATGATGGCATTTTAATGAAATGATTGATCTGAATTTTGTTTTGAATGCTGCGTACGATGCGCATTCACTGAGCGAGATGTGCATCAGATTATTAGTATTCATCATCGTATTTAAATTAATCGATGTGATTTGTGTCCACATTTCGATCAATCATTTAGTCCATTGTAGCATGGTGTGAAGCGTAGCAATTATGTGATGCAGCTTCAATAAAGATGCCTTCAACGGAGCGAAACCTTCATAAATTCAGCTTGTTAAAATCGGTTTGTCTCACGAGCCGATAAGTTGCCGACTTTACTGCACACTATCATCAGTGCCAATTTATGCCATAGCCATTGGGACGACGACGGTCAGCAGTGGCGACATGAAAACACCGAACCCACCAACAGAGCACGCGCGCATATCCTTTTCGCTTGACGCAAACACGCAGCGCCACGTTCGGGTAGCCCCGATCCTTTGCCGCAGCATTAGTGGTCAATAAAGTGCGCTTCTTAACGATAAACACTTACCCTCAGTTTGCCGTGCGGTGTCCATTGGCTATCGCTATCCTAACTCTCCATTCCCAATCTGCTGCTGTGTGACCTGGGATGTAACTTTTGTCATGCGAGGGAATTTCCCCGGTACAAAACCAGTCAAAAACTCCTTCCGCAGGCTTGCGGTTTGGCTCTGTAGTTTGCTTGACATAAACAATCGAACATGGCAAAGTTTGACTTGAGCCCACACACACACACACACACAGAACTCTGGCGAACTCCAGGCACAAACTGTGTGTGTGTCCCTCGTTCGTCGGAAGGAACGGATCGATTGTGCCTTAATTAGAGAGCAAAATTTATTTCCGACCATTCCGAGGGTTGAGTCTGGGTCCGGAGCTGGAGAACGCCAACGCCAGATGCAACTTTTGCGATGCGCTCGTGCTGCATGAACAATCACTCGAGTTCCCTGTGGCGGTGCAGCTTTCTCGGTACGAGGTGCACGAAAGGGAGCGGAAAAGCAGGGGGGAACGAGAAAAGCGTGAAACAAATAATTAGACTCGAAAGCTCATGCTCATGAAAAGTGGGTTCACAATTAGTGTGATTAAATTAGTTGGACGGAAAAGGGAAGCAACACAAGGCAAAATATTGAATAATTGCAAAAGGATTTTACACAACATAAAAAAAATGAAAAATAAATAAAATATCTTTCAACGACCAGGTCATAACAAAATTAATTGAATTTTAGAGAAAAAAAAGTAATTTTGCTCTTAAAAGCGAAAACAAATTTCCCTGGCTTGATTTGCATACTTTCAGGAGTAATGGTACTCCGTAAAGTATGCAATGTGCAGAGCAATTGTGAGTAACGAAGCCGTTTTGAATGCTTCGAGAGGCTTCTTTCGCGAATTACGAGCGAAATAAATACGCCCGATGCTCTCTACTTAACAAAATCTGTGCTACAATAATCGTAATGTAATGAAAAAATCCAGAAACTTGCACATATCAATTTAGTGTTAACACATTACAACCTCAAAAAACGCATTAACCCAACTTATTGCCGAAATTCGATGAAAAAAAAAACGACTAATGCTGGAAAACTGTCCGAGGATTCCTCGTGCTCCAGTGAAATTGCGATATTTCGCTTTCGATGCCATCGATCTCTTTTGCCCGTGCTTACCCGAAGCTTTCGCAATAGAAATGTGCTATCGTTGCGACTTTCCATTTTTCACGCCGATCACATCCCGCCTAACAAAGTCAATATGGTATGGTATGGCCGTCTGTGCGGCGGGTATTGGCGGTTGTAAATTTTCCCAAAAGGCTAGAGAAAGGCCGATAAATTTTCCCAAATAATACTCCCGCACCGCGTGTGGTACAAATGCCATAAACCGATAACGCACATCCTAGCTCTCTCTCTCTCTCTCTCTCTCTCCCCCCTGTAGTCCGTTGGACGTGCCTCACAAATCGACTCTCCTATTTACTGTTTGTGTCTGTTCGTGGTATTTTTTATTTGGCTCTCCATCAGCTTGCATTGAGCTGTCGATAATGTTAATGCCGCCTAGTGGTAACGAAAGCAAAACTGAACGCGCTTCCCCCGTTTCCCCACCGAAAAATGGTGTTTGAGATGAAAATGAATCAACAATTTTCACGAGGCCGCAAATTGCTCGTCGTGGTGCAATTTTCAAGCATCCTGCACCACGTGCTGACGCGCTACAGCGCAAGCAACAGCACTGCCTCGGGGCGCGCGCGAGCGATAGAGAGTGTGTTTGGCCACCCAGTTCTAATGGGTTGCACGACCGACCACTTCCCACCTCCCATCGTACCTGGCGGCTATCACGAAAAGTTGGGCAGTTGTGTGGGCAGAAATTGTATGCACATTCTCCCACCTCCAGCCCACATCCAGTCCAGCTCTCTGCCCCAGTGCACCACGTGTGTACAATGCAATCAATCAAAGTGTGTCTATTGAGGGTTGGGATGGTTGGTGGGAAAAGAAGCCCCCCCTTCAGAACGGAGCGGAGGAACGCGAGCGTGCGTCTAATGAAGCGAACCGCACTAATCGGTCCCCTTCCTCCGGCACTCCAGATAGTTGGCTGTGGTTGGACCTCTCGAAACGTCCTCACTAGTGATGCTCCCACGTTGATTAGATGGAGGCAAGTAAGGGAGGTGTTGAGGGTGTGCGTCATTATCGGAAGTAAGAAGGCACGATGGGGCACTAGAACATCCCCCGCCAAACAATGGCGGTAAGTGGCTCTGGCGGGTTGTAAAGTTATGCCGATCGCACAGTTATCGTTCGCGGCTCATTCTCGACTGCAACACAGCGCGGGTTCGCATCCCTAAACCGCATCCGAAATGGGAATAGGGAACACCCAGCACACATCCAAGTTCACATCGCCGCAAGCTTACTACAGCAGAGTATGAGCCCTCTCCACACTGTTGGCACAACAGTGACGTGTGTGGCCTGTGCTGTGATGAGGGCATCCTTCAGCAAAGTAGTTTCCACAGCATTACACCGTTCAAGTGTGTTCCTGGCCTGCGCCAAAGTGCCTATTATAATAATATTGCGAATCGATTGCTCTTTGTGTGGTGCGTGTGTGTGTTTAAACCCTTTGCCTTAATTAGTTAATTAGGAGCTTTTTTTTGCACTCCGCTACGAGTGGCGAAAGACCAGCGTCACGATGTGATGGTGTAATGTGTTGAAAACGTTCCCTTCCCCGGTCCGCGTGTGGGTGATGAAATGTGTATTTCCGGTGAAGCTCTGAAATGGCGCTACTTGGACGCGCGTGACCCTTAACACACTTTCCAGCTCAAAATGGAGGAAAGCAATACGACACCACCCACGAGCGGGCCGGTGTGTGATGCTTTTGGTGGCTGGTCCGTTTAACACTTTTTGCTAATTGCTGCATGCTTTTCCCTCCCACTGCCCCCCAGCCATACATTTCATCCGGTGCTGTGCCGCTCGAAAAGTGCAAAAATGAGCTTCCAATTTGATCGGGAGCTTCCGGCCTGGTGTGCTGTGGTGCCTGCCGGTGCAAAGTTGTAAGCGATACCAAACGAGCAAGTTTATTTTACATTTCCACACTGCTTGATATGGTGAACTTTGTACGGTAGGTGGGGTGAGAAGAAGAATTATGATAAATGACCCTTACGTCTAGTAAGTTTTTAGCACACTGCTGCTCAGTTCTCTTGGTTTTGTTAGTGTGTGTGTGTTGTTGTGTGTGTATCTACAACGATCGATGATCGATGAACAGGCATGGGCATGGTGACTATATTCTTACCAACTTGTTGAGACGAAAGAGCAGGTTGCCCGTCTAAAATATCATATTTATGCAGTCGTTCGTGTCTTGGGCGATGTTTGACGACATTATATGATTAAGTCGTACAACAAAAACATCGATCGAAGCGAGCAAGCATTTTTGTTTGGAGCTTTAAGTGTGCCCTTTGCTGGCTGCTGACTGGGGTTACACTTTATCGCGTTTGAAGGTTATTTATCATCCTTAAATTGCACACTCATATCTGGGTGTATGCAAAAACGAGATAAGAGGTTGAATTTTCCATTCCAATTTAAAACAATTTATACTCCAAACTCTCCGCACGTGCGAGGAACGTCTTTGGCCTTACAGTCAAAATGTTGCATAAAATATGACCCAAAGTGGCCGCAATGAAAAGCACACACTTGCCGCAAATGTACGCTGCGGTTGAGCGGAGCACGCTTTTGTATGGCATGCCGGTAATAAGATTTCGTTAGATTAAAGCCAACCGAAGGAGCCAAACGTGTGGTGAATGATGTAGCTCGCATTAATTGATTCGCTGCTCGTCTCTTGACAACGTGGTTGACTTAATTCCGATGTAAATGGGCACTACACTCGTGTGCATAATGCTGCGAATGCGCTAATTACCGAAAGTGTTTGTCTTTCGGCACTAATCAAGTGCAATCCGTTCACTAATCCAGCGTAGCGTATTGCTTGTGCTGCTAACTGCTCGAAGCGTGTCGAATAGTTTTGTTTGAATTTCTCACTCACCCCGCAACTACCCATTAAACATGCAGTATTCGAATTGTGTGTGTGTGTGAACCTGTGCAAACATTGGTTCGCGTACTGATTGCGCGTGTGTGTGTAATTGACAAAAAGAGATAATAGCAAGTTGGTAAGCTGCGGGAAGCTTTCAGATGAAACTATATGCCATCTGCCGGATAGAATCCAATTTCTTGTCCCCTCTCTCTCTCTTTGTGGTGTGCGGAATTGCCATTGGCATGTTGAAGCATCGCAGCTATTCAGCTTCGCCCGATACACACACCGCTGGACAATGGGAGACCCATCCGGGCATTACTTATTAATGTCAATAATTATTCAATTTATATGCCATCAATTGGTAACCACTACGAACCGGGAGCAGGAAGCAACGAGAGCTGTTCGTGTGGGCGCGGTCCGGTTATTTCTGCCCTTTTGTCATCCTTGGTGTTTGAGCGTTCGGGCCGGGCTGTATGGTACGGCGACAGTGACAGTGAAACCCATCCACAGTTCCACGTTGGTGGACACACGTACCAAGCACCAAGCTCTCTTCCCTTTTCCTACACAGTAGATCCGGTTACCGTGGTGAGAGAGCCTTGTCGATGGTTGCGCGAAGCTATCGCTTTGACAATACATTCCCCTCCACTCCGACGGTTCACTGGGGGGACCGCATCTCAATTAGAAACGAGGAATCGATTACATGCTATCGATCCTCCGGAGCACCCGTGTCCGGTGGTGTAGTAGTGTCTTGTCGAGCAGTTGAAGTGTTGTTTTCCCCCCGGTCGAACTTTGGCACGTGGAAAACCGTGCCAGCGACACACAGTTGGACGGTCCGATGGGCACGAACGAAACAGTGTCATTTTACATGAGCTTTATGAGCTTTAAGGTGATTCAATTCTATCAAAGTTTTGCAGGTGTGTTAAAAATTCCCCTTTCGATACTGTTTGCAAAAAATAAAGCACCCAATTGGTGCTCGGAATTAATTATTGCACATTCCAACGTTGGAATGGAACAGACAAAAACTCCATTGAAGGTTACTAATGTGTTCCTGGGTCCGTGTTTTTTTTCGACTGCAACTCTACCGGCCAAAAGGCTATTACACTTCTGCACTTTGTTTTCCTTCGTTTCCGGCAACCAAATGTACTGAGAGCCAAAAATCATCGCTGGATGGCAGTTGGAAGGAAAACGTAAAACCAAAATGCGGTTTATTATGTTTGTTGCTCCCATTCGAGCAATTTTATGTAAATCTTCCACATAAAAAAAAGCCTCATCCGTTTTGCGCTTTCCGTAAGCATTCGCCTTCCGAAAAGGGTGATATTCGCTATGAAAAAGCCAACGGGTAATGTTTATCGAGTGGAATGATTACATTTTCTACGATCGCTTATCGCTTTGAATGGGATGCTTCTGTAGAGATACTTTGTTTTATTATTTATCATCAGCGGATACTTAATACCGCTTGTTCATGCATTTTCAATACATCGATTAAAGATTGTTTTTCGGGATGAAAAAGGAAGAATTGTTCATGCTGCATCCTAATTGCAGAATGTGTATCATATTTACTGTGCTTCATTTAAAGCACCGGTAGCTGTTTACCCGGAATGCAATCTGTATAAAATAATCTGCATTTGTAAATTAATTAATATCTCCCGGATGTTGGTTGGGATGGTATGCTTCACGGAAGAAACGAAGCGACAGTCACAGAAACTGCTTCCAAGCGAGCTGGATGGAACGCACACGAGAGTCCCCTTTGCAGAATGGCGTTGCTTCCAGGCTAGTGATGAGCTCTCTGGAGCGTACCCACGACTCCGATCCAATTATTGACGGTCCGATTCCGATTCCGGCAAAATGGGAACCACTAGTTCCGGTCGGAGTCGTCTGGAGTCGTCCAGTGTCGCCAGGAGACGTCCGGAGTCATCCGGAGTCATCCGGAGTCGTGCGGATCGTAGTCTTTCGGAGTCGTAGTCGTTCGGATAGGAGTCTTTCGGAGTCGATCGGAGTCAGAGTCATCCCGAGTCGGTAGTAGTCGTCCGCAGTTGTTCGGAGTCGCGTTCGGAATCGTCCGGAGTCGCTGAGAGTCGTCCAGAGTCATCCGAAGTCATAGTCGTCCGGATCGCAGTCTACCGGAGTCGTAGTCATCCGGAGTCGTCCGAAGTTGTCCGGAGTCGTTCAGAGTTGTCCAGTGCAATGTGCTTGTGATGTTTTTTGTCTTTCACTTTGCGCACTTCGTTTACAGGCTTTTGTTTCGAGGCTCACTCCAGGCGATTCCTGACTACTTCGAACGACTCTGGATAATGCTGGGTGGACCTACCTTCCGGGAGTTGGTTCCGACATTTTAGAAGTTGGATCGAAGATGTCTCCGAATTTTTGCCAACTTTACCCATCACTGCTCCAGACTGTTTGATTGGGAAAGCTTCAGAAGGCAACGAAATTTCCACTTCACACACATGCCTTTGCTAATAAATCCTTCCCTAGCACACAGACGCGCGCACAGTTTTCCCTCCGCGGAATCTGTAATTGAATTCGGAAGATGGAAGTGAAAGCTCACCAAACAAGCGCAGCGATCCAAAAGGGGAGACTAGTGGTGGTGGTGGGACATGGTTTGCACTAAAACCCTGCTGGAAGTGTAAACAACATGTAGATGCATCCCCGTGGACCACCAGCAAGAAGGATGCTTCTCTTGGAAGATGG
This sequence comes from Anopheles gambiae, assembly GCF_943734735.2. Classification (NCBI taxonomy): domain Eukaryota; kingdom Metazoa; phylum Arthropoda; class Insecta; order Diptera; family Culicidae; genus Anopheles; species Anopheles gambiae. The sequence continues at coordinate 8,891,121 of NC_064601.1, read as the reverse complement.
AAAATCGATAACCAACTGAGCTGAGATTGCATATGTCTTACTCCGTTTTTGGTTGGAAGGCGCGGATTAGTGTGAGTGGGTGTGTAAGACACGGAATGTTTTGAAGTCGACGAGATAGATGGCACAACAACAACATCACGTCTTCCCCCCACGTCACCACCCTGCTGCACTTCAAAACACTCAGTGCGGCGGGGAGGTGAGTACGTTAAGTGTAACACGTGTGTGCATATGTGCAACTCCCCCCCAAAAACAAAACGATGGTTTGCTCGTGTTTCTAGCGCATCTCAAACTCACATGGACAAACTACCACACGCAAACAAACAGCCCAACAGAGGATACACGGTGCGTTTGCTACAGGGGAGGCACATATGTTTTTAAATGTATTGGATTGTTTTTTTTAAATGATTTTTAGAAATAGCTCATCTTTACTCTCTATCCCAAACGAATGCAAGTGTGTATGATTGGATTGCAAATGAGCAAAAAAGGTTCCGAAGGCTGTTCCGAAAATATTTCCAATTGGATTTGTACGGGTGCGTAAGCTCACTTCAACACGCTCACAACCCAGTGAGCTGCAAACATAAAGCTTTAACTTTGTAGATTAGGCTTAAACAGCTTCAGCACAGTACTTCTGTCGTTTGTTAAAAATACATTACACAAGCAGTAGACATGTGCGCTTTGTGGGATGGCTGGCTGGAGGGTTCAGTTCAGTAGAACGCGAAAAACAGGTCGCAAGTAGCTATAAATAGTACACAGTTTGTTAGAGCTTCACCGGTTAGCAAGAAGGGACCCAAACCACTCTCGCTGTGCCTTGATTGTGCTTGTTACGGCAGTTTTTAAAGACGTATGGCATTTAAGCTAGCTACAGCTACTTACTAACGAAATATGGCAGCTGCTGGTACGGGCCAGCAGTAGAACACGTGCGCGACCCCAGGTACGGTAAAGGACTCCCGAAGTGCTCAAAATCCGACCGTGTGCAAGCAACCCGAAAGGCCCGAGAAAATGTGTAAAATACGGCGATCGTTTTTCTTCTTCGGTAAGATTTTACACACCAACCACACACCCACACACACACACGCTCCGGATGATGTTGGAGGAAAGCTTCACCAAAACGCACTTGCCCGTTTGTTTCTTCCCCCCTTTGCAGGCGAAAGGAAGCAAAGCAGAGGGAAGAGTTATTGTTAACGTTGTATCTCATCACCACCTACCATCCACCAGCACGCCCACACGCACACACGCACAAAAGCACCAAAAGGAAAATAGGCTTACCGGGTGAGAGACACAGCAGGGTACACAATGTGAAAATTTGCACATTCATTTCCGAGGAACTGCACCTGTTTCACCTGGGGTTTTTTTCTTCTCTTCGTTTATTGTTGGCACGCTGCTGTCGATTATTAGACTGCCTCAAGAAAATGGCAATGATGGGGAAGCGAGAAAGAAGGCAGTGCGTGGGGCGGGATGTGGTTGGAAAATCGAATCAAAAATCCCCTTGCTCGAAAGCTTTGAAAGTTTGCTACTGCTGCTGCTGCATGCCACCATCAACCTTCCTACCTCTACCCCATCCATAAATATCGGATGCTTTTGGCAACCTCCTCGGGGCTAACGACGTCTTTGCGCTTTTGAAGGGGAGAGAGAGAGAGCAGGGAATCCTGTTGGGAGTTGGCACCTGAAAATGGGCAAATAAAAAGTACGCTCCGAAATTATGATACAACCCCCCTGATGGTAGGAAGAAAGGTTACAGCGTCCAGATTGGTCCAATACACAAGGGGGAGGGGGGAGGGGGGGGGAGTCGGAGTATTGGAAAATGTCGAGGGAAAAAAGGACGATTTGTTAACGAGATTTCTGCTGAACGACGCAGGTGGTGTAACTTTGGGCGAGAGTTGTTTTATAAATTGTTGTTTGTTTTTAACTGCACCCGTGCTTCTTGCGCTGATTGTTGGTGTGTTATGTGTGTGTGTGTGTGTGTGTCTGTGTGTGCAAGGGCAGACAATATGATTCATTTTTCTTTTTAAAGGTCAACAATAATGATGTCTTTAGCGGAACGAGTAAGTGCATGCTATTAGATGTTTGCAGAAATATTAGGAAACTTTAAGGATCATGTTCGAAGAGATCTATTACTGGCTTTGAAAGTAACTAGCGAAACTTTAAAGGCGATTAATAAGGTGTGTCAGAGTTCTATGAATCATTAACGTCGGTACGTTTTGTTTGAGCTCCAAATATCACACAATTCAATTACAAGTAATACATTTTCTTATTACCAATATGAACAATTTCGATATTATACTTTATTGTATAAAATTGACAAATGTCAGTTTATAATATTTTGCTCTCTTTAAGGACTCCAATGTAATGGACCTATATTTAAAATCTCTATTAGAAATTCCCTTACTATTCTTATTCGTTGAGAACCACTGAAAATCCTGTTGGAATAAAAAGGGCAAGAAAATATTCGCCTCCCTCCAGCCGCTCAAGCAAATCCACCATGTGGCTGGATAAAATCAACACAGAACACACACACACACGCTCGCACACCCCTTGTGAAGGGTGCAAAAGGGAGTGGAAAAAGGGAACAGGGTCGCTGAACAGCTGCAGCTGTTTCTGACCGTTATGGTGCGGCTTGTTTTCAAACACAACACTCGTTCGTCTCGCGCCGTACCCGTACACGCATACTTCACAGCTCACTGCGTTGTACGTGTATTATTGGTGCGTGTGCGTAAGCTTGATGCGCGGCCGTCGTTTGGTAGTGGTAGACGATGCTAGCCGCGCGTTCTCCATTGACAACGCTTGTGGTTGTGGTGGTGCAACATAACTTTTTTTTTCATTTAAGAACATCCCTACGCTAGGCTATGTATCTGTGTGTGTGTGTGTGGGTAGAGTAGAAAAGATGCGTGAACATACAGCATAAAGCGGACACGCGAGAAGAGGGCATTTGTTTTTGTCAGTTAGAACGAAGAACGCGCGCGCGCACACACTCACCAAAGTGCTGATCGAAGCGAATTTGAAGGCTGACATTCAAATTGCTTACTGTGTTTTTTCAAGATCAAGTGAAAAGTTCCCCGTTTTTGTGTTTTTGGTGCCATTCTGCAATGCCGTCTACCGGTAGGAGTCGAAAATGCGAGCTGCTGTCGGCGCTATAAGCTAAACTAGGGTTAGGGGGTGCTTCAAGACGCGCGTGCGATCCGCCGACGCAGAAGTTGGTTACGCGAAAGAAAGAAGGGGTCGGCAAATGTGAACATGAGAAAGTGCAACCACCGATCGTTTGTGGTTCGCCGGGGCGCGTGTGTGTTTGTTTTCAGTTTGTGTGTGAAGTTTGAGCAATGCTTTCCAACGATGAAGCTAATAAATGAATCTAGAAAACAAGCGTCTCGAAAGTGAAACAAACAGGGAAATAAAATCCCAACCACCTCCACACACACACAGATACGCGTGTCTCGCGCCGCTCCTCTTGCTTCTTGTTATGATGATCGTGTGCGGTGCTCAGTATGATGGTGCCGAGTTTCCACAAGTTCAATTAAAACTCACAAAAAGGAAGAAAAGCGAAAAAACAAACCTTCCCGTTATGGCTTTAACCAGGCAGTGCCAAGTGTTTTACGCTTGTAGTGGGTGTGTGGTGTGTCTGTGAAGCCGAAGGAAATGTTGAAAGTATTAAAAAACGCGTTAGAAAAGTGTACATTTTTATCGTCTTGTGTTTGCACATAACACTCACGCACACATGTACACATACCGAAAGAAGCTCCCGCGTTGCTGTGGTGACGGGCTTTGGAAAATGTGAAACGTGTGCAGTGAAGAGGAAGCAAGAACGACGTCGTCGACAGTGCAGTGAAAAACCTTCTTCCCGCGCGCGCACACACGGTTCGAAAGATAACACAGGAAGGAGAGAAGAAACGCAGCGTGTGTGTGAGGGCGTGCGGGGGCCCCGTGTGTTGTGGCTGAATGTATGTTGGAAACGTTCTCCACCTTTTTCCCAATGTGTGCCCCGCATAACAAAAGGAAGAAAGAAACGGTTGGCAATTGAGCGTGGAAAGCAAATCGACAAACGACGTGGAAGACAAGAAGCTGGATGGATGGGCGGCAACGTAGCAAACAAAAAAAAGTGAAATTAATCGCGGAAAAATTGCTTCACTGTCTCATTTTCCGAATGAAATGAAGAGTGAATTGTCGTGCCGCGAGCAGTCGGGAAAAAAACAGTGGGAAGAAAATCCTCCGTAACGATGGAAAGATGGAAAACCGAGGAGAAAGAGAAAGAGAGAGAGAGAGAGAGAAGCACAGAAGAATGAAGATGGAAAACAAGTGAAAATCCACTCCCTTTTGGGGGCTGGTGGCCATGATGATGTCGAGCTGAGTTCGAGACAAACGTGCGCGCGTGTTATGGGAAGGGAATATTCATCTGGAAAATGAAAAAAAAAAACACAAAAGAGGGAACCAACCGTCTTCTCCACTTCAGCTTTACATTAGCTGGATCGGCGTCAACATTGCCTTTCTCCCATATTGGCCAAATAGATATGCAAAAAGAAAAAAACAAAAAAACAATTGTGTGCTACTTGGACCATGCAGCCTAGATCCGACCGTGTACCGAACGTCGCTCTGTCACCTTGGAGCTGTTGGTGTCGGCGGCGGTTATTTGAATTCAAACTGTCAAATTCCGTTCAGTTTCAGATTCACTTTCGTGCTGTGTTTGTCGCGCGTTCTATTTACGCTTCTCCCAGCCCGCTTCGAGGGATGGCTCTTTACGCTTGTCTGGCTTTAACTTGGCTGTTGGCGGCTATGCATAGCCTGGGGCCGTAAGCAGAATGTCAAATGATGTGTTTGCTCGGCGCACACAGAACGGGTTAAGAGCGCACGAGAGCTTTTTACCATACCGTACGCGTAGCGGTTTGTTTTGATAGTTGCTTTCATAGCTAACCTTTCCTCTTTTTTCTCTCTCTCTCTCTCTCTCTCTCTCTCTCTCTCTCTCTCTCTCTCTTACGACACTCCGTTGAGATAAGGGTCTAGAAATGGAAGACATTGTTGTGCTGTCAGTTGTGGAGCAAAAAATGAACAATTTAATGGTGAGGCGAGAGTCATGGGAAGAAGCAAAGCACCGTCACCGGAACCAAAAAAAGCTTGTCAAGCTTTGACAACCTCGACAGGGTTAAATCATCCGGATGTTGTCATGTTGCGGTTCGTCGCGTCAAAAATATTAGGTGTCCGTTCGCCCGGTCCCGTAAGCACCCCGTTAGGTTGGCGTATTGCTTTCTTTCTTCTTCGTTGCCACAATTTTCCCGCCTCCACCTGCGTATTGTTTGTATCGCTGGGGCCGAAGCAAAGAGGCTTTGTTTGAAAAGGAAAGCTGCGGAAATTGTATTACTACCGCGCACGGTGCGAGACGCTGTTTTCTCCCACGCACGGCAATCGGCGGGGGACGTACGAGCACGGCTTTCGCCTCAGTGGGGAAAGAGAAAGTAAGTTTCTCTACCGCGCACGCGGGCGACGGTTTTTCCATCTCGCGATCGCAATGAAACGAGCTTTCCTCTTCGATCGTGTTAGATGCTGCATCGCATTACTACTACTACTACTACTCCATTGTATCGGGGAGGGTGCAGATGACGACGAACACCACGGTAGTTTGCTGCCGCGTATCGCATTCATCTTTGCTTTTATGTAACGGATTAATTACATCTTTCGTGGTTCATGGGGTTCCCGGGAACTGCCACGGTGCCACCGGCTCATTAAACTGTGCAACTTCGACAGACGGTGGGACGGTTCTTGCTGTACCCTTTGGTGTAGTCATCCTTATGTCACAACGCGCGCGCGCTATTGACAAGGCTATAATCGGCCACAGTTTTGAGCATTATTTGTGCACCGGTTACGACGTTTGGGAAGCAAGTGGAATGTAAATGTTGGAAGGTTTCGTACCCCCGCCAAACGATAGAAATCCCTTGCTGGCTTCCGTGAACAGATTGCTATCATTTCTCGAAAGTCAGAAAACAAGTCATTGTGTTAAGCGTCGGATGATTTACTTGGGCTGCTACCGACGGGGGGGGCTGATCTAATCATTCCGTTTCGGAATGACAGCATAAATGTGTCCTTCCTCGAACGTGCCGAACATGTTCAAACAACTTATCAATCAAGCGGTAGAAAACCCCGAAAATCCCTTCCAAAATGCGTTGCGCCGGCAGCCAACAACACCATCAAACAAATTCACGCTGTAAGCGAAACAAACACATAATAATCATTTCTGGCAACCTCGCAATTCTTCCTGGCCCGGGGCCGATTTGTGGGCCGTGTTCCAAGCGCCAAAAGCGAAGAAACCAATTTGTATCCCTCTTCTCCATACCGGCGTTCCCCAGAAGGAGCCGGCTTTTCCCATCCGAGCATCCCAACCCTAAACACGATGGACGACGACGGCTCGCAGATGCCTCCTCCCGGATCGCTGGCGGGGCAACACCAACAAATCGACCTCAATTTGGCACCCGATGGCAGCTGCTCGCTTGAAGATCGCTTCGCCAACTCACCCGCCGAACCGTCGTCAATCCTGTGACCTTGTTTCGCTTTTTGACAAACCAAAAACGGAAGAGGATGAAAAAATCGTCCCACCGGAATGGTGCGCTTTGCCACGGGCCACTACACGGTACGGATCCATTAACAGCTGGTTCGGAAGGATGGAGGGAGGATGCGAAATGGGGAATATTTGGCTCTCTCGCATTTTCTGACCTACCCATAGACCCGAAGAAGCGTGCGTTGAGAGAGGAAAGAAGGAAAAACACCATTCACGGATGAGTTTCCAGTTTCCCCACGAGGCTTGACCACGCGGTGTCACGGTGAAACGGCAGAACACACACACACCCCGTACTGTGAAGGGACGGGGAGGGGGCATAAAAACTCTCGATGGGCAACCGTCAGGAATATGGGGCAGAGGATTTGCAAGGGTCTTGCGTACTTTGATGGAATGACGTTTTGATACTTTTTGGCACGCCGCGCGTCTAATGCTTTAACGAAATTTCGAAGCAAACGATGCTGGATCGATGCTGCACAAAGGAAATGGGACACACCTGGAGGAGGAAATCGGCTATTTAATCGGTGTGACATTTTGAAGGTTCGCCACGGATGTACCACGGCCTCTCGGTTGACTCCCTTTTTGGGCATTTCTTTTGACTCGAAAAAGGACTCTTTCCAGCAGAAGGGGAAATAGCATAATTTACAGTAAAGATGGAAACGAAGCAAAGAAGTCAAGCATAAATCAAGGTTTGTGGGATCGGGTTTTTTGAGGGAGGGTGTCCCTTTTTCACTTTTCATACTTTTGAGCCATTGGTGATGAATGTGCTGACTAGCGAAAATACGAATAAATAGCGAATTTTACACATATATAGAGAGCACAGAAGGAAAATCCAATTTAAAATATAATAATTTACGAAGTGGTTTTGAGACTCGAACTTACATTTTCCCTGTCGCAAACCGAACACGCTTGCATTGAACCAGAAAGCTCCATGGGAGCCAGCACGCAAGCGTTCAATAAGAGCTGTAAATGTGTTTTGCTCCACTAAATGTAATGTATCGTAGCAGATACAAACCATTGTACCTTAACGGACAAATGTCCTGACATCAATATTTAAAGCTAATGTATATTGCCCGCGCCCTAACTAAGCCGTCACGCTTTGATTGAAATATTGAAGCATTGGACTGCCATCAGCGCGACCTGAGCGCGACTGTATTTGTAGCTTCGGTTCACATCAATCGTTCTACTCAATCAGCAGACCGAAATTGTAGTAATTCGATTACGTACATCTCGCTTCCTACCCCCCTCCCATTTTCATCCCCTTTTCCGAGCGCCTGGCCAGGTTCCAGGGCATCCACTAATAAACCTTGTGTGTGTGTGCCTCGGCACGACGACCCCGTGGGGAAATCGAGGTGTGCCTGCTGTCCTTTTCCCACCGTGTAACCCCCGTAGCTAATTCTGAAAGCAATTCGTTATCGGGAACTGTGGGGGCACGCGAGGCTCATCATTCATGGACCCTTTTCCCCCTCTCCCCCTCCAAGACGACGACGTCAGGCGCCTCCCTTGCGCCTCCACCGGCGGAGTGTCGTCTGCTTGGTGGAGTAATGATGTGACGTGACGAGATAAAAGTACGATCACAACACAACTAACAAACGCGGACCCCTTCGACACCCCTTCCCGGGTAACACCCCGCCGCACCCTGGTGGTCCTGTGCGCATCGAACCCGTGCGGGTGCTGGTCGTCGTCCCATTGATTGTGAGTAATGGTTAAGCGAGCAGCAGAAGCGGCAAAATGACAACGAATAAAAACTTCACTACGAAAACTCTGGTGCTCCGCCGGGAAAGAGCTCGCGCTCCCTGCCCAAACTTCAAACGGGAAAACATTTCGTACCGAAAATTGTGCTCCCATCCCACCCCTCCCCCAGAGGGCAAAAGGAAATGAAGGCAGCATAAATGGAAATACTTTGGTGCGCGGTGGTACCATCGTACTGCGAATGTCACAAATTCCGACGCCAAATTCGGGCGCGCCGCTCTCTGCAATTGTAAACATTCCCGGGCAGAGCATTTCCGCCGCTGGGTGGATGGGGTGCCCCGTGCGCGCTCGCAAATGCCATCAACAAATCGAGTTTGGCACTTTCTCGTTGCAAAAGAGGGAATGTTGTGCGCCATTTTGGGGTTTATTTTATTTTATTTCAGTCTCGTTGAGTGGCATTGATGGGAAAAAGATTTCAATCAAGCCAGAAGATTGGTTGGGGGACCTCCCCTTTTTGGAGGATGGCTGGAGTGCGGAAAGGAGAAGCAAAATGGGGAGAAATTGTGTGCACGCATCCCATAAGCAAATGAAAGGCCCCGGGAAGGTCGTTGGTGCAGGCGACAGCAGCATCCGGAACATGTTTTTGAACATGGCGGAAGAGGTGCGGAAGTTCGGTTGCAAAATACATCAACAGGCGGCTGACGACGGCGACGGCTGGTTGGTGAAGGCGAGACAGTTGCGAGAAAAGTTGCAAAAATAAATGGATAGGTTTGATGTGGCCACAGCCTGTTTCCTGGTACAGCAAAGGGTGGAGTGCGTACAGCCTGGAAACATTTGGCAGTAGCACACTTGCGCGCGGGCAAGACAAAAGACGCAAGTGAGCCTAAGGTTAACGAGCAAGACGTGCAAAAGAGAGGAACACAGGCAAGGGTTAAAAGTTGGCTGGTGGTGGAAAAGTCACAGGAAAACTTTGCCCGACCGAAGGAGGAAAGCCCAGTCGAACATCATCAAACATTTTCATTAACCGTTTCCTCGGAGGAAAACTTGAAGCTGCAAAATTATCCTCCCATTCTGATGGTACTACTGCGCTCCTCCGATCTCTTCCCATGCACCACTCCCCTCGGGTTTCTAAGATGGTCGTGTCGTTCGTAAACTCTGCTCTTGCTACTAGTTTCTAGTGCCGTCAAGTTGGTGCGCGGTGAAACTTCCCGGTCGGGTTTGTGCAAGTTTCTTCAGTACCGCAGCACGCAGTTCCCTTCGCTACTACCCCCTTGCCTGCCACAGTCAGGTGTACTCGAGGCGGGGCGGCGGGTTCGTTAGCATGATGCTGCTGCTGCACCGTCTCCGGGGCCAAAGAGTTTCTAAATTTTATTATCCAACCAGTGTCATCAAAATCCGATCCCCGGGTGAGTGAGATCATCCGCGCCAGTGTGTCCCCAAAAGATCATAGCAAAGAGCCGGTAATCAAATATTGTGCAAACTGTCGGAAGTAGACGTGTAGACGTGTACAGAGCGCGATAAGCTTTCGCCATGGTGGCGGCCGCTATACAGATCCAATGCTAAGCTCGCGACACACCGCAAAACTAGTACCACCAGCACCGTAGATGTGGTTTTTATTGGAAAAGTGCTCGCTGAAAAAGTACGCCTGCTGGTGGAGGTTTTTGGTTGCTTTTGCGACAAAGTGAATTGGTTTACATTTTTACAGGACATTCTTCGTGTCTGATGCTTTGTGATTCACAATTGAATACACTTTGTGTCACAAAAAAGTGCTATTTTCCCTATTCCCATTTTGTAAGGGACGCTGTAACCTTTTTAGGAGCGCAAATTGTAATTTATTTTTTATTTCCCCCAGAAAATGGACACCATTTCTGTGTAATTTTTCATTTACTCGATAGCAGTGCAAAGCAAAGCAAAATGAAATATATTTTCCAGTCACACAGCAAAACAGCAATTAGTTGACCGAACGAACCGACCGACTGGTGGCCGCCCCATCCTCTGAGGCGATATGAAACATTGCGCGCTACGTGTGCGCGCCATATTTGCTGCCATCTTCCCATTTGTCGTCAGCCGTCTCTTGATTTGTGGAAAATCTTTGTTCTACTTTTATCATTACAACAACCTTCTCCTCGCTTCCTCAGCAGCAGCAACCCGCTGGGTATTGCGTGGTGCATAATTTCACCCACTGCAGCAGCGCTTCCCTGTCCAGCATGCTGCCTGCGCTCTTTGTTGTGTGGAAGCGTGTAAAGCTTTTGCCCTCCGTTTTTTTGCGGACGACACGGTAGAATCATGACCCGAACGCCCCTTGAAGAGTATGCTCTCTAGTAACCGAAGCGGAAAAGCGAGCCACTTTGCTCGACGCGGATTAGCTAAGATAATGGATTTTTATCGCCCGAAAGGAATGTTTGTGTGTGTGTCCCCGGTGTGAGGTGGAGATGATGGGTGGGTTGGCAGCACCGGTTCGGTTTTAGACCATTCTCTTATCCCCTGGGTGGTACTGTCGTAGAATATTTGATCAGTACTTTGGTGTGCCCGTCGCTCGCTCGCTACTCACTCGATGGCGGTAGCGAAGCGCTGAGCGTCTAATGGAATTAGGCAGCATTTTAAGGCTAATGAAAGAGTCCAGGAGGTCCAGGGGAGAAGTGAAGAGTCGTGCTAAAAGTTTGCTACCAGAGAGTTGGGTTATTTTTAAAAGTTGTTATATTTGTTTCGGCCCAGAGATAATGATCCGTACTCAAACAAACGCCGCTTTGGTGGAGGGGACTATCGGGAAAAAGGAGAGCCGCCTAGGCCGACGGGAAGGTTCAGACAGTTGACCTTGAGATGTTACTTTGCAAACAAGCAAGTACTTTCCATAGTATCTTTTACACCGCACAAACATCACATGCATCACAAAACAGTAATGGAAACCTTTATTTGTGTTCGCTGTCGTTAGTTTTTGAACAAACTTTGCGTATTGTTTGTTGTTACTGAGCGCACACGTCTCTTCACCGGCGGCCGTCGTCCGAAGCGAAGCGTGTGTCATAAAACTGTGCTCTAACGCGTTGTTTTTTGCTGGGAATTTAGTGTCGTGCTCGGCAAGGTCGTGGTGGTGGTGGTCGATGTTTGTGTGAAATGTCTACGCGTTCTACGCAAACCATTGGAATTGGGTGGTTTGGCACTAAAGTGATGTAAGATGGCATGTTTCCCAATGGGCGAGAACCGTACAATTTTTCAGCTAGTATCGCAAGGCTCGCATCCTAACCTTATCCAGCACGAGGAAGCCTAGAGGAACATAAACCATAAAAGTACATTTAAATGACTTTGGCAGGTGTGAACAGAAGTTGTGCCGGGTTGTAAAAAAAAAATAATCGGAATTAATTAATAGATACCCGCAGCGTTCTACACTCCATTGGGGCTGCGTTGTTGGAAAAGCTCCGGCCTTACTAAGCGCAGGTGTGCAGGCAGGTTATGCCCACCGAGACAAGCGCTGCTTTTGCTGTTTTTCCCGACGCCTTCTCTGGGCCGGTAGTATCGCTGGGTAGTAGGTAGGCAATAAAATTAAACTTTTCGCAATTAATTGCTTCATGGCGCATGGCGAGGCAAGCAAAGAACGCTTCGTCCTTCCAGCAGTGTGCTTTATTCTGTTTTCCCATCCATAGTATCCATCACCTTGGCATATAACCAAACTGCTGGTGGACGGGGTGCTGTGTTAGGGCAGACCGTTGAGCGTAGCCTACTTCTTCTGCTCGCTCATTTTGATGTGTGCTTCACGTGGCTAAAAAGCGCGCCGTTGTGTGATTTAGAGGCTTTCCGGGAAGGAGTTTTGTGTGATGAAAAAAGATTGTGCCTCACATCTTGCACATGCATCCCCATCCCTATCAGCAGCATGGACGGGAAGACTCAGCGCATATTAAGCAGGTTCCGGTTCTGCAGCATGTGTGGTGCTGAAGTTCAATTCCCGCTAAATTTAGGCTCGTACACACCTGGTTTGGTGTATTTGTGTTTGGCACGCAGAAAACTTTAACAATCAACTCAAATTCAGCTCGGAGGCGGGATCGGAAAATTCAATCCCATCATTCTTCCCATCGTCCCAAATGAGCGAAAGAAAAGAATGGGACGCGTTGGGAAAGCACACAGAACTTTTTGAACCCTTCGCGGTCGGTAATAGCGCACGTCGGCGTTAATACGATCGTGTGCTGTAAGCGTATAGCTTAAGTATATACAGAAGTCTTACGAGAAGTCCCAGATCTGGCAGGCACGTGCCACACGTCTCATTTCAAGTTCTGGAACAAGCATAGGCTGCGTGCGCCTGAAAGGTAGGCTAGCCGGGAAACACCAACGTAAAAAATGATTGTTTTTTTCTGTTGTCGATGTTTGGGTTAATAATCTCTCTAAGGTACAAAGGCGCAGAGGAAAGAGTGTTTGCAGCTTCATTCCGTGAGTGAATCTATTGCTTACTTTCACAAGGTCATTTTACACGTTATTCTGCAAAATCGTAAAATTCTGCAAAATGTCTTTTTTCTACTGTGCACCATTCATCACCGTTAACGGGCGTTTTTAATCGTTCCGAAAAAAGGTGTACTAAATATCAATATTCGGATGCTTCGGATGAAAGTTGTGAACGCGCGCACTCGCTGCAGAACAAACGGCAAAGCTAAAACTCTCGTTAAAGCTCGATAACAGATGGTGTACGGTTCATTCGCGCTTAGCGAAACCCATTAAAACACTGCTTGCGCTGCCCTCTTATTGCCGAACTGACGACAGTAATGGGAAAACTTGTTCTACAAGCGCTAAGCGCCGCGCCCAGACGGTGATTTATCAATAAATTTGATTTCATGCAGATTTTTAAAATGAAATCCACACTTTATATTCCAAGCCTGCCTGGGGAAAGGAGGGTCGTTGAGAAATAGCGGTGGACGACAATTCGGGTATTACATTTTACCGATTGCCCAATCGTCTGGGACGGCCACGTTTCTGTGTAAGCCCATCATCGTGGGGCTTACCGAGAATGAACCCCGGGAAAAGCTCAGTAACGATTGAAATTGCTTCATTTCGGCAGAACACGGCACGAGAGAAAGCTTGAAAAGCAGCAGCAAGGAAAAATACAACCGAAAATCACGGTCGAAAATCGATGGGGATGATCTTTTCTCAATTACGCTCACTTGAGCGCAAAATGCTCTAAGCGACAGACCGGAGCACGCCGGAGCACAGCGCAACGAAAATCGGTAAATCACTTTTCATTCCAAGTTTCATCTCGACTCACACACTCGACTAACGCAGCGGGAGGAAAGTGATTTCGCGTCTACTGCTTTACTGCCATTGAACTTACAGCAAGTACGGCCCACACAGCAGCGAACCAGCTGCTTAGAAATTGTATTATCATCCGCTCTTTTCTATGGCCATTCACTGCCACCCTGTCAGTGGTTGCCAAAATTAGACAGTAAGGTACGGTGGATGGAAGTTGCTAGAGAAAAAAAGTAACCAAGAAACGTAAGAAGTAAACGTGAAGCAAACAAGGAACGTGCAGCAAGGATTTTCGACACTATTACACTAAACGTAATGAAATGTACAGCACACATACACACAAACAGAAAAGTAGGCAACGAATAATTAACGAAAGTCCGAAGTACTTCCGGTTCGTTTGGTTTGGTTTGTATTGCTGGCCACCCCGTCATCCGCATCATCATCATCATCAACGGTGCCTGCCGGAAACGAAGCAAAGGCTACGTCCGTCGGTGGTTTTCTCGGTAACGCCTGCAAGGTAGGCTAACCGCACAACACCGTGGTTACAGTACAGCGCTCGCGCGCCACCTAATCAATTTCCTCGGTGCTAGCGCACGTCTTGACAGCTTCTTAATGCTTGCATAAGCTTGTTTAAGCCTCGTTTCAACGGTGTGTGTGTGTGTGGGGGGGGGGGGGGGGCACAAACAAAGAAAGATACGGACAAAATAGATCGAGAAAGGAAACGTGGGCACAATGAACGGGACGAAAGGGTGACAGCAGCATGAACTGTGGATCGTAATTAAATTTTCTACCGGTCATGAACCGCGCACCCCGTGTGCACTAAGCATTGATCAAACGGCTCTACTGCTTCACCAGCGTCCTTCATCCAGTGTTTGGGCATTTATTTCCCTTCCAAATGCCTTCCTTCTGGACCTTAAGGCTTGATTAGGGTGTCGAGTTTCTTTTCCGTCCGGCCCCAGAGCCGAGCGCTGATTTGCAGCAGTAAATTTTCCGCCAGCCCTATAATTTACCGGCCCGGCTCTCGATAATTTATTTGGCAGACCTACTAGCAGTAACCTACCATGAAGCAGATTAGTGCAAGCTTGAATTGAAGCCTGTCGTCCGAGGCTCCCCTTCCTTTGCGGGAGTAATTTTCCGCGATGCGAAATCATTATTATCACCGGCCGTGTATTTGGAACAAAAGTTTCTCCAAATCTGCCTAGCCGCCAGAGTGTTACTTCCGTTGCCGACTGCTTTTCGGCAGGTCCTCCGGATTAAGTACAGTGAACCCTCTCTTATTTGAGAGGCGATGGGACTGTCGAATAAGAGGGGTTTTCAAATTACAGAGGTTGAAAGTGAATGAAAGGTCCATACAAATTAGAAAAAACAGAACATTTAGTATGCAGCCCTAACTGTTGCCATAGGAAAATGCGAACAAAATCGCCAATTTGAGCATACATCTTTCAATAACCATGGCAACACCATACACAAATAAGAGGGATACAGATTTCAGAGGTTTTCCAAATTAGAGGTACAAAAATGTACTGGAAATCAAGGGACTGTGCAAAATGTTCAAATAAGAGAGGTTTTTCAAATTGGAGAGGTGTCAAATAAGAGAGGGTTCACTGTATTTCAATTTGAAGCAATTTTCAGGCATTTTCATTCCTCCGAAAAGTTAGTCTTGGTAGCGCCGGCTCTATTTCTGGTGGCACTCGCCTTGGCCAGTCCACGGCACAAACAATAGCGAGTGCGAGAAGGTGCGCTTCCCCAACCCGATAAGAGAACGATCATGATAAGGGAGAGCCGGCTTTGTTTGCTTCTTAGTGTACTCATCCAGAGCTCATCCTGTGCCTGTGCTCGTAGATTGTTCGAGTTGTCGCCTTACCTTTCCTTATCTCACAGTGTGTGGAGCTCATATTGGTCTCCATTTCGTGTCCGTTCCACGGCGCTCCTGCTGCTGCTGTTCTCTTGCTCTACCTACCAGCCGACCACCTTCTAAAACCACCGGAATACCTTCCGGTGTGCGGTGTAATCTGTCAGCCCTCTTCAACCGAGGCGACAACCGAGGCAGGACGAAAAAGTGTGTCGCTGATTAAAAAATACCGTTCCACACCAGCACAAGGATTAAGTTTTGCGCCAAGGCGTCGTTCGTGTTTGTATTAAAGCACGGCGGTGTTCTGTACGGTTTTAACGCTTTAAAAAAACACAGAGCCAGGACTTTGGGATCTCGGGGGTAAGAGTAGAGTGATGGTGGCTGTGTGCTTGGAATAAATTGATTCCAGCAGCGAGCCGAATTAAAGCATTTACTTTTGTGACGCCCGTGAAGGCGGCAGGAAGGGGAAACTTTACTTACGGCTCCCTGTGCCAAAGACGCTTGCCCTTCTTATTTGCCTCCTTCATTGCAGCTAATCCTACTCGGAAAAGTCGAAAGATTAAGCATGTTTAATTGTTGGAAAACAAAATTACATCCAAACGTAAATATTTTACTTCATCCTGTCAGTGCTGTGGGCATGCCTCTGGTGTGAGGAGAGGTGGGAGTTCACAAAACTTTTCCAATTCGATGTGACCTCCTTATGTATGTTTGTCTGTCTTTTTCTATTGGTACAGGGTACAAGTCCTTCTCGTGTACTTGTACTGACCGTTTACTCTTTCGCACGGAGTCGTCGGAACGGAAAAAGCGTCCTTCATTCGTTTTGCACAAATTAAATCCTTTCGTTCCATTTTCCCGGTCCCGGCACAAGCCCCACGCAAGTTTGTGCCGTGCCGTGTACTTTGCTATTAGTTTGACACAAATCGTTTGGCACATCGGTACGTTAAATGGTGGGAATAATAATTCATAATTTAACCTTCTTTGCTCAGGTGCAGCCATGGAAGAGGATGTGGCGCATAGAAAGGAAGCACACTAATAACGCCACAAATGACATCCGAAGCAACGAGAGTGGTGCTCTCTCGAACACAAGCCCACCACCATCTCGTTCAAATCAAGACGAGTTCGTGCTTTCTGTGATGCAAACGGACGACGAATCGCGTTTTCTACAAGGGGGACGACGGTGAAAGGCAGCCATAACTATTCTTAGTAGTAGCATCCTTCAGCGAAAACTCTTGACAGAATTGTTCCGTGCAGTTTTATTAGAACCCAGTGCCGTTCCTGCAAGGGACCATATTCATACCGCTTGTGCCCGCAAGCGCGCTTTTCTAATTGAGTGTTAGCGGATAACGGTTGTGCTCCTCGGTTTGAATGTGACATCAAGCAGCGAAACGCCGGCTATCTTGCATCGGTAGCGCAAGCTACTAGCAATCAGTCAATCCTTTCGAGCACTTGTCGAGGCTGTCTATTTTGCGCATTCTGAGCAGGCACGAGTGTGTTAAGAACGATTTGTCAAACCGCCTTTTCCCTCGGCATGGAACACTCCAAGAAAAAGGGATCAGTCGAGCATTAAAAATTCCGTCTTTTCCCTTTTTTCAAACGAAACAAAAGGCAAAAGCTCTCTGGCACGTGTGTGTGCATTGGCGGGGTGCATTGGCACGTTGCGTGTCACGGTATGTCACGGACAAAAATAGCGCCCGTAAAGTATATATCGCTAAGTGCGCTTGATTTCCTCGGTACCAATTAATCGCTAATTGTGATACGTCATCTCGACACGCTCCGGTAAAGCACCACCTCTCATTAGGTGCTAATTCGAAAGGAAGGCCTGAAACTTTCCACACCTTACACACACACACTAACGACGAAGGTGGTTTCTTTACTTCGCCACATCGTTCACGTTATTTTTGCCCACTCGCTGGTGTAGATTTTCCTCAAAGTGTGGCAGGTGAGAGCAGGGGTGGAGGTTCCGTTTTATTGCTTCAGATCAGTGATAAACCATCGAGCTGCGTTGCCCACAGGCTCTCGCTGGATCGCCACCGGGAAGCGGTGTTGGTGTGTGAAGGGAAAACTGTGCCCACAAGAACACAGACTACACTCGTTAGTCCGACGTGATGGAGAGGAGGCCATCGAACAAAGGGTTAACGAGGGGGGGGGGAAGAGCAGAATGACAAAATTAATTACCGATCGCGCGTACGTACGCGGTACCCCCTTCCCTGTTTGATGGGTCACTTTTGGCGCTCGAACAAAACCTGGGTGGGTGGGTCTGGGTGGCGAAAAAAAGGGAAAGGGTCCACACGATAGTGGTGCTTTATTTATGGTGGCAAATTAAATTAATAACTCAATTGTCGTGCGCAAAATTGCGGATGAGTGGTGGAACCATTGTGACGGGCACTTCATTCCTGTCACGCTCGTTTAGTGACGGATCCGGCTGATGGGTTGGTTTAAAAATAGCAATTGGTGTAGCTGAAAATAGAAACCATTTTGAAAAAACGGAAAGTGTATTTCTGATAATGGTAAGGTTGTTCGAACGGAATTCTTTGCCATATTTTGATCAATTTAACGCTGAAACTATTTTTCACCAACTTAATTCAATTATGGTAATATAGTCTTTTTCTGTTATATTTTAACTGCTCTTTCCTCTACGAAAGAAGTAGTAAAAGTAACAGAGAAAATAATAATGGGCTACGCTCTGGCTTAACTTTACCGCATACGCTTGTGCTTTCGCAAGCTGTTGCCAATTTAGCACACGAGCACAACAGGACAAGATTTTTCCAAACGATCAATCCCGCTGTACATGTGTGTGTGTGTGTGTGTGTGTGTGTGTGTGTGTGTGTGTGTGTGTGTGTGTGTGTGTGTGTGTGTGTGTGTGTGTGTGTGTGTGTGTGTGTGTGTGTGTGTGTGTGTGCATATCTGTGTGCAAATTTTACACTCGATTAGTTACGGAGGATAAAATATGGATGCTCGCATGAAGGCGCACCACGCTGTGCTGTAGGGCCATCCACTCTGCGAACGCTTCTCTTCGTTGGCGTAATTAAATAAATCAGACAACCGCCTGTCTCTGTGTGTTGGTGTATGTGTATGTGTGTGTGTGTGGCGAAAACAAGGGACACACAATGACAAGCACCGGATGCGCCACATCACCAAATGTGCCAATGTGCGTTGCCGGGTTCAGCCCCGCTCGCAACCGCGCCGCCCCAGACTGACTGCGCTCTGTTACCAGGCCCAGGCCGTGTGTCGAACATGCTTTCAATGTGCCAAAGTTTCCCGATAATTGATTGCGAAAGGATTACCCCACGCGCTACGAGAGAGAGAGAGAGATAGAGAAAGTAGCAAGCAAAGGGCTGCGGGTTGTTGTGGGAAAAGTTTGCAAACTTTAATCCCGTGCGCCAGTGCGGTTTCCGGGCAGAAGCTTTCTACCCCCGGTTTGTAGCGCAGCACGTATACGCACACATACCGGGCAAAGATAATCAACCGATCCAAGCCACCCATGTGTGTGAGAGTTTGTGGTTGCTTAGCGCTGAGATTTATCGCTCCGGCAAGCTTAAAGCTTTATCGATTAAATTAAGCAAATCGTATGGGAAGGTGGCTACCAATTTGTGGTGAAGATCAAACGCGGAAGAGACTTCTTGTTTCTTTTTTTTTGGGGAGGAGATGGAAACTTACTCAAGAAAGTAGCTTAAAAATTGAACCGACACCGACCGGTACGAACGAAACAATAAATTACTAACCCGGTTTGTTTTACCCGAAACGCCCACAAATGAACGATTTACGAGCACCAATTAGTAACCCCTTTTTATTCGGGTTGCGGCCGAAAACCGACGGCAGCTACACTCTCTTCCGTAAGCGAAATGGAAAATGGTTTTGGGAAAAATCCTGATAGCGGAATGTGCTTCATGCGAAGCAGCAGCAGCAGCAGCGGCGCTTGCAGAAAGCGGGGGAACCAATGTACTGCGGCATTGCATAACATTCAGGCGTAAATCAACTTTCCGCGCCAACGGTGGTCAGGTTGTGTGTACTGAAATTTTAAATTATGTCCCACTGCCAAGTTCACCGCAACGGTTATTTGGAAAGGAAAATAATGATCCTGCGAGGATGAAATAGAGAGAGAGAGAGAGAGAGAGAGAGAGAGAAAGAGAGAGAGAAAGAGAGAACAATTTACTTTCCTTGCGCCTTTTTTATCATCGTGACAGGATCGAGATTTTCGACCAAAGCCGCCGTCCAAACCTCATCCAAACAAACGCGCCATTTTTGGTGGTAATGTTTTTTTTTGCTACTCGCTTTCTCCTGCTGCTGCTGCTTTGTCAATGTCGCACCGAGAGTATCGCGTGTTACTGGAGGTGCTGGTTGGAAGCGATACAGCGTGCTTCGAGATATTAGCAGAAGAAGCTACTCGATCTTTTAATAAGACACCCAACGAACACACACACACACACACCGACAAGGGACTGCGTACACACCGTGTGCTGACGTCAACGCCATAAATAAATAAGCCAAGTGGTTGTAGCACCAGCAGCACCAAGTTTTGCCCGTACTTAGGGGATGCTTTTCGCGCGCACGTTAAGGGATCACATTTTTATCAGTGCTAAAATGTTGTCGCATCGTGTGCGGTTTTCGTTTTGTCGAGTGTTTCGTTCCACTACGTGCGTTTTTGACCTTTGCCTCCTTCCCGTTTGTGGGTGGGGGGGTGGGTTTGGGCACGGGTGGTAATCGCGCTAGAACGCTTCCCATTAAAGTCCCACGGCGCGGTGTGTTGGCTATAATTTATAGATTAATTAAATCGCATCATCTCTCCGATGGGTTCGTCGCTCATTTGGGGCAGCTCAACGGAGCACATGATTTCTGTCCCACCGCTGGTGGGATTGTGGGATTAGAATATACTTTTTTAAAGCATCTTATGATGTTCAAATGAACCCCAAAGACCCTCAGGAAGGTTGGTGGTGTCGTCTTCGCGCGTCATCGCGCCCCGTGACGACAACAGTGAGCCCCCCTCAAACCAAAGGTGACGGTGACAGAAGGTACTGCAGTGCGGATGAAGATATTTTCGCTTCACCAACACCACAGAGGAGTAAGAGAGAGGAGGGACCGTTTCCTTACTGTGCAATCGAGTATTGTGAGTGGACTAGTGGAATCATCTTCCGGTTGCGCTTAGTTTATGGATTCCGGGGGACACATTCCGTGTTTACGATCCAAAAATCGTGCGGCGTGTGTTTCGCGGCTAGAGCGATTATCTTCCTGCCGGGACGGAGTGTGGATCCTTGCCCACTGCCCGCCCCCCCTGCTAAAACACGTGGCCCGTATAGATTGGACTAAGCACAATCGCTCCTTCCAGGCAGCCTTTAAAATGTCGCGGTTTGTGACGAGGTGAAGAAGAAGTGTTTGTCTTATGTGCTGTGTTTGTGTATGACGGCCTCCAAATCCCAGTTCCATTTAACGCTGGCTCCGTTGCGTGTCGCGTGCGTTTGATTAGAATGGATGGTTGTCCCGGGGGAGCCTTTTACGTCGACGTCGATTGGGCGGGTGGGAAAGGTGTGGGACAAGGCTTTTGGGAACTTTTTTGTGCCACCGGCAACGCTGGTAAACACTTCCTAGAAGCAAAGGGAGTGACGGAGTAGTCTGCGAACCGGAGGGGGAATCCTTGCGTTAGCGATGGTTCTGGAAACTGCAGAGCAGACACGGTACAGCACTAAGTGATTGATCGCACGCGAAGGTTGTTTACTGCTGCTAAAGATAAAAGTGTTGCAAAAGCATCTGCCAACATACGAACCGCTTGCATTTTTACTAGCGAAGACAGCTGCACCCTTTTCTAGAGTGTGTGTGGTGTGCCCCCCGGCTATAAATATCCTCTCAGCAGCTAAACCGATCGCTTGTGCAAAACACGCAACACTTCCAGTGTCACTAGTGCTTGCGCTGCTAACAATCGGTCACGAGCTACGGAAAGCGGAAGAGCACTTGCAAGGAAGTTTTTACATCCAGTGAGGCTGAGAAATTATTCATTTTCTAGCAAACTTTCCGTTTTCTATTTACTCGCACAAAGCCGCCGTACGTTAAGAGGATTACAACGACTCCCGCGCACACCGATCCTGGGTTTACCGTGGGCCACCTCCTTTCCACGATCGGGGCTCCTTTTTTCTCCTCCTTTTCCTCGTCGCCATTATCGTGCACAGATCCATCACAGGGAAGAAACCTCGTTAGCTCCTCGCCATCACGCGGGAAAACAACGGCTGTAGGAGGGTCTATTTTTTCCGTTTTCTGTTCCTACTTTATGTGTGTGTGTGTGTGTGTCTGTCCATAGCTCCATTCGCACAACTGGCACGCTCAGGACTGGTCGAACAATTTCGAAACAGTTTCAATAGAAATTACTTACGCGAAGCTGACGCGAGAAGTGTGAAAAGCACCTCGACGACCATCGACGGGAAAGTTGTTGCGAAGGAGGGACCATTATCCGCTTTGTGCCAACGTCCGGGTTGCGATTTGTTTTGCTCGGTGTGGAAGGAAGAGGATGCTTTTTATGCGCCGGTTTCATGTGCAATCCATTTCCACGTCGTATCGGAATCGATTTCGATTAAAAACTGTACAGCGACAGAGGACAGAGGATGGGAGAAAATGGGATTGAAGGGCCAATTTTTACTTCGCGTAATTAAACGCGAATCGGATGGGAAGCTAGAAGAGCTGCTGCAGTTTTCCAAGCGACACAAAGCGTTGAATCTAACTGCAAGCTTTTTTTTCCAACATTTAATTCAAAAACTTGATGACTATTGAACGCTGCATCACTTCACAAGTGTTCTTAATGCTCTCTGAAATGTAAAAACACAATTAAAAATCAACAAAGATATATTCTACTGACAACGGGCCTTTACCAATGTGTCAGGCAACGAACCTTCATCGCTTCTCGTTCTTCCATGTGTTTTTCCGTAGACTTCAAATGTTGATTTGCTTTCCCGCGCTCAGTTGCCCCGTTTGTGTGTCGTTTCGATGCACATGATTTTGATTTGTAATCCTTCATCATATTACAGCCAGTCTAGCGTCCGTCAAGAGACAGTAACCCCTGAAACAAAAAACATAAACGAAACAAATGGAACGCATCCACAGTGCAAGCGGCAGTGATACAGCAACCGTTCGGCACGTTGTGCGTTGCGAGAGTTTTGACAGCCGTGAAGCCAAAGACAACAGCAGCAGCAGCAGCACATCATCGTCCTTCTACCAGGATCGAACGTCCTCGCGCACTGGACTCGCGGCCGACGGATGCTATTTCAATGCTGTGTTCAACGACAGCAGCGAAACGTACGCGGACGTTGAGGAGGAGCCTTACGACGGGCACGCCCTAAAACCGGATTCCATCAGCACAGTGGCAATGGTTCGCGTGACAGTTCCGTCAACACCGGTCGCCGCGGACGGATCGCATCCCTTCCGCCGGGGACACTCGATGCGATCGTCCTTCAACTCTCTGCGTGGGTTGCGCACGAAACTAAAGCAAGGAGGAGGCAGCACCGGCGTTGGATCTACCACAGTGAACGGACACAACAGCGCCCGACTGGCTTACTGCCATCTGCCAGCCGTCGGTGACCTGGCACGGTCTCCCTCGGCAGCGAGCACCATCATCGGCAAGCGCAGCAGCAGTCGCAGCAGCTCCAGTTCCTCCGGCACACACTTTGCCCGCTCGGCCAGCGACGATGTGCGGCGCAGTTTGCGGAACAAGCTGCACAAGCTCAAAATCACCTACCACGAGCTGCGCCGGCTCCAGACCAAGGTGCTGCAGGACAAATCCTCCACCCTGGACGAATCGTCCGAGGTGGGCGAGTGCGAGAGCCTGCCGGAAAACATTCCCCCGAAAGCTGCCGCCCTGCTGATGGAAGGATTTTGCCGTGCGTCCGGTGTGCAGAGTTCGCTGAAAGTTCATCGCCGAGCGCCAGAAGAGAAGACGACCTCGGTGGCACGACGATCCAACTCATTGCGAGCGGCCAAGGAGAGCAACGTTAGTGTACCGTTTGTTTTCGTCAATCCAGTACCGGCGCGGGAAGACGCACCGAGCACGACGGGGATGACGACCGAGGGCACGACTTTAACAGTGGTCAGAAAGCGACACCAACAAGAACCAGAACAACGGCATCAACGCTCGCCAAACACTCCAATGTTCGGTGCAAAGGCGTCGCAGCAGGCGGCAAAGGTGACGGTTGAAGGTGAACTGTCAAACCAGCAATCCGCTGCTGACCAGCAACAGCAGCAGCAGCAGCAGCAGCAGCAATCGTCATCACCCGAACATCAGCAGCAACCGTCACTAACCGTCACGAGGACCGCCACCATACGGAAAGGATCCGTGTGGGCAAACAATACTACCAGTAAGAGTCTCAATTGCAGTGGTGGGGAAGGTGGTATTGGTTGTGAAAGTTTTTCGTGGCTGGGAGGTGGGAAATGAGGTGCAAAAGCTGTTCAAACTTCGACAAGTAGGGGGAGACAAAGGTTGCACACTCAGCGCCAAATTGCATCCGTAACCGGTGGGTCCATTCTTGGACGCTGTATTGGAGAAGTTTGTGGCATCGGAAGTTCTTTCATGCGTTGTTCTCGAGATGTGTTTAAGGTCGCTTCTTTCGCAGCATAAGGGAGCGTAGTTTCAACGTGACATTTTGCACTCTCCAGCTTCAGTGTGACAGCTTCAAAGTCCTGGGGTAGATGTCGGTGCCTTTGTCCACTACTACTACTGCTGGGGATGTCTCATATTTCTTCCCACCAATAATCGACCCCATTGGTATTGGTCGTTGGTACTCCAACAATCGACCGAATCGGAAACAAAGTGATATTAAATCCTCAGTGTCCACTAACAAACAATTTAACATCCAGCCGATTTATCAATACAAACTAACAACAAACACCATAACGCGCACTGTGGGGCCCCGACCCAACTTATCACCAACGACCCAAGGACGCTGGGATGAGTTTGTGTGTGTCATCGGGTTATTATGTCGGCGCCGTCTAGTGTTTCAACTCCAGACAGAGGGAAAATTGCGCTTTTACTGTGAAAACAACGGGAAGAAACGCAACTGCTGCTCAAACTACCCCGAATGACGATGCACATGGGACAATGGGAGCGAGTGTGAGTGGCTGCACTTTTGCCCTGGTGGTGGGAAGTGTGTTGCCCTGGTGCTCCTCCTGCCCTGTGGCTTGATGCAGGGGTGGGATGTACTGCACTGACCAAATACAGCAGTGGGTGAACGGGAAGGGTAGGAAAGGGTTCTATTTTTAGATTGGAAAATGTTTCCACTTCCGGAACTGGAACTGCTGGAAACAACTACAGTGACGAAGAAGGGCGACGCCATTAGGTCATCGCTGTCTTTCTTTCCTTCTTATTTTTTTAGTGTCCGCCCTCAGAAAAGCTCACTTTAATACTGGATCCTTTTTGCGTCGTGTTGGACAGAATTCGATTTGAGCAAAAGAAGGAAAAAGTACATGACAAGTGTAATGATAACTACCGTTAGTTACCTACTTATTAACACAGCAGATGGCTCGTTTTCTGCTTTTCTGGAAGTCGGAACTGTATGGAGCTTCCCTTCTTTTTTTGGGCTTTTTTTTTGCTCTACACTCTTTTGCACTCAGAGCGATTGATTTGATTACATGCACACCCACCTACACTGGAAAACTGAGAAAAAAGCTCATTGAAGGAAGCAATGTTGACAGTTTTTTGTGCGTTTTGTGCGTCGCATAATTGAAGCACGACGACAGCTGCCAAATGAAACATTCGCCTCCTGCAAGTTGATGGGGAAGTGTTTCAATTTTAATAATTGGTTCAATTTGCTTGCAAACTTCTCTCGACAGTGGAAAACGGAGGAAAAAAATGGATTTCCTTTCACTGTTTGATTGAAACGACACCACTTCTGGTGCGCGCTCCTGTTCGAACCTGTTTTTTTTGTAATAGCGCTTTTGAATAAGAAATGGAAAATCAATATCTCGCCTGTAAATTGTCCGCGCTTGAGGAAAAAAAAGAGTGCACATTTTAATCCAAACCCCGAGTGTTGTAAGGTGCTTGGCGTGCTTGCAGTTTTTCACCGTGCTAAGCCACCGCCGTGTCCATGTTCCAGCGGGCAGCGGGTACCCGGAGATCAACAGCTGTCAACGAGCTTCTCTGAACCGATCTCATCCATCCAGCTCAGCTCAGCTGTCGATTTGTCTCTTCTTTCCGTTGCCCTTTTTTGCCTTTGGATCAGTTTGTCGTACGCCTTTAAACCATTACCAACTTTTCTTTCCTTATCACTAACAGTGATAGGGTAAGGTCCCCCCTTCCCCGGGGGGACGAACGAACTAACCGCAAAAAAAACGTTGCTAAAAGGATGCAATTTATGGTCCAGTCCGTTCGGTTCCAACGGTTCACACGCGGTAGTGAAAAGGGGGGAAGGGTTAAATGCAATGAAGAAGTGAGAGGCCACCGTAGGGAAAAAGACTGCCGCTGCCACTTCGATTCATCAAGATGAATTTTCCACACCGTATATACCGTGTGTGTGGGTGTAAAAACTAAAAATCCCTTCAAAAAAACTCGCTTTGCGCTTTCTCAGACACAAACTGCCGGCAGAGAGGGGCGTAGAGGGGGAATGCAAGGACTACCCCGTGAGACGGTGCGATAAAAATAGTAACATTCAAACTGTGCACTTCTTCTTAGCTTGCGTGCTTTTCCATAGCCTGCTACGGTTGCTTCACTCACGAGAAGGCAAAAACGCGCGGCACCAGCAGCTGCTGGCGCAAGAGAAGAAGAAATGCTCTTGGCCACTTTCAGGCCACGCGAAATGAGCTGAGCGAAAGGTGGTGCGCAGAGTGGGTGGGGGTTTTTCTTTTTATTTCAAGGTGTTTTGTTTCAATCTCTTCGCTGCGCGCGCTCTGTTCACCGTTTTCACGTGGCATGAAGCACCCTTTTCTTTCTTCTGTACTCGCCGTCCGTACTCGAGACGGGAAAAGGACTGGGGCGGTTTGCACAGCGCCAGTTACGATGGTACAGAAGATGCTGGCGCCGGGGAAAAAGGATGGTGAACGATAGCTCATAAACTACTGTGATATTTTTTAGTGGTTTCCAAAGGTATGTTGCCGAGTCGACTGTCTGATTGCTACTAATCCTTTTATATTTTCGTCATAACCCTGACAGTCCTGCTAACACTAATACTAACGTAATCCTATGTACCCTTTTCCTATAATGTTACAATCTATAAATTTGCAGCCATTTAGGCGCCAACATTCCCGGTCACCAAAAACGAATGTTTTTAATATTCAGTAATGATTGAATTCATTTTCATATTCCTATTTGATTTCTTAAAATTCCTCATCTTAATTCCACATAATTCCAATTATTGATTTCAATTTACGATTCTATAGGTAAAGGAGCTATTCTATGAATTGGCCTACGAATTTCCTTGCCATTTGCGCATTTCAACGTTACTACTCGTGTAACACCATCTTTTCCTGGATGTAAATCCACTACTCTTGCCATCGGCCATTTAGATACTGCAACATTGTCTTCTTGTAGAATTACTAATCTTCCTGGCTCAATCGATATCGCATTTTTGTTCCACTTTGCTCGCTTCTGCAATGTACTTAAATATTCGCGATGCCAACGATTCCAAATGTGTTGCATGTGTTTTTGTATCAGTCTCCAATGGTTTAATCTGTTTGTTGGCACATCTGCGATGTCTACGTCCGCTACCGTTTGTAAGTGATTCCCTACCAAAAAATGCCCTGGGGTAAGTGCTTCCATATCATTTGGATCTTCTGATATTGCCGTAATTGGTCGAGAATTTAGACATGCTTCTATTTCGGCTAATAAGGTTGATAAATCTTCAAACGTTAAATGCCCTGTACCTAACACGCGCTTTAAATGAAATTTCATAGATTTCACCGCGGCCTCCCACAGACCTCCAAAATGTGGTGCAGCTGGGGGTGTAAACTTCCACTTCATGTCTCGTTCGGCGCACCATCCTACAACCTCGTCTTGGTGTGTATCAGAATTTAGTAATTTATACAGTTCGCGCAACTTATTGTTCGCACCTCGGAAGTTTGTGCCGTTATCCGAATGCAATTCCGTAACATGCCCTCTCCTCGCAACGAATCGACGCAGTGCAGCTAAAAATGCAGAAGAGGTTAGATTTGATACAAGTTCGATATGAACTGCTTTTGTTACGAAACAAACAAATATTGAAATATAGCCTTTTGTGGGCACCGCCCGTCGGTGTGTGCCCTTTACCATTATCGGTCCTGCGTAGTCCACACCGCTAATTGAGAACGGTCTAGCTTGTCTCACCCTCTGCTCTGGAAGATCAGCCATTGGCTGCTGAATCAGTTTTGGTCTACAACGAGTACATTTCACACAGTTGAAAACTGTACGTTTCGCTACATTGCGCGCTCCCACTATCCAAAACCTTAACTGCATAGTGTTTATCATCAGTTGAGCCCCAGCATGACGAAGTATCTTATGGTACTTGTCGGCAATCAACTCTGCAATCCTGTGCTTTCCTGGAATAATAACAGGATGTTTTTGTTCGTCTTTTATGTCGGCGTTTGACAACCGACCTCCTACTCTCATGACATTATCTTTGTCCAGTATTGGTCTAATCACTCTCAATGGTGATTTTCGCACTACTTGTTGCCCTTGTTTGATACACTCGTATTCAGTTGCATAGACTTCATTTTGAACCAATCGAATGATTGTCTTTTCAGCTCGTTTTAGTTCCCTCAACTCAAAATAAGATTTGCGATGGATTCGCTTACGATCGAAGAAACGATGACAATATGCGACAATCCTTTTTAGTTTTGTGAATGAACCTACTCTCTCGCATAGTTTGTTTATAAAACTTTCCTCTTTCACCATACATGTTAATGTAGTTTTCGTTTGTTTTTCTTCTTTCGCTGTCTCACAAGTGTTTCCTGACTCTATATTTTTAGGCCAATGTTTTGGGTCTTTGACTAGCCAATCTGGTCCATGCCACCAAAGCTTATCCTCAACAACCTCTGCGGGATTTCTACCTCTCGAAACCGCATCTGCTGGATTATGAATCCCAGGCACATGCCTCCATTCAAATTCTTTTGTTGCATTTTGTATTTGTGATACTCTATTCGCCACGAATGTTTTCCAACGACTTGGAGACGATTTCAACCAATAAATTACTGTGCTAGAGTCTGTCCAACAAAATGTTTCGTATGGATCTTCTGTGGCCCTTTTGAGTTTCACCAATAGCTTTCCTAATAAATGAGCTGCGCATAGTTCTAATCTAGCTATTGTGTGTTTTGTAGCTAATGGGGTGACCTTTGATTTCGATACAAATAATCGCGAAACTATTTCCTCTCCATTCGTGCTTCTCACATATACGCAAGCTCCATAACCCTCTTCAGAAGCATCACAAAATCCGTGTATTTGAATATTACGTGCTCCTACTATCGTTACGCATCTCGGTACTTGTACTTCTTGTAAATGTGTTAACTGCCTCTCAAACACTTCCCACTCTTGTCTCATTTGCTGTGGAATTTCTTCATCCCACCCGTATGAGTCACCATTTTCTTTTTTTAATGACCATACTCTTTGCATGAATTGTTTTGCTTTTGCTTTAACTGTATCCACAATCCCCAATGGATCATAGATTTTTGCGATTGTTCTTATAATCGATCTTTTTGTATATATCTCACAAGTTTCTGGTTCACTAATTT
Organism: Anopheles gambiae; assembly: GCF_943734735.2. Classification (NCBI taxonomy): domain Eukaryota; kingdom Metazoa; phylum Arthropoda; class Insecta; order Diptera; family Culicidae; genus Anopheles; species Anopheles gambiae. Next base: position 8,862,157 of record NC_064601.1, on the reverse strand, counting down.
TTACACCTAGAGTGTCTAAGATCGGATTCCACACAAGTCCTAATGTTGATACTGCACCCTCTCTTGACTTCAATTCAATTACCCTTTGTATATTATCAATTTCGGTTTCAGATGGTAATATATGGGGACAATTAGAAGCCCATTTGCGTAAAGGAAACCCACCCATTGCTAACGCTGCCTTGGTTTCTTCGCACAATTGTTTTGCTTCATTCTCTGAATCCGCACCAGAAATAAAATCATCCACGTAAAAGTCATTTATACGCGATGCTGCTAGTGGGTATTTTTCCTTATTGTCTTCTAGCACCTGATTTAGGGTTCGTATAGCAAGAAATGGCGCTGATGCCGTTCCGTACGTTATTGTATTAAGCTCATATGTTTTTATTTTTTCGCTTGAATGTGATCTCCAAAGTATTCGTTGGAACTTTCGATCCTCCTCATGAACCCACACTTGTCGGTACATTTTTTCAACATCACCGACCACTGCTATGGCTCTACGTCGCCATCTTAATAAAATATCCGTAGTGTCTTGCTGTATTGTTGGACCTACTTTTAATATATCATTGAGAGATCGACCATTTGACGTTTTGCACGATCCATCAAAAACTACACGACACTTTGTCGTGGTGCTATCTTGCTTGAAAACAGCGTGGTGCGGCATATAGTAACCGTCACTACTATTTTCATTTTCTCTGACACTCATGTGCCCCAAAGTGATATATTCCTGCATAAATGCTTCATATGCTTCCTTCACCTTCGGTTCCCTCTCAAATCTTCTCTCAAGTCCAATCAGCCGCCGTAAGGCTACTTCCTTGGACTCTCCCAATTCCCTCTCCGCCTTGAGTGGTAATCGCACCACGTATCTTCCATTCTCATCACGCCTTGTTGTTGCTTGAAAATGATCTTCGCATTCTCGTTCCTCAACGTTCCACAAATTCTGATCTTGAACTTCTTCGATATTAAAAAATGTGTTCATCAAAGAAGCTATGTCGTTTTCTCCCCCTTGACTAACAATTGTGCATGCCATTGATTGATTTAAATTATTATGCTTATATGCACCACTCACAATCCAACCTAATTCCGTTTCAAGTAGTGTTGGTAACTCATGATCAAGCTTTATCTTTTTTGCCTTTATCATTTCAACAAAGGTGTCTGCCCCTATCAACATATCTATTGAGCCCCTTTCATGGAATGTAGGGTCCGCTAATCGAACATCTTTTGGTAACTTCCAACCTCGTACGTCCATTGTTTCGGATGGTAAATCGGTAGCAATTTTTGGCAAAATTAAAAATTCTAAGCATGTTGTGTACTCAGTGGTGAGTGATCGAATGGTACCCACAACTGATCCTGCAACTCTCATAATAGCTCCACCCACACCAGCTATCTGTTCACTCACGCGGGCTCTCTTCAATCTGAGTTCTTGTGCCACTCTCTCCGTGATGAAATTTAATTGAGAGCCGTTATCGAGTAATGCTCTCACTTTGTATGGCTGATCGTTAACATCTAGAATTATAATTTGCGCGGTAGACAATATAACTGTTTTCTTCGAACAATTTGCTTGAGCCGTAGCAGTTAATCTTGACGTTGACGGAACCACTTCCACTTCAGATAATCTTCCTATCTTACACAGTTTCGAATGGTGCTTTCTTTTACACTGCTGGCACACATACGTCGATCTACACTCACGTGCTGAGTGTCCCTTTCGCAAGCAATTAAAACATAAGCCATGTTTTCTTACTATCTCCTCTCGATTTATCACTGACGCTCTTTCGAATCTCTCACACACATGCAACGGATGCTGTTCGTTGCACAGTGGACACTTGAGATACCCTTTAAATGTATTGTTCGTTTGCTGTACTGGTAATGCCACATTCCTACCATCTCTTCTCGCCTGCCTGCCGGTCACCATGATCGAATTAGCCGAATATTGATTGCAAATATTTTGCGCAGAGCTCTTTAAAATGTTCACTCGCTGTTCCAAAAATTCCACTAAATTTGTGAATTCATCTGTTTTGAAATCCACCGAGTACTGCTCCCACGCCACTAAAGTTTTACTGTCCAATTTGTAAAACAATAAACTTGTTAACGGAGTGTCCCACTTGTCGACAGGCTCGTTCAAACGTTCTAACCCTCTGACTAATCTATTTGCTTCGTTCACGATACGTGCCAATTCTTCCGTCGAGTCGGTTTTCATTTTTTCTAGAGAATAAAATGCCTTGAAATATTCCCTTTTTAACACCTTAGAATTATCATAACGTTTTAACAAAGCTTCCCATGTCACATAATAATTATCGGCCGTTATTTGCATGTGTTCAAATTGATGCGCAGCATCACCCTTAAGCGCCGATAATAAATATTGCAATTTTAACACTTCAGGCATTTCTGTCGAGTCATGCACCATAGACGAAAATCTGTCTTTGAACGTAAGCCATTTTGTTATTTCACCATCAAAGCTTGGAAGGTCAACCTTAGGAAGGCGCAGATGATTTTGAGTTCCTGCACTAATAGTTGTGTTAACCTGTGTAGTGTTCAACCCACTCGACGCCCCAGAATGGGAACTATTTTTTAATAAAAATGCCCTTACTTCGTGAGACCGTTTGTTAAATTCACGCCGATCTTTTTGCATGATATCGAACGCTTCCGAATCATCTACCGTTTCGTTGAATGCTTTACGTAATTCCGTGAACTCACTAACCAACTCTTCTAACTGTTCCAACCGACTAGGTATCTGATATGCATCGATGGTTGCATCAAAGGATTTCGTAAACTCTTCGAAATCTTGCAAAGTGTTCATAATTTCTACCCTCTTTAAATTGAACATTTTCACTCGTTTATCTGCTGCTGGCATTTTGCTCCCAATAATTGTTCTTTAGGCACTTCTTAACACAATTTTTAATAAAACGCACAGCAATGAGTTCCGTACCCCTGGAAGTTGTCGACACCTGAACTAATACGCGCGCAGCTTTGGGTGCCAAGTATGGCGCTACCACGCAAACAATGAGACCCCAAATTTTGAGTGATTCAGGCCGAGCCCGTCCGGCAAAATGAGTGTATTTTTTGAGTGATTTGAGTACCGTCCCCCGTTAGCAGTTACTCTTGGAGGAATGAGTTACACACTCGCGCGAGCCCTCCCCCTCCCCACCCGTAACGCACGGTGGTCTCTGCAGTTCTCAATGTGTTGTGTTCTTTCCAATCATGCTACCAACACATCCAAAGATATTTGTTTCTTTCGTTTCTCGTTTTCTTTCATGCATTGCCACGATCGCAAATACGCACTTATTCTAACAAGAAACACAAACACGGTCATTTTTTATTTCATTAAAAACTTTATTGAAACATAAATTACACTTTCACAACACATTTAGAATCCTTCATACTCACGTATGGCGTCATACTGTAAAGTACCGGGTCGAGCCAGACTGCGGGAAACTTGTCGACAATCTGCGTTGCCTCTGTTCAGCTAATTCTTACCTGTCGATGCACGCACTGCATGTGCGTCTGTACACACTGTTCACTTCACACTTTATCAAAACACACCGGCGCACGAGACTTATAACGAAATGTGCATCAACGCACAAACACTGCGCGCGGGACTTGGAACGAAACGCGCACAATCATCTCCGACAAAGCGTCGCGCTGTACTGGTGGTTTTGTACGCATAGGAGGGGGGACATACGGAGCGATGGTTCGATGCTGTAGTATAAGCGAGACAACACGATGTGACGAGCAGCTCCAAGTTGAGCTCGCTGAAAGAAGACACACACACATTCACAGACGGCTCGTCAAAGCACGGTATTTGTATTGGTGTTAGTGAAGCGCGCGTGTAAAACAGAATGCGAACTCTCATCGCAGCGCGTTTCTCCGTGCTTCCTCAAGCTCCCTCATACCCCTCGGCCTGAATCACTCAAAATTTGGGGTCTCATTGTTTGCGTGGAGGGGTATGAGGGAGCTTGAGGAAGCACGGAGAAACGCGCTGCGATGAGAGTTCGCATTCTGTTTTACACGCGCGCTTCACTAACACCAATACAAATACCGTGCTTTGACGAGCCGTCTGTGAATGTGTGTGTGTCTTCTTTCAGCGAGCTCAACTTGGAGCTGCTCGTCACATCGTGTTGTCTCGCTTATACTACAGCATCGAACCATCGCTCCGTATGTCCCCCCTCCTATGCGTACAAAACCACCAGTACAGCGCGACGCTTTGTCGGAGATGATTGTGCGCGTTTCGTTCCAAGTCCCGCGCGCAGTGTTTGTGCGTTGATGCACATTTCGTTATAAGTCTCGTGCGCCGGTGTGTTTTGATAAAGTGTGAAGTGAACAGTGTGTACAGACGCACATGCAGTGCGTGCATCGACAGGTAAGAATTAGCTGAACAGAGGCAACGCAGATTGTCGACAAGTTTCCCGCAGTCTGGCTCGACCCGGTACTTTACAGTATGACGCCATACGTGAGTATGAAGGATTCTAAATGTGTTGTGAAAGTGTAATTTATGTTTCAATAAAGTTTTTAATGAAATAAAAAATGACCGTGTTTGTGTTTCTTGTTAGAATAAGTGCGTATTTGCGATCGTGGCAATGCATGAAAGAAAACGAGAAACGAAAGAAACAAATATCTTTGGATGTGTTGGTAGCATGATTGGAAAGAACACAACACATTGAGAACTGCAGAGACCACCGTGCGTTACGGGTGGGGAGGGGGAGGGCTCGCGCGAGTGTGTAACTCATTCCTCCAAGAGTAACTGCTAACGGGGGACGGTACTCAAATCACTCAAAAAATACACTCATTTTGCCGGACGGGTCCCGTCCGGCAAAATGAGTGTATTTTTTGAGTGATTTGAGTACCGTCCCCCGCCCGTCCGGCAAAATGAGTGTATTTTTTGAGTTATTTGAGTGACGCTGTCGAAATACAGTGTCTCTTCGACCAATGAGTTACACCCTCGCGCGAGCCCTCCCCCTCCCCACCCGTAACGCACGGTGCGCTCTGCAGTTCTCAATGTGTTTGTGTTCTTTCGAGCCATGCTACCAACACATGTAAAGATAGTTGTTTCTTTCGTTTTTCGTTTTCTTTCATGCACTTATTCTAAAACTAAACACAAACACTGTCATTTTTTATTACATTAAACACTTTATTGAAACATAAAGTATACACTAAAGTACACATTTAGAATCCAATGACGTCATACCGGGTCGAGCCAGGCTGCGGGAAACTTGTCGACAATCTGCGTTGACTCTGTTCAGCAAATTCTTACCTGTGGATCCACGCACTGCATGTGCGTCTGTGCACACTGTTTATTCACTGCACACTTCACCAAAACACACCGGCGCACGAGACTTATAACGAAATGCGCATCAATGCACAAACACTGCGCGCGGGACTTTGAACAAAACACGCACAACCATCTCCGGCAAAGCGTCGCGCTGTACTGGTGGTTTTGCACGCGTAGGAGGGGGGGGCATACGGAGCGATGGTTCGATGCTGTAGTGTAAGCGAGACAACACGATGTGACGAGCAGCTCCAAGTTGAGCTCGCTGAAAGAAGACACACACACATTCACAGACGGCTCGTCAAAGCACGGTATTTGTATTGGTGTTAGTGAAGCGCGCGTGTAAAACAGAATGCGAACTCTCATCGCAGCGCGCTTCTCCGTGCTTCCTCAAGCTTCCTCATACCCCTCGGCCTGAATCACTCAAAATTTGGGGTCTCATTGTTTGCGTGGCGTTAGCAGTTACTCTTGGAGGAATGAGTTACACCCTCGCGCGAGCCCTCCCCCTCCCCACCCGTAACGCACGGTGCGCTCTGCAGCACGGTGTGTTTGTGTTCTTTCGAGCCATGCTACCAACACATCAAAAGCTTGTTGTTTTTCGCTTTCTTTCATGCACTTATTCTAAAAATAAACACAAACACGGTCATTTTTTATTACATTAAACACTTTATTAAAACATAAAGTACACACTAAAGTACACATTTAGAATTCTCCATACTCACGAATGGCGTCCCGTTCGGCAAAATGAGTGTATTTTTTGAGTGATTTGAGTACCGTCCCCCCCCGTCCGGCAAAATGAGTGTATTTTTTGAGTGATTTGAGTACCGTCCCCCGTTAGCAGTTACTCTTGGAGGAATGAGTTACACACTCGCGCGAGCCCTCCCCCTCCCCACCCGTAACGCACGGTGGTCTCTGCAGTTCTCAATGTGTTGTGTTCTTTCCAATCATGCTACCAACACATCCAAAGATATTTGTTTCTTTCGTTTCTCGTTTTCTTTCATGCATTGCCACGATCGCAAATACGCACTTATTCTAACAAGAAACACAAACACGGTCATTTTTTATTTCATTAAAAACTTTATTGAAACATAAATTACACTTTCACAACACATTTAGAATCCTTCATACTCACGTATGGCGTCATACTGTAAAGTACCGGGTCGAGCCAGACTGCGGGAAACTTGTCGACAATCTGCGTTGCCTCTGTTCAGCTAATTCTTACCTGTCGATGCACGCACTGCATGTGCGTCTGTACACACTGTTCACTTCACACTTTATCAAAACACACCGGCGCACGAGACTTATAACGAAATGTGCATCAACGCACAAACACTGCGCGCGGGACTTGGAACGAAACGCGCACAATCATCTCCGACAAAGCGTCGCGCTGTACTGGTGGTTTTGTACGCATAGGAGGGGGGACATACGGAGCGATGGTTCGATGCTGTAGTATAAGCGAGACAACACGATGTGACGAGCAGCTCCAAGTTGAGCTCGCTGAAAGAAGACACACACACATTCACAGACGGCTCGTCAAAGCACGGTATTTGTATTGGTGTTAGTGAAGCGCGCGTGTAAAACAGAATGCGAACTCTCATCGCAGCGCGTTTCTCCGTGCTTCCTCAAGCTCCCTCATACCCCTCGGCCTGAATCACTCAAAATTTGGGGTCTCATTGTTTGCGTGGCCGTTAGCAGTTACTCTTAGAGGAATGAGTTACACCCTCGCGCGAGCCCTCCCCCTTCCCACCCGGAACGCACGGTGCGCTCTACAGTTCTCAATGTGTTGTGTTCTTTCCAATCATGCTACCAACACATCCAAAGATATTTGTTTCTTTCGTTTCTCGTTTTCTTTCATGCATAGACACGATCGCAAACGCGCACTTATTCTAACAACAAACACAAACACGGTCATTTTTGGTTACATAAACACTTTATTGAAACATAAATTACACTTTCACAACACATTTAGAATCGTTCATACTCACGAATGGCGTCATACTGTAAAGTACCGGGTCGAGCCAGGCTGCGGGAAACTTGTCGACAATCTGCGTTGCCTCTGTTCAGTAAATTCTTACCTGTCGATGCACGCACTGCATGTGCGTCTGTACACACTGTTCACTTCACACTTTATCAAAACACACCGGCCCACGAGACTTATAACGAAATGCGCATCAACGCACAAACACTGCGCGCGGGACTTAGAACGAAACGCGCACAACCATCTCCGACAAAGCGTCGCGCTGTACTGGTGGTTTTGTACGCGTAGGAGGGGGGACATACGGATCGATGGTTCGATGCTGTAGTATAAACGAGACAACACGATGTGACGAGCAGCTCCAAGTTGAGCTCGTTGAAAGAAGACACACACACATTCACAGACGGCTCGTCAAATCACGGTATTTGTATTGGTGTTAGTGAAGCGCGCGTGTAAAACAGAATGCGAAATCTCATCGCAGCGCATTTCTCCGTGCTTCCTCAAGCTTCCTCATACCCCTCGGCCTGAATCACTCAAAATTTGGGGTCTCATTGTTTGCGTGGGTAGGATAGTCACTCACGCACACCCACTCCACTACTACGGTTGAACGACACTCACGCGTTCGAAAATGTTCTGCGCTGACACTAATTATCCACAAATATGTTATTAATGGAAAGTTCACGCACGCACTAAATTCAGCTATTCACCGTATTACAACTTCGCACCTTTCGTCGTCGCACAGTTCGTCTTTTGCTGTTTACCGACAGCCCACAGATACGCAGCTCCTTTCGTGGCTTCACGTCCTCTCTCTCTCACACACACAAACCAACGATGAGTGTCCGGCTCCTGCAGCAGTAGCAACAACACGAATGGAGTGGAGAACACACCGTTCTGCTAAGAAATCCAATATTTCTTTGCACTCCCACTTGGTGCTCGGTAACCAAATAGCATAAACCACAAAAAACTAGCAAAGAATATCCGTAATTCGGATCCGGCTCGAAGGACCAAATGAACGATAGCTCATAAACTACTGTGATATTTTTTAGTGGTTTCCAAAGGTATGTTGCCGAGTCGACTGTCTGATTGCTACTAATCCTTTTATATTTTCGTCATAACCCTGACAGTCCTGCTAACACTAATACTAACGTAATCCTATGTACCCTTTTCCTATAATCTTACAATCTATAAATTTGCAGCCATTTAGGCGCCAACAGATGGTTATTCCATTAGCGCAGCCTGCAGCAGCAGCAGGAGCACCAGCAGCCGCCCCAGGTCGGGGTCGGTCCAACCAAACCGGTCGAAAGGATTGTTTCTTCCTTCAACGAGAAGCCACAGTGAGACGCGCTTTAAAAATATTAAATTTCCTCCCCTACGCGGACGCCTCTTGCCCAGCGTCCTGCAGACTTCGTCTATGGAATTCTCCTCCGGGAGTTCGGGAGAAAGAGAGGAAGAAGTCTTGCTAAAGAAACCAACGGCATGCGACCGGAATGGTATGAATGCACCCCCGACACACACTGAATGAATGACGCTACATTAAGCCTGCAACGTGTTTTTGTCCGATGAAAGCCGTTCGCTGGTAAGTGTGCTTCTTTCAGTGATGTGATGCAGTGCGAAAGGATATCTGGAGATGCATCTTTTTGCGCCTTTGCGTATGTGGCGTTACGGCATGGTCCGAACAATAAATGCTTCAGATTAACACCATTCACCCAATGGCCTGGCTTTGTTCTGTCTACGCTGTCTGTCTTTCAACAGACACGTGGGTGGACGGTTTCCCAGCAGTACCTTGAACGCTTGGGGCAAAGATCACGTACCGCCAGCGACCAGGGCTGCCAACTGCTCCGATTCATTAGTGTGTGCCAAGGTGTTGAGGCACTGCTCGAAAATGAACTGCCCTTTTCCTTCTTCTGCCGCCTGTGCGGCGCATTACTCGATCCGCCTATTTCGCCTCCCAGCCGTTACGGGGCCGTTGTTTCTTAAGCGACCCGTTTACGCGGAATCCTTGGAGAAAGGTACCGCAAGCAGGAGTAGAAGAGGGAGGAAGTGGTGAAACGGATGCGTCCGTGTTAAAATAAATTGAGAGCAATTTACAACTATTTCAAACCGTCTTGTTTGATAGCGATACGTGTCTTACGGGGCAGAAGGGGACGCTTTCGGAAGGAAAAGCTCTGCCCTACCCAAACTCTCTCTCTCTCCTCTATTAAATAAAGGGTGTTTTTAGTGTAATTCAAATTACGCTGTGTGAGTCACGCAGCCAGTGGTGCTCCCATTTTCCCATCTGAATGTCGTCCCTCCAACGGCTTTATTGGGGTAGAATTAATTTCGGTGTTTTTATGAAGTGAGCCGGAAATGTACCATCCATTATGCTTGTTACACAGTTTTGTCCTTTTTGTTTGTTATTTAACCTTTATTTTTTATTTGTCGTACGGGGTACAGGAAAGCCGTTTCTGCCTACGTCTTTTTTGATTTATTGCTTTGTTTCACCTTCCTGCTTGGAATGTTCTTCCGTTCCCTTGTTTATCAATTTCATTTTTATGTTTTTATTACATTTTGTGTTGTTTTCTTTTTCTTTTCCTTTCTTTTCATTTGCCCCCTGCACGCTCGCCTCCGCTACAGAGATCAGCCTCCCGGAGCTGGTCACCCGGTCACTCTCCAACCTCGAGCTGCCCAGCTGCCGCCTGCCCTGTCCCAACCTTATACCACGCCCGGCCGAGGTACCGACCACACCGGAGCACAAATCGGCCGCCAGCTCCAGCTGCTCGCTGTCCACGCTCGAAACGCAAACGGCGACCGCCGGGGCATCGGTCCAGTCGTTGCCCATCGCGATCGCCACCGGCGCAACCAGCAGCACCGTCTCGCTGACGTACGAAGATGAGCTGTCCCCCGGTGGCTCGGCACGCAGAAAAACCAAACCAAACTCTCCGCTCGGGTCCCTGCTGGCTGCGGTCACCTCGCCCGTGCTGAGCCGCATCTCGAGCGCCAGCTCGCCGAACCTGTCCAGCAACGGTTCCACCTTATCGTCCCCGTCCGGCAGCCGGATGGAGTATCTACTGCCCCACCAGCAGCATCCGCCCGGTGCAGGGGTGCAGGGTGCGGGACCCATTCCCTCCCAGCAGAAGCACCAGCAGCACCAGCAGCAGCAGCAATCGGTACTGCTGCCCAAGCACGGTACCGCACGGCAACATTCGCCCAAGATTGTGAAGAAAACGCGCCACCTATCCACCAGCTCGGCCGACGAGCCGGACGCGTGCGACAGGAAGGCGCCTGGTGGCGGCGGCGGCGGCGGCGGCAAACTGTCCTCGAGCCGTCACGTGGAGGCGGAAAGAAATGCGCGCAACGCACAGCATTTGCTGCTGCGCGCGAACCGGCTCACCGTGAGCGATAATCATAATTTAAGCAACAGCGGAAGTGGCAACACGGCCGGTACCATCATCACACCCGCCACGACCAACTCGGTCGATGTGCTGGCGGTTCACAATGCGAAAAGCGTTTCCCCGCTACCATCGTACACGCAGCAGCAGCAGCAGCAGCAGCAGTCAGCAGCAGCACCACCGTCCTACTGGAAGCAGAAGAAGCTCCCGACCAAGAAGCAGCACAAGCAGCTGCAGGCGCAACTAGACAAGCTGACCCAAATTAACATCCATCTGCATGGTAGGGACGGTCTCCATTACGATTGCGCTTATGTAGGCTTTGGTAGGCGGGTGGGTAGGCCTTGCGAGAAGGAAGAAAATTCATAGTTTGCGTGCGACCGATTTGCTTTCATAATTAAGCTCAATTTGTACAGGATGCTTATCACACACAACACACCACACCACACCACCCACTGTAGTGTCGTGTTTGTTCGCTAACGCCGTCCACTGTTTGTTGTCATAATTACGACGCCACCCCGTGGGCCACACGTGCTAACGGAGCATTAGCTGCTGTCTATTTGACATTGTTTATTATCGTGGAGTGGTTTTTTGTGGGAATATTATTACTGTTTGTTTGTATAAACCCTTCGAATGTAGTTGCTCGAAACCCCCATCCAAAGGACTTTCAAGGGGAAAAACGATCTAATTGATTAAACAAACAAATCTACTGTAAGGAAAACACTTTCTAATCGATCGATTGCACCGATCGCTCAACTGCGACATTGTCAGTTCGTCATAAATCGCGACTCAATTAAGCAAGAGCGGCGCACTTTGCTCGCCTCGCGGACGCCCCATTGCGGACGTGATAAATGCGCATTTCAATCGCGGTGTATATTCATTCATTAAATCGCGCACACGTACTAGGGGATGATGTGTGGGGGGGGGGGGGGGACCGGAACCCTGATTGCACGCGCCATCGACCGTATCAATATGCTGTTAGAGGTTCATCATTTATGCATGCGCAATTATCGCGATTGCCTCGGTGTGGCTGGGATTGCATCAGGACGACGACATCCGTCACCGTAGCGAGAAGCGCGGAATTTCGGGACCTCCGGCTGCATAAATCATTAGGCACCGTTGTGGAGTGGCCGTCCAATTGCACCCACCCCGAAAACACATTCACACACACATACAAATACCGTTTGGTGTTGCTGAGGATCCGCTTTGCAGTTCGCAACACACGTAACGAAACAGGACAGCTGTCATTTTCGATCCAGCCAGGAATGTGTCCGCGAATGATCCGAGCGGCCTTCCCGCACACATATAAATAGTGGGTTTCAAAATACGCCAAAGCAACCATGGCACCGATTGCAATAGGACATCGTTTGGGTAGAAAAACAACACACTTGAAGTGTGGTACGCTCTGATTTGTGGGATGCTTGCCGCATGCCCAATCAATTATTCCCGCGGTGTTGCGGTAAACCGCGCGAGGTATGCTGAGTAGTGATTGTAAAGTGTGTAGTGAATGGAATTGCGACTACAAAGGTTAGCGAGGAGAGTGTGTGTCCTTTCTGTGTGCGTTAAAATTACATAAACAATTAAATCAAATGGTTTGGGTGTAAAATCTACATTCGATACGTATTGTAACGCTAGGAAAGGAGCTTTGTTATGCGGGTTCATTATCCGGAACGATAATTATGCATGAGCAAATGTGGGCGCCCGAATATATGCATTGTAAATCGGTTCGCGTGTTTATGTCGGTTGAAACGATCGAAACGACCATGGCCACACCATTAGCAGAGCAGGGAATTCTAACCCAAAAAAAAGCATTTTCTAATGTAAAACACTCTTTTCTATCCCGCAGCACTCTTCTCCGCCGTCGAACATGGCCACCTGGAAAAGGCACGCACCATCCTGGAAAGCACGGACGTGGACGTGAACAGTCTCAACAGCGACGGACTCACGCCGCTGGACGTGGCCGTGCTCAGCAACAATCGTTCGATGACGAAAATGTTGCTGCAGCAGGGTGCCATCGAAAATGCACACTCGGGTAGGTTTGCGCACTGCAATTTAGCTTTTTCTATTTGCTGTTACGCTAGTTTAACCTTCCCACAACAACCTCGCTGCTCATAAATTCCCCCCTGAGATGGCTTGACTTTTAATTATTTCTTTTATAATTAAAAACTACTGTACACACTGTACTTCCACCGACATTGGCCGTGCATCCAGGTTGAGCCTGTCACACCTTGCCATCATGACCGTAACTACTTACGGTTAAAGACGCAATACCACCACCCACACACACACACTGACTAAAAATAGCTAATCCATCTCTCGGGGCGGCGTGCCAAAGACACATGTTGCTGCTGCTGCTGCTCCGGATGGAGACCTAAAACGAGCGCACAAAAAGACAAATGATCTTGCTCTTTCTTTTTTCGTCGACTGTTTTGACCTGATGTCACCACCCCCCCGGGTTAAACGATAACTACCCCTCCCCATCTTCATGGTCTAACTAACGAAATCACCTTGTCTCTTCCAATTAGTGCACGCGGCCAACAGCAACATGGGACTGCATCTGAACAATCTGCTCTGCGATGCCGAAGCGACCGTGCACGAGCTCGGGAACTTTGACGGCAGCCAGGCGGGCGGACTGGCCGGCAGCGAGCGGACCGGCACCGGGACCAATGCAGGCAAAACCACCTTCTCCAACATCATCGGTAAGTGATGCGGAGGGAGGAGAATGAAGATAATCTCTGGTTGCTTACTCGGTGGAAGAAGAAACGAGAAAGATTTGTCCGGGGGTGAAAGTGTTTGATGTTCATTACGAGGTTCATTGTGCTCAGATTGACCTGCCTTCCCTCCCGAAATGGTGGCTGCTCTTTCATGTTGATAAGATTATGGCAGTATAATGCGGCACGATTGTCCTTTTCGGTAGTGGTAACCTGATAACAATTAAGGCGCGTAAAGTGAACAACTGTTGGGAGGCGCCACCGCAAAACCGCGGAGGTTAAGGCTGGGTAAGGTTAAAGTTTGTTTTGCAGCAAGCGTTTTAAGCGCCTTTTAAGCGGCCCATTTTGCGTGAGTCTTTCGCCTAGCCGAACGTGTCTTTGAAGATGAGGCTGAAAGGCTGTGTTGGTTTTGGGCATCGGCAACAACAACCACTCTTCGGCTCTTTGATATTAAATACCGTGTTACCGTGCCACGTGTTTATTGCAAGCCTACGCCTTTTGTACCGTACCTCAGTGTAAGGACACATCCTTCATACACACACACGTTCGCTACAATCTGTCGCACGGTAAGCTTCCCCGGCAAGCTTATTCGTCCGATTCTGACTCGCTTCGATTTTTCCGCTCTTCCTCAATGCAGCGCCTTAAACGATCCACCTCGAGCCGCAGACTCGCCTCGTCTGGATCGAGCCGGCTGGCGGCTATCATCTCCTCGTACCCTTGCTGTAGAAAGCCCAGCTTTACAAGGGCAGCCGCTCGCCGTGCCAGACACGCTACCCGGGCCCTCCGGTTCGCCTCGACCGGTGGTTGCAAAAGTTCCAGCGCCGTCGAACAATCTTCAGCCTATAAGAAAGGGAAGAAGAAGAAAGAAAAATCCGTCTTTTTATCCGAAAAGTTTATCCTCATTCCCTCGACCTCGGAGAGCGAGCTCTCGCCTGTATTGGGAGGTCCTCCGACAGGGACACGTACACAGCGTTGGTAGTTCTCGAGCGCCAAGTGTGCAGCGGACCGGTTCAGGAACAGTGCATAGTAATCCTTCGTAAGCCGTATGCCGGCACTGTACGCCGAGATGGCAGCCAGAAAGTTTCGCTGCTGGAAAAAGGTATCGCCGCGCTGCTTCAGCCACTCGGGATTTCGCTCGTCCGGGCGTAGATCGTCGTCGGCGAAGCCCACCGCACGGCGGGCGGCAGCCTGCTTGAGTGTCCACTCCTGTTCCGCCTGCTCCATCGATTCGCGCTTCGGCGTAACGAACGTTCGCTCGCTGAACGTTACCTCGAGCGTACCGGAGCGCCGAATTGCCGGTGGCGAAGAAGGACGGGGGAGTTCCTGCTGCTGGTCGCTGTGCTGTGTCCCGGTTGCCCCAGCCCCCTTAGGTGGAGTGGGTTGAATGTTGGACAAACTTTTGCCCGCGTTCGGTGCAGAAGCTTTAGCCGGATCGGGACGGTACTGCTTTACCATCGCGAGCTCCATCCGCTTCAGCTCCCGCTGCTTCGACTCTTCCAGCAGATTATCGATGGCCGAACGGTCGGCTCGTTCCCGCTCGATCTGCCGATGGATTTCGTCTTTTTTCTTGCGATCCTTCTCGATGGCCCGCTGCTTCGACTGCTGCTCCAAACGCTTCCGGTGCTGCTCCTCGTACTGCTGCTTCAGCGTGGCTCTTTCCGCCCGCGGTACATCCAGCTCGACCGTATCCCAGCACACGGTCGGGTCCTGCTTGACCAGCTCGAACACCACCTCGTTCTCGAGGATGCTGCAATGGCTCGCGTCCGCGTCGATCGGGTGGGCCAGAAACAATTCCCAGTAGTGGGGTGGGTGGGAAATTTTCAGAAACTGCTCCATCGTGAAGATGTCATCCGGCTGAAATCGATTCGCCGGAAATGGCACGCGCAGAACAATGCTCACTACTGATTGGCTGGATGTGCCGGTGCTGGGGAAACTTCGCTGCTGCCAGGTGTAATTTTTAGGTATCAGTGGCATTATTGGGATGGGAATTTGTGTTTGCTTGGCGGAGAAGCAGAAATGTACCCGCGACTGTTGCCTAACAAGGACTACACGTTGACGGCACAATCAACAATGCGCTGGGCATGGCGTTGCTAAGGTAACATGACGAAGAGTATCGCCGTCGTTGTAGCGACTAGTGGCGACATCTCTGTTTTTGAAAATGGAACTAAAAATTTGAATTTGTGTTGGGTAGATTAACATCTGCTGTGTGTAGTTCCATAGAATTCTTCTGTGAAAAAGTCTTAACCAGGTACTGGTATAGAACAAAATGTGGCCTTCTAACCTAACAAATAAACTTAACAACACATTTCACTTCAAGTTCGTGTATTTACCGCCCCAAATCAACCAAACTACAGTATCCAGCGCAGGGCCTGGGGAGTTTCAACTTGTACCACCTCAAATTAACACAGAGCTGCTGCCCTTTATGCGCCACACACCCGTCCGTATTGAAGCCGGAAGAAAGGGATTTTAGTTGCTTTGGTGCTAAAGACTTTTTCCTCCGCACACAACAAACACTGGACAGAGCGGTAGCCACCACCACCACCAACCTTTGGTTTGGTGTTCGTTTTTTAAGGGTAGGCTTCTCTTTTTGTTATAGCATTTACAAACTTTGCTAACTTTGACTACTGCTCAAAAGAACTGAGTGTAACGAGTGAACAACGACCTCCACGCCATCCCTTTGCCGTAGACACTCAGTGCCAAATGTAATGAACGAAATAAGTTGTACCATTTCCCCTCCTACAGAACAGGGACACCACCAAGGGCCCAACGTTCCTTTCGCAGCGGGATGAACCAGTGGCCAGTGGTGTAGTTTTTGGGAGTAGAGTAGTGAAACTTTGCAATTGCAATTCAACGTTGCTGGAGGGTTTACATTTAAAGTTAAACCGAGTCCCCGAGACCCTTCTTCTGTTTGGAAGTTTTATGGCGAAAGCCAACCTGGTTTGGTGTCCTTCCTTTGCCGGTACGGCAACCACGAAGCGTTGGGCTGACTTTTTGGAGTGCTGTTTTAATTTGGTAGGTTATAATGCTCTTTTGTTGTTTGGAAGATTGAGTTGAAAGTTTCATAAATTGTTGTATCCTCACCTTGCTGCTTCCCTATGGCAAGGGGGTTTGTTGTACTCGGAACACGGCATGTACTCGTGGTAGTACTTGTGTGGTCTTGTGTTGTACTACAACAGTTTACTTTTTTTCCGTAACTTCCAACCTACATCACTTCCCTGTGGACATTGTCACGTTGAATGATGATTCCTTTCTTTGAGGTGGAAGGACAACCAAAGATGATAAGCAATGATGCGTAATTGGTCATGTGCGAGAGCACTTGACATTCGATCGGAGGACTATGATGTGATGAATTTATGCGATAGTGTCACACATAAAAACGGAAAGGGAGAACATGAGCGTAGTACTAATTTAATGAACTGCTTGCTTGTCACTCTCGCCGTGATCGTGCGTACACGTGTGGGGCTGTGTGTGGAGCTTAAGGTCCTAGCGCAACCAGACTGTTTCCAGGAATGCGTTCTAGGAATGTTCACATAAAAAAAGGCTGGAACCGATACAAAACAACGAACCAATTAGTTTTATGCATTTGCGTTAAGTATAAACTATTAAACCTTCTTAAAATGAGGAAAGGAAGTGGTACACACACAGATCTTATACAACATCACTCGTTCAACTGTGCAATAAAGGCACCGCCTCAAAAGCAATCCAGACGATTCGAACTAGCCATAAAAAATCAATAAAAACCCACCTCTGTGTAGCGCTGTCCCATTAAGATAGGTCGTGATTTTATTCCCCCTTCTCCCACTCCTTCCCTGTACAACCCCCTCTCTCAGCGCGGCATTTCCAATCGGAATGGTTTACACAACGAAAGCTGCTGCTCGCGCGGGGGGATTTTATTGCATAAAATATGCATCAAGCATATCAATCCTCGCCCTCTCGGGTGTGCTGGCTCTCGTGTTCGAAGTGTCTATGCCGAAGCCTTGGCCCATCCTACCTAACCACACAGAAACCTCCCGCACGGATTTCTCTTGTTCCGTTTTAAAGCGTGGCAATAATCACATTACACCAGTGAAGTGAGTGGGAAATCTATTTCCCTAGCGAGCGCGCACACACACAACATACACACACTCACACAATCTTCGTTTTTCTAGATGCAGATGGTGTAATTCAATGCTGTTTTTCCTCTGGGTCGGCAGCGGGGTGTAGCAGTAGGGTCAGATTTCGAAATCGGGCTGCATAAAAAAAACACCGGCTGCTGCGATTAGAAAATTCGCTCTGCGTCGGTGGAAATTGTGGAATCTTCTTGGCAAATCGTCAAGGGATAAGCAGGAGGGGCGGGGTGGACTTCATACCGTGCGAAGCAGTTCACAAAAGCGGCATTGTCGGCAGCTGTACACCATCCATCCGATACGACGTGGCAATCTTTTATCCACATCTCAAACAGTAGCTCTACTTTGCGCAAAACGTTTTCCTCCTTCGCACTCGATAATGCACTTTTGTTAGTCATATTTCGAATTCATTCCTTTGATGGGAACATCTAGGCGGTGTTTTGTTACAAATTCTCTTTATTGCAATGTTGAAAAGGTCACGGTGAAATGCTTTGCAAAAAAAAGGTTATCTCAAAAAGTCAATATGCTAACCATCATCATGCTCCTCTCTCCCCTCTACAGGTAGCAGCGGCCCCTCGGTGACGAGCTGCACCGGAAGCGAAATCGACAAGCAGGTGGGACTGTGGGAGCGCCGCGTCAAGGGTCTGCGGCGGATGATACTCGGCTGGGAGCAAACGAAACCGCCCGATGTGCCGAACCGGATCGACATCGACGTGACCGGGTGCAGTGCGGTCAGCTTGCGGTTGTACGAACCGCTCGAAGGTGCCATAACTACCAAATTCAAAGGTGCGCATTGTATACACCGATAAGCGCAGGACCACATAAAACACTTACACCTGTTCCCTTACACTCTCGTTCCCACAGTGCAATGGTCATCCCGGTCGGACTTTAGCAACGTGGTGGGCGAGCGCGAAATCAGCGAATGGTGCAGCTTCCACGGGTGCATGGGTGCGGTCTGCAATCTGAACGAGCTGATCCAGGGCCGGCGCTACTTCTTCCGCGCCTGTGCCGGCAACGTCAAGGGCTGGGGACCGTACAAACTATCCGTCCCGAACTGTGTCGTACCGTCGAGTAAGTAGGCAACGCGAAACCCGCAAACTGGGAAAACTGAGCGTTTAGAGCGAATGATTTAAACGCGAAAGCTTTTTGTAGGCGCTCTCGTACTGTTGGGCAAAACAAAACTGACAAAACGTTTTACCAACCAAAAAAAAGACGTTAAATAGCCAAGAGTGGGTAAGATACACGAGCAGTGCCAATTGCGAAGCACTCTAGGCTCTGTTAGAGCGAACTCCGTCGTATAACTTGTGCTTAGTTGCCACCGGACAAAAAAACACACACACACACGCACACACACAGGGGCACGTTAATGCGTTCACATCCTTTTTCGTTAGCACATATCGCTCCTGTGGGTGCACTGGCCGCCGGACGCATGACCGGCAGCGCATGGTCACCATTTTCCCGCGGGGCAAATGAATGGTGTACGAGCGTTTCTGTGGTTCCTTGGACCACTGTTTCCCGATCTTCTGCCATTGCCTGGCAACGCTTGGAAGTGTATGGGGGACGACCTCGTGGTCATCATTATTGGGACGATGTTTGTCGTGCCTGGCTGTGTTGTACGCAAGTGTTTTCGAACGCATGTGCTAAAAGTGTTCGGTGGCTGCCCCACACGTGGCATTCCCATGAGGCATATGTGAAAGCATATCGAAAGAGACAGAGAGAGAGAGAGAGAGACAGCGTTGTTGCCGGTGCTGCGGTAAAGGAAGAACCCTGTGGGGGGGGGGGGGAGGAATGTTGGGCTGATACACTGCAAATTGCCCTTTTGCAGACCGTACCCTTGTGACCATAATTCTTACACCTTCGGGCGTTCCTCTCTTCGCTCCATTTTGCCAGGCTGGCGTGACGTCGAGAGCCGAGACAATCGATTCGCGGGCAAGCAGCGCAATCTGGACGAGCTGTTCAACGCGGTCCGGTTGGCCCGGCCCGAGGATGCGTCCGAGATTGCGCTGGACGGTGGGCAGCAGCAGAAGCGCGCGACCAAGAAGAAAACCACCATCAAGCAGCTGTTTTCGGCAGCGTCCAAGTTTCAGAAGAATCTCAAACGGTAAGTTTCCGGTCCCTTCCTTCGCTTAGCTATATACTTACACCTCTCTTTCACCGTTTCCAGGGGCATCTATTTGGCTTGCGTCCTGTACCACGAGGATAAGCTATTGCTCACCAACGAAGACTTCGTGCCGGTAATTGAGATTGATGAAACCTTCACCAGCAATCTGCACACCGATTTCTACTGGCTGATGAAGGTGAGAACCCGTCCGGGGAGGGGACGCACTGGCTTGACGCCACAGCCGGATGGCACGGGAAGCTAAATCAGTAAAAATTACGAACCCCATCCAAGCGACGGGCCTGACGGACTGTTTTCAAACACAGTCCCCGAGCGGCTGACATTTGCAGATGGGCCTTCCTTTCTCTTTTTCCGCCCAAAATGTTCCCTATGCGTAAAGTGTTGAGTGTGATTTTATTTATTCATCCCTTGCCAGTGGCACTGCTAGTGGCCGGTCTGCTTGGCGTGCCAAACACTGGGAAGGATTTTTATTTTCGTTTTGTTTTTTTTTTTGTGTGCTATGCTTCTGGGACCTTTCATTTCCCCAGTCGCGCCCTCGGGGTGGTGTGGAATGGATTTTTTCACATAACATGTTTAGCCCATCCAATAATTCTGTTTGTTTACGACGATTGGGCGGGCAGTATTGTGGTGGAAAGCCTCATGACAGAGAAAAATTGTTATTGACAACTATATACAAAAGCACACAACACAGCAACGGTCACGCGATGCAGTTTGCGGTGCAAATGAATCAATCAGGATGAGCAATTCGGTCTAAATCCGGCTTTTTGTTGTGCGAATTAAGACTTTGCGTGAGTCCATGATGTACAAAAATCCTTTTGCTTACCGTTTTGTTTAGGTTGCCTGCACGTGGGACGACGTGAAGCTGCTGCGAATGGACATGGAACGGAACGCGTCGTCGGCGATCCACTTCCGCACGAAGCTGCTGTCGGCCGCCTGTCAGATGCAATCGGCACTCTCCATTACCGATCTGGGGCAACTCTTCTATCGCCCGCTACGAGACGTCCACGGCACGGTGGTACTGTCCTGTGTAAACTGTATTAAGGTGAGCGGCGATCATCCACTAGGAAATGGATCTTTCACTCAACGCAAACCGTTAATGTTACGTCTTTTTCTCGCCTCTCCACTTTCCACAGAGCCCTAAAGCGGTATCGGTGCTCAACTCCCGATGGATACCGCTGAACAAAATCCACAAAAAGCTCGCCCTCTCGACGGAGGAGAGCAGCATCAACGAAATTCTAATGAACTCCATCCAGGAACAGATCAACTACCACCAGGTGTCGAACATCAGGCTGTCGAGGGGCCTGTACGTCGGCTACCTCAAGATGCAAAGCTCGGTGGACGTCATCCAGGTGGTGGTCCCGGTGAAGGCACCGAACGTTCTTCCGCACTGTAAAATACGCGACAATCCGCACGTGTCGGCGTAAGTGTTCCCTTTTCTATCGGACGCGCTGGTCCACTGTGTAACCTCCCGGAATAACCCGTGCTCTCCCCCTCTTGTTTGCCCAATTTCTAGCGAGGAATGGGAACTGATCAAGCAGCACAAACCCTCCACCATACTGGAGTTCCGGCCGAAGCATCAGGGCCCAAGCGAGGTGCAGCTCCACTTTCTCGAGATGCTCACGAAAGCCGTCCACAATCTGTTCCAGTACATGGACATCCCGGTCGATGTGGCGGTCGCCCATCGGCTGTACGACGTCGAGGTGATCGAGCTGAACGCGGACGTTAGCTTCCTGATCATTTGCCCGCCGGCGGAAAGTAGCTGCGCCGTGCCGGGGCAGAAGGAAAGCTTGCTGCAGCGCGGCGACCTCTTCTCGATGCCGATCCAGGCGTTCGAGATGATCCATCTGAAGACGTACCAGGGCAGCATCATACAGAAGTACTCGCGGCTGTCCTGCATCCTCGAGCTGGACACGATGCTGGCGAACCATCTGCACCGGGAGGCGTTCAGCAGCTCGGAGCTGCAGAAGGCAAAGGACCGGCTGGCGAAGCTGCAGGAGCTGTCCGGCGGGCTGAACACCATCTGGAAGGGTGTGCGCTGGCTGATGGATGTGATCGGGTATGCGCGCGACCGGGCCAACATGCCCGAGCTGAACATGAAGCAAATACTGGACTACAAGGCGGCGTACTTTGGCAAGCTGCCGAAGCACCAGCACCAGCAGCAGGCCAGCGACGATCAGAAGAAGAAGGGTGGCAGCGAAACGCAACTGCTCCATCCGCCCGGCACCGCGCCGAACAGCTTCCACAAAAGCAGCCCGGGCAGGGGGTCGTGGCCGGGCCCGGCCGTCGAGAACACGCTCGGCCACAACGGACTGCTGGACGCGGAGCACTCCAAGTCCGAGCAACTGCTGAAGTACAACAGCGCCCGGTTTCTGAACGTTAGCCAGGCGGGCTCGCGCAAAAACAGTGCCGACTCGAACTCGGTCGCTACGCACAGCAGCTACTACTCGGTGACGGGCGTCGAGCCGGAGAAGGAGTTTGTCGTGATGCCCCGGTTACCCCCGTCACGGTCGGAAGATACGCTCAACAGCTCCCATCTGCACCATCATCTGCACCACGGCCACCACCATCATCATGGTGGCGAGGGAGGTAAAGCGATCGGTCCGGGTGGTGCGATGGGAGGAGCCGGTGCCGGAGGAGGAGGAGGAGCAGGTGGAGGAGCTGGTAAGAAACGGCCTCCTACCATCTACTCCAGCTACTCGGCCACCTCCAGCCCACTGTTGAACGTTCGCTCGCCGTTTCTAGTGCCGATGGGACCCGCCAACGCCGCCCCCAGCAGTCCGGCCGGCGTTCTCGTCGCGAAAGTTCCACCGGTCGCGGTAGAAGATATTGAAAACTCCAAACAGCAGCCACCCGTGCAGCAGACGGCGGCGACCAGTGCAGCAGCCGGGACGGGACAGCAGCCTTCGCTAACGACGGGCGGGGCCGTGCCGTTCAAACTGCTCACGAAGAAATCGCGCGATCAAGCACTGAAAGCGATCAACTTCATCGAACGGGAGCAGCAGCAGGAGATGGAAATATTCGAAGAGACGAAACCCATCCTCACGACCACGTACCTTAAGCCCACGCTAGCAGCGCTGCAGAACGAAGCCAAATCCTCCTACCAGCAGCAACCGGACAGCGGTACCGAACAAGCTCCCCGCGAGGCGACAGCCCAGCTTCCCCCGGTGCAACCACCGGAAACACTCACTCCCGCCGGATCCGTTGCAATCACCGTCGAACCATCGGTACCACCCGCTACCACCACCGATCTCGAGCCCGAATCAGGCGTATCGGAAGCACCACCCGGGACGGACGGAGCAGCGGCAGCGCCAACCGGTGGAGCTGCCGTCACAAACGCTACCAGCATCCTGCAGGTGTATGCGGCGTACGAAACCGGCCTACCGAGCGGGACGTCGCTAAAGCTGCGCGTAACGCCCAAAACGAGCGCCCGCGAAGTGATCGATCTCGTGGTGAAGCAGCTCAACATGGCGGTGGTGCTGAAGGGCCGCGAAGGACCGATCTACAGCTCGGAGCGGTTGGACAACTTCTGTCTGGTAGCCGTGATTGGTGCCCGGGAGCGTTGCCTGCGGGACGATTTTCGCCCGCTGCAGCTACAAAACCCGTGGCGCAAGGGCCGGCTGTACGTGCGGCAGAAGCACGATCTGCTGGCCGCTATCGAGCATTCCAACCGGGATACGGCGGACATTTAAAGGGTGGAAGGGCAAACGGCGCCATTGCTCTGAAGTGTGTGATAGTGCGATTGACTAAGTTTTCCGAATTTACAATTCGTATAGTTGTTGTTTTGAAATTTTGTTACACAATTACCTTCCCCTCCCCTTCCCCCTCGCGGTCAGTAGCTTTAGGAAGCGACCGCGTATGTGTGTCGGACTTGTTTGTAAAATTGTTTGCACAGTTATGTACATTTTGTAAAACCCTAATTAATGTAGCGATAGGAAACGGGAGGGAGGGGATAGAGGTGGAAGGCAGGCAATGGAAATGTATTGCAAGAAGGGCACGACGCCCCTTTGGGACTATTTTTACCAACTTGACTAGCAGAAAAGGGGGAAGAGAACACGTGTTTTAGAAATTGGGGAAAAAATCAAAATATTAAAAACGTAGTGTAGTACCGTTTCATCAGCTAATACAAACAGAATCAGAGGCAAAGGTGTTAATTAGCAAACCACATACCAAAAAAAAAAAAACAAACAAACAAACCGATAACGGCAGTTCCCCTTCCCTCGGGCGGTGCGGAAACGCGAGCTACGCGCAAACGCAAACGTGTTTTAAATGCGCCTCCAACGCTCTAGGACGCGCCTGACGCCGCAATGTTGGAATGGTTTTCCCGATGAAATAGATGGAAAACTAAAACCTAAAAAATCAATTACTCTCAATGGAAAAGATGATAGATGTTTTTATTTTATCCTTTTTATACGGGAGAGTAGTAGTAGTAGTAGTGGTGGTTGCGTGAAGGAAGGGTTAGGGAAAAGCCGTGCGCAGCTAGTGCGCCAGAGGTATGAGGGGGTGTATTGGTGTATGAGGGGGGCGAATAGTAATTAGGAGTAAAATATTAGAAAGGAGAGTAATTAGCGGGTAATACAAGTGAGTGTGTGAGAATGTTTGTACACATTGCGTAAACTAATGCCAGTGAATTGTGGGAGTAATGTAGAGCTATATATATATAGATGAAAATAGGGAGAACAAGGCAAAACATCCTATTTCCATTCAAAACTGTTGGAGTGTGGAATTGCGGTACGAACAGGAGGAGCAAGGATTGTGGAGTTTTTTTTTTAATATTTAAATAATTATTATTAGTATACCGATCTCACAATTCTGAATCAACATTTCACGCAATAGACCATTACAATTAAGGGATTTTTATCATCTACCAACAAGTAAAGTAAGAGACATAACATTCATTTACTACTATCTCATAGCCCCTTCACTCACACACACCCACAAATACCAATAGGATCGAGCTTAGTGTACTTTTTACCACCACCACCACCACCACCACCACCTCCAGCAGCGAAAGCTACAGGAACAAAGTAATATCATACCGATGGGCAACGGAAAGCAAAACCCCGGCCCGCCTATATGTACCTATTTTTGTGGCCGGACGCCGGTGTTCCACACTCTACTAGATAGACCAATTGAGACAACGATCTTTGCCAGAATCGCAACAGCATCGACCAGCAATAGTAAGACAGCTTTGGAGACCCGTTTTTTGGCAATCGCCTCCAGGCCCTCCTCCCGGCGGTCCGCTTGCGTAGGTAAACCAATAGAATTGATCGATTTTTTTAGTGATATTTAGAAGAATTTTCATTCATGAAGTGCACCCAGGATTGTTAAACAGGGATGCGTATGTGAGAAGGATGGGGAAGCATGGGGACAATACGCTCAAGAGTATCCGATTTCAAAAGAAAACATACACCAATTACGCACTAGTGCAACACACGTACGGACATCATATATACGACAAATTTGATATTAATGTTGGTTGTTGAAAGTTTCGGGCACACGAGTGTGTGTGTGTGTTATTTTGTTTGTTTTTTTTTGCGTTGGCCACTTCTTCTCCAATAAGATAAAAAACGAAACCAAACCAACCGAGCTGATGTTAGGAATTCTATCCGCTTGTTCGATCGGGCATACTAGAGTGATGATGGTGATATCCTGGGCGCACGTGGTGCTTTGGATACAATTTCTCCATATATATGTTTGCATGCGTGTGAGAGTGTTACAGGGTTTTCCAGGAGTTATATAGTTCTCATAGCTGTGGGACACTTTATTGACTCTTTCTTACGCGAAATGAACAAAATGTAATGGGAATTGGGCTCTACAGCACCCTTGTGGGTCAAATCCAATAAGAATGCCAAAGGAACCTATATGAAGTTCACTTCCCATAGGAAAAAGTCAAGAAAGTGCCCCACAACTAAGAGAACCCTTGGAAAATCCTGTAAGACTGGAAAAACAATGCAACAATCGATTAATGAGACTAGCAGCAGCAGGGTAGTAGGATTTTAGAAAGCAAGTACATCAATCCATTTTGCTGATAGCGGGGGAGCAAACACACCAAAAACACACGCTTAATTAGGAGCCCGAAAAAGAAAACCCAAAATATCCAAAACCGAATGAGACACGCGTGTGTGTGTGTGTGTTTGTATATTAGGGAGACGTAATCAGCATCTGAAAAACAGAAGGAAGGATTAACGAAAAATCATTAACTAATCATATGTGGTGTTATTTAGTGTTGGCAGGGAGCGAAGACACAGAGCAACAAGCAGACACATACTAGGCAATTGAAAATTGCGTTGATAAAAAAAGAGGCATGAAAATGGTGACACCGAATGGTAACCATGGTGAGCAAAAGCGTGGTGTATGCCCGTGAACATAGCTTCCCTTCCCGTCCCCCAAAAACCATCCATCGTGGTAAGAGGGGTAGGCTCTGGAGTGCATCACAGTAGTATCAGCTTTAACGGGGGTGACGTTGCATGTTGGCCAGGCAGATCTGGGTTGGTTCGTTAGGGTCCGTGTCTAGATTTGTAACGAAAATTCAGAGCTATTTGAAGGTAAAACCGTGTCGTATGTGTCCCACCGAGGGAAGAAAACTAGGAGAGTAAAATGCACCAGAAGATTCTATCCATGTTGATCATAGTGAGGCGTTGTTGGACCGGTTTTTTGTGTGTGTGCGACAAAAACATGATGACAAACAACCCAGCAAGAAGCTTACGGTAAGTCTTTGGACAGTTTTTCGGTTTTAGAAGTTAAGTTTATTCGTCAATTCATGAAAATCGGAACACCGCTGTTGCCATGTCCCCGCTGACTTTACACACACACACACACATACCCTTAGGGGGGTAATTAATACTACAGCGTTCGATTACAGAATCTTCACGAAGCTCACGCCCGGCTTCGGGTGTATTGCTCGCATGTGCAGCTGATAGTCCTGCCGCTGGGAGAACAGCTTGTGGCAAATCGTACACTTGATGCCAAAGTTTTCATTGCTTATTCTGTGCACCTCGTACTCGTGCTTCTGGTACTGGAGCTTCGTGCGGTAGGACATGTCGCACAGGTTGCACTGAAACCGCTGGCCCTCGCTCGTGATGGTGACGGCCGAGCCCCCCGTCCGGGCCGGTTGGCTTTGGTTGTTGCTGCTGGCAACGGCGACACCATCCTGCGCGGGTGCCTTCGTGCAGCTGTGGTTGTAAAAGTTGGTTAGCTCGACAAACAGATTGCCGCAGGCGGGACAACGGTACAGATGATGGTTCGTCGGAGCAGCGGCCGTGTCGAGCTGCTGCACTTTCGGTCGTTGCATCTGGGACGACGATGGGCGCTGGCTGGCCGGTTCTCCGTTCAGCATCCGGGTTGGCGTGCCCGTCGGAACCGGTTGATAGGAGACTGTCGTGGATTTTTTAGAATAATGAGCCGCCCCAGCAGTTGCATTCGCTGCGTTGGTTCGCTTTCTACTCTGCATCTGCGAACCGTGGTTCGGGATGGAAGTGTTCAGTACATTATTAGTACGTAGTGATCGTGGTACTGGTGTTACGATTGGTACAGGTGCTGGTTTCGGTGGCCGGTAAGGCTGTAAATCGATGTACGTGCCACCCTCCATGACGATGTGCTGCAGCTGACCATCGACATGGTACACATCGATCTGTGCCTCCTCCTGTTCGTTAGATTCGCCCTCCACACTGCCATCCTCCAGCACGATCTGATCGTCCGTGTTCACCTCCACCACGTTGTTCCCGGTGTCGATCAGCACCACCGGCGGCGGTTCGTACACCTCCACCAGGTTCGGTTCGATCGTGCTCACCGGAATCGACGACTCTACGTCCTCGCTTTTCTGCGTCTCCAGAAGCAACCGCAGCGCGTACCGGTGGTCGTGCACGTTCTGGTACAGCGTGTCGAAATCGTGCAGCAGCGCGATACACATCTCGCACACCGCGCTCGGGAAGTCCTTGGCGGGAACCAGCTCCAGCTTCAGATAGGTTTTCACTAGCCGGAACAACTCCGCGTGAGATTCTTGTTCGGCCGCGCTGGGACCGATCACGTTTAGCAGATTAATCTCTGACAGACAGAAGCGGCAAAACTTCGTACAGTCCGCGCTGGGGCTGGTGGGTGAAGGAATAGGATTACTCTTTATGTTGGTATGCTAATGTAGGGTGATGGAAAAAGCGTTTTGCACTTACAGCGTTATGGTAGCCATTTCACCATTCGTTTGTTTTACCAATTCCGTGATTCGTTTTTTGATGCCGAATCGAAACGCCGCTGAAAGTAGCCGTGGCTTGTTATTGTTTGTTGTTTACAAGCTCGCTGTCAAAATGCTACAGTGCTGGCTAAACGTCAACGTCAGAAAGAAGGAGTTTCGGTCACACTTTGAGCGAGATAAATGTATTATACTAAAAAAATTAACTTCATGTTTTGTTTAACTCACCAAATCATTTTAATTTAAACTCATTATATTTTTTAAAATCTAAAATGCAAATTGTAGTCACAAATGTGCTAATGATATGGCACGCACTGTGCATGTTTACGTTTTTAAAGTGACGTTTCCTGTACGTGTGCTGTCTCAGCGCAGTATTCCTCCGATTTTCCTCCGAGAACGGCGAAGGGAAAGCTGTTGCACATCCATTATTGACGAAATTTTAGCTTTTTTTGTTGTGAAATTAGTTAAATAATGAGATTATTATTCAATTAAACAGTTTCGATTAACGCGTGTAAGTAAAAGTTCACCCATTTCAGAACCCCAATCACAAAAGCAATCATTTGCTGACAGTAGGCCGCACCTTTCCTTTGTTTTGCAGCAAGAATTTAAACACTCCTCACGACACTGTACTCGCTGGAGACTTTGCCCCAGGTCCAGGCAGACGAGAGGCTTCGGCTTAGTTCTTACGCCCGTTCCACGAGCAGAGCGAACGCGTTAATCTTTCCATTATCATCGCCTCATGCATCGCTCTTATCAGTAGTGGCGGTGTCATTATCGGAGATTGCACTGGTTCCCGCCTCACACAGCGGGACAAGTTCGCGCACTGCCAGCGCCAGTCGTAATCAGCATCAGCTTGCCGTTCGCTGCTAAGATATGGAACCTCACCTGCGACTAGTGACCGGGTCGATCGATCGGGTGTTCACCGGTCGCCAGCCGTGGCAGATTGTGGCCATCACGACGACCACGGTGCTGGGCAGCATCTGGCTGTGTCAGGTGCTGTTCCAGGAGGAGAGCCTGTACCGACGGGCGAAGAAGAAGGTGTTCAAGCTGGCCCGCCTCATACCGGCCGTCCGGAGGCGGGTCGATGCGGAGATTGAGAAAATTAACGCCGGCTTCATCAAGGACATCAGCCAGACGGGCAACTACTACACCGAGCTGCCGCACGACAGCATGGGCCAGGCGGAAATACTGAAGAAGGTGGACGAGTATCTCGATCTCGGCCACTATCGCTGGAAGGAGGGTTTTATCTCCGGCGCCGTGTACTACTACAATCCCGAGCTGATCAAGCTCGTGACGGAGGTGTACGGTAAGGCGTCCTACACCAATCCGCTCCATCCGGATGTGTTCCCGGGCGTGTGCAAAATGGAGGCGGAGGTGGTCCGCATGACGGCGACACTGTTTCACGGTGGGCCAGCGGCCTGCGGTACGATGACGACCGGCGGCACCGAATCGATCATGATGGCGTGCAAAGCGTACCGGGACTATGCGAACGATCAGCGCGGCATCACGAAGCCGAACATGGTACTGCCCGTGACGGCCCACACCGGCTTCGACAAGGCGGCCAAGTATCTGGGCATCTACACGAAGGTGGTGCCGGTAAACGGCGACACGACCGAGGTGGACATTGCCGCCATGGAGCGTGCGATCAATCGCAATACGGTGATGCTGGTCGGATCGGCCCCCAACTTCCCGTACGGTACGATGGACGACATTGAGGCGATTGCAGCGCTCGGCCGCAAGTACAACATCCCGGTGCATGTAGATGCGTGCCTTGGTGGGTTTTTGATCGTGTTCATGAAGCGGGCCGGCTATCCGGTGCGACCGTTCGACTTCAGCATTCCCGGCGTGACGAGCATTTCGGCCGACACGCACAAGTACGGCTTCACGCCGAAGGGCTCGTCCGTGATACTGTACTCGGAGAAGGTGTACCGGCACTACCAGTACACGGTCACGACCGAGTGGCCCGGCGGTGTGTACGGTTCGCCGACGGTGAATGGGTCGCGGGCGGGCGGCATCATCGCCGCCACCTGGGCCACGATGATGAACTTCGGACTCGATGGTTACGTGGAGGCGACGAAGCATATCATCGATACCACGCGTTACATCGAGCAAGAGTAAGTGAGGGCGGGCGATAAATCAATGAGTCACAGCGAAAGTAAACGAGTGCAAAAAAACGGATAAAGCTAATCCATATAATTAACCCCCTGCTTTCAGACTACGTGCCATAAAAAACATCTTCATTTTTGGCACGCCGGCCACAAGCGTCATCGGGATTGGATCGCGCGACTTTGATATATTCCTGCTCGGTGGCGAGCTGAGCAATCTGGGGTGGAATTTGAACTCGCTCCAGTTTCCCTCAGGGTAAGTGTGTTTATGTGCTTGTGTTCGCAGCATTGCACCGTAACATTCTAATTCTCTCTCTCACACACACACACACACACACACACCAATCAGCATTCATATCTGTGTGACGTACATGCACACCGAGGCCGGCGTGGCGGACAAGTTCATCCAGGACGTCCGCTCGAAGGTGGCCCTGATTATGAAGAATCCCACCAAACCGGTCGAGGGCAAGATGGCCATCTACGGTGTCGCGCAGTCGGTGCCGGATCGCGAACTGATTGGAGATTTCACCAAGTGCTTTATCGATTCCATGTACTATACGCCCGTCGACCAGAAGGCTGCCAAGTAGATGACATTCCGATGAGGAAAGTACGTTTAACGTAAGGCAGAGGAGCCAAATACAAACATCACAGGGCTGCTGAGAGAGATTGTGAGAGATTTCAAAGCCGACTCGAAGTCGTGCCCCGTTACGCAAAGTATAAAGAACATTGTACGAAACGATCGAAATGCTCGCTAATTAGTTTATTCACCCGAATGCGCCTGTAAGTCCACACCTCCACAATCAATTACATCATATTTCAAAGGGTGCATTTGCGTAGGTTTGCTGCAGATTGTACCACAGGTTCATACGAGTTGGGTTGGGCGTTTGCTGGACCGGTAGCAAATCGTGCCCAATCGACAGGTACCCAGTGCCCGTCGCTCCGACCGTTGGCCACTGCACGTTCTGTAGCAAGGCGTCCTGCCCAGGGGTAGGATTGCTGTGGACGAACAAAAACGAGATGGTTAATAATGATCGAACAAGTCTGCGGCTTCGAAGCCCTGCTGCTGTGTGTACCCCGTTTTGGCAAAGTTGGTCCACATCCGAACGACACGGCTGCTCACGGTATTCGCGTGGCTGTCGGGCGACACCGGCACCAGCATTGCCGCCGGTATGTGGAACAGGTACGGCAGCTCGTCCGTATGTATCGCACCCGGGTGCTGCACGCCGAACAGCTTCTTGTACAGATTCAAATCCCCGTCGTACGCGAACTGGTAGTAGTACAGCGGAGCGGGCGTCGTTTGCGCGTGCAGCCTGACCGTCTGATCGATGGCAAACGCAAACATGTGGTCGGACTGGTACACCGTCCACTCGTAGTCCAGGCTGGCGTCCAACGGTCGGCTCTGCCAGTAGTGCTCGCGAAACGCGCCGCTGATCTGACTCGAGGCGGCAGTACCAGCGCCAACATTCCAGAAGAACGGCACGAACAGATGAGGATTCGCATTGAACTGTCCTTTCACCGTGGGATCGATTGCATTGTCCAGCGCAGTGAAGAAGGCACCCTCCAGATCGGTGTACCCCACGAGGAACGGAACGCGATGGGCCCGGGTTCGGATCAGCTCGATCGGGCGCTGTCGTACGATGACCTCGTCCGGTGCGTCACCCGGCTCAACGACGGGTCCAAAGTCAAGCGGACGAAGAAAACGTGGCACCGGGATGGTAACTGTAGCCTCCTGGAAGGGAACGAACTGTTCCGCGGGAACGGTTCGCAGCCGCTCGACGTACGTGCTGCTGTCCGTGCCGAACCCGAGCGCCGACGCAATACGATCGGCATAGAAGCGTGGCCTTGTCTGGAAGGCGTACGGTACGAGCGCGGTACTGCTCTGTGCAATCGCCCGGTGGAACAACCCGGCACCAGCGTCGGTCAGTACGAGCAGATGCACCAGGGCAGCGCCGGCCGAATTTCCAAAGATCGTTACGCTGTTCGGGTCACCACCAAAGGCGGCAATGTTGGACCGTACCCAGCGGAGGGCCTGCAGACAATCCTTCAGTCCCCAGTTGCCGGCCGCGTACCGATCGCCCGTACTCAGGAAGCCCAACGCACCGAGCCGATAGTTGAGCGTCACCAGCAGCACATTGTCTTGGACCAGCTTTTCCGGCCCAAAGTCAACACTGTTGCCCGAGTTGATGCTGTAACCACCGCCGTGAATCCACACCATCACCGGACGCAGGCCCACGAGCTGCTGGGTGTAGATGTTGAGGTAGAGACAGTCCTCACCGCCCCGCACCTGCCCGGGAACGACGGACACCTGCAGACACTCGGACCCATGGTTGCTACCGTCCCGGACGCCGGTCCACCTTGCTCGTGGGACCGGATTGCGGAAGCGCAGCGAGCCGACCGGTGGCTCTGCGTACGGAATGCCCTTGAAGGAATAGTAGGTGCAGAACAGACCGCAGGACTCCGTTGTACCCTGCACCTGCCCGGTCGGACTGTCGATGATGGGCCGCGTGGGGTCACTCTGGGAACTGACGGGTGGAAGAAGGGTGAGCGTCAGAACGCTGAGGAACGCTAGGACAATGCCAAGGGCACGAGGTTCGTTCTGTGTAGACATTTCGGGAAAATATCTACTACTAAGGTCGCTATGTTTTTGGGGGACTTTTGGAATTGGAGCTTGTGTGTTGCCACTGTGATAAGATTGGCTTGTCGATTTATCCCACATTAGTGTTGTGCTCTTTGGATCGCACCCGCGACTCCGATTCCAACTACGGCTATTGTTAGTCCGATTCCGACTCGGAGTCGGAATCATCCGGAGTCGTTCGGAGTTGGAATCGTTCGGATTCCACCAGAGTTGGAGTCATTCGGAGTCGTCCAGAGTCGATCAGAGTCGTCCGGAGTCGTTTTGAGTCAGAGTCGTCTGGATTCCATAGGTGTCGGAGTCATTCGGAGTCGTCCAGAGTCGATCGGTGTCGACCGGAATCGGAGTCGTTCGGAGTCAACAGGAGCCATCCGGTTCAATGTGCTTGCGATCAGTCATTTCATTTCGTTGTGTTTGTGTACTCCGTGTACTCCGGACAACTTCAGGCGACTCCGAACGACTCCCGATGACTCCGACTCCGGACGACTTCGAATGTCTCCGGATGACTCCGACTCAGAACGAATCCTGATGACTCCGGGCGATTCCGGACGATACCGAACGACTCCGTATAATGCTGGGCGGACCTACCTTCCGGAGTCGGTTCCTACATTATTGGAGTCCGATCGGATTCGATTCCGGATTTTTGCCAACTTTACCCATCACTAGCCCAAATCTCCATGACGGCGATGATTTTATTAACTCTTGATAAGACACCGCTAGAGAGCTCAGTATGTTTGCTGAATTGCTGCTGTAAGTTAACAAACAAAAACAAATGATTTTGCTGCCAAGCTACAATGTCATTCTACGTCATCCGCCTCGGGATTTTACATTAAAAATGACGAAGATTATCCCCATTCGCCCAAAACGGCCCCCCATAGTCTCCTTAATTGCTCCTTTTATCGATGTGGTGACTTCTAACGGCGGGGTCTTATCGAATGCGCAAAAACGTGCGTACCAAACAATTACATTCTGGATTCGCCGGTACACCCATCTGGCCATTAATCCCGAGTCCCCCAAGTCGATGTTGATAATCCTCGAAAAAAAAAAACGCGATTTACGGTCGTCCGATGGGACCAAAACAAGATAAAACATTGTATGAACCAACCCCTGTCGATGTTTCCAGGTGGAAGGTCTTTTGTCGATAATCTTCGAGATGCGTCTACACGACTTCTGACCACAAATGACGCTCATAAAACAAAAGATAGAACAGGCTGTCGTAAATTGAAAACAAATATCTTTTTTAATAACAGTACACACCCTCTCTAACGCTTATTACATTATTCAGATTATGAGGAGGAAGATGCGCGGACCCTCCCCAAGGGCTTAGTTTCTCGGGAAGCGGAACGGATCGTTGGCGTAGCGGGCCTCCAGATCGCGCCACACGGCCGTCCGCTGGCCGTTCGGGTTCACGCCCGTCACCAGATCGTGCCCAATGTCCATGTAGTGTACGGTGGCGGCCGTGACCGGCTGCCACTGGCGGCTCTGCAGCAGCGTGTCGACCGCGTTCGGCGTCGGATTGCCAAACCGGGCAAAGTTGGTGAACAGTCGCACGAACCGGTTGCTCACCGTGCGCGCATGGTTCGTCGGCAGGATCGGCGAGATGGTCAGATCCGTCACCGACCACAGGTACGGGATGTCGTCGGCATGCATTGCGCCCGGCCAGCTGCCCAGCATCAGCACGCGCTTCACCAGATTCAGATCGCCGTCGAAGCTGAACTGATAGTAGTAGGTCGGGGCGCTGGAGCGCTGTGCGTGCAGCCGCACCGTCTTGTCGATCGCGTAGATGAACTGCTGGTCGGTGTGGAAGGTCAGCCACTCCACCATGATGTCGTTGCCGAGCGGCCGGTCCTGCCAGTACGCGTTGCGGATGCCCTGGCTGACGGCGGCCGACGCAGCCGTACCGTGCGGGATGTTCCAGAAGTGCGGCACGAAGTAGTCCGGGTTGCGCGTGAACGCGTTCCACACCGTGCTGTCGATCGTGTGCTCGTACACCATGAACAGGCTCTCCATGCTCATGTACCCGGCAATGAACGGCACGTGGTTGAACGTGCCGGCGTTGATGATGTCGATCGGCAGTTGGGTGAGGAACGTTTCCTCCGGCGAGTTGACCGGTTCCGCGTTCGGCACAAAGTCGAACGGCTTGAAGCCGCGCGGTATCTCGATGTCCAGCCAGCCCTCCTGCGTCTCGATCAGCGTCTCGATCGGGGTGTTGCGCAGGCTCTGCACCAGCGTCGCGCTGTCGTGCGAGTACCCGAACCGGTCGGCCAGCCGGTAGGCGAGCTCACGCGGCCGGTACTGGAAGCCCCACGGCACCAGCGCCGTGCCGGACTGGGCGATCGCCTTGTGGAACAGGCCGCTCGCCTTGTTCGACAGCACCAGATAGTGGACGGCCACGCCGCCCGCGCTCTCGCCGAAGATGGTCACGTTGTTCGGGTCGCCGCCGAACGCGGCAATGTTCTGGCGCACCCACTGCAGCGCCATCACGCAATCCTTCATGCCCCAGTTGCCGGCCGCGTGCACATCGTCCGTGCTGAAGAAGCCGAGTATGCCCAGCCGGTAGTTGATCGTGACGACCACCACGTCCTCCGGCATCAGGTTGTCCGGGCCGTAGATCCACGAGTTGCCCGACCCGCCGGTGAACGAGCCGCCGTGGATCCACACCATGACCGGCCGCGACCCGATCAGGTTCTGCGTGTACACGTTCAGGTAGAGACAGTCCTCGCTGCCGGACACGCCGCCCAGGAAGCCGCCGGACGGGCAGGTGCTGCGGTGCTCGCTGCCATCCTTCACGCCCTGCCAGCCGCCGTGCGGCCGGGGGTTGCGGAAACGCAGCTCACCAACCGGCGGCTGCGCGTACGGGATGCCGTTGAAGGCAAAGTAGCTACAGAACAGCCCGCAGCTGGCCGTTATGCCCTGGATCTGGCCGCCGCTCGTGTTAATAATGGGCCGCGACTGTGAAAGTTTTAAAGAAAGAGATCATGTCACTAAGAAGAGGACTACTACAAAACCGGCGAACTAAAGGCGAACCTACCGCATCCTGCGCGTGCACCGCAAGGGCCACCAGCGATAAAACAACCACAAACTTCAACATCCTTTCTGCTGTCGCTTGGCGCTCTCGCAGTGACCCAGTATATATATAGGCGCTGCACAGGATTGATCGCACGCTTATCCTATCCACTCCCGGGGTCAGATAAGCTTTATCTTACTGTTAAGCTTCCACAGAGGCGCACGGTAACACGTCGATTAGGCACGACAAGGGGCCCGTACGATGGGCTTGTAACCATCCCCATTGGTTGATAAAGTTGTTCTCAATCCCCTCTCCCATGTCGGTGAGTTTGAATTCCTCTTGCTTATCCTTTATCATGCTTGTGCGTATGTCCCCGATTACGGTGACTCGGGTGGAGTGGGATTTTCCTTCAAAAACAAATCGTTAAACTATCTCACTGCTGGCGGCTGAAGCAAACACCATCAGCGTCACTGATGTCCCCGGGTGGTCTGTCCTCCATCCATCCATCGAGCCAGTAATCGGGGTAATGATTCTGTTGGAAAGATTAAAAGCTGATACACATAATCGAGGGAAAGTGAGCTATACGGAATTGATGGAAACATGGCGACGAAAATCCTGTTATCTCACAGGAGAGTGGGACCGTTAAGCGTTCAATTAATCGAGTAAAATGCCCTAAAGAAAGAACATCAACAATCGGATGTGAATTACTAAAATAACCGAGTGTTTCTTAGAAATGTTACGACAAACAGGGAAAGCAAGCATAAAGCAACTGGAATTTCAAAACGCAACCACCACCACGTGGCTTTTTAAACGGCAAAATTCGTTGCTGTCATTCTTGCACGCAAGCTCCAGCTGCTTCTGTCACCCGCCACCTGGTGGCGCTTCGGTCACGGTCGTACAACGTGCAAGCATCGATGCTGTTGCTGTGAGAGAGAATACCATTAGATAAACAATTAGAGTTTTGATTTTGAAAGTCGTTAACCCTTGTTTGACTCTCATTGAAAATGCATTTAGATGCTTTACAATGTTTGTCTGAAGAAGAAAAAGAACATTATTAAGTTGATTTCTTTCTGCAATACGCATGAACCGAAGCAGTGCCATTATTTTGTTTGTTATCTTCTCTTTTATTTCTCTGTGTTCACATGCTTTCTTCTCATTAAATTAGTAGTAAAAACAGTTTAACTACGGACAAAAAATGACAGAAAAAAAATCCTTTCCTATCGACTCCATTGAGTAAAGATATACCCAGTTGCCTCATTGCAGCGGCGCTGAGGTGATGATGAGGTGCGCGCCGTAGTCACGACTACCGACCGACGAACGTAATAATCATGAAGAAACGTAATTATAATTTCAACCGAACGAGCCCTTCTCTGAATGGGAAAACCAAATCTCCGCGAAGCTTAACTCAACTTGTTTTGTGCCTGCTTGCTTAGCTGTGATCGTAACGGAGAAGAGGAATAAGCCCGTCTACTAAACGTCCTACTGTTGTTGCTGCTGGAAGCGCCTAAACACGTCTGATTGCTGCCTGATGCACCGTGACACCTTCTTTATGACGGGATGCGGAGGGAAGGAGTATTGCTGCACTTTTTGGACTTTTCTCCCTCTCCCTCACTCTCTCTCTCTCTATCCTCTAACCATTCTCATTCGGTTGCAGTCTCACGAGTGTACACAGCGGGAAAGGGGACAATTACATTCTAAGTTGCCTGATGCGCTGAAGGATGCATCATCAAGGGGAGAGATGATGAAAATGTAGCAACACGGCTGCGGTTCTGATACATGGGAAAATGATACGATGTTTGTACGACACTGTGACAGAGCGGAGTGGGATGGGGGGTGGGAGGAAAGCAGGGAGGAAAGGGGATGAGTTGTGGTGATAAAGTGCACACCAGCACACGGAGGGGTGGGTGGGCGCGAGCGAGTCTTTCACTGTCTCACGGACGCCTGGCGGGGGAGAGTTTAGTGCGCTTTCGCCTTTCGCTGCCGGGGGCTCTGCTTCGGGGACGACTTGGGAGCACCCTTGGGGGAGTTTTCTGTTTGGAGGAGAAAAAAGGGGGAACATACACAATAAGTGTACCGTTTTGCTTTCTGCTATGTCTCGCCAGAACTTACGGAGCTGCTTCAACGTTTCCGACGGGATCCATTCGTAGTCGACGTCCTTCGTGCTGGCGGTGCCGGTTTCCACGACCTTGCGGGCCGCCGTCGGGCGTTTCCGCTTGCCGTACGAGCCGAGGAACTGTTGGCCGAGCACCAGCAGCAGAATCACGATCGCGGCCAGGAACACGTACAGGAAGAACGTCTCACCGTCCAGCCCCTCGTCCACCTCGGTGATTTGGACGGTTTCGTTGAACACGGCCTCGCTGAACTGGTTGCCGCGGCCGTCACGGTAGTTGAGCGCAATGTTCAGCCCGAACGGGCGCCCGGCGAAGGATTCGGTCGGCAGGAACGAGTACGCGACGGTCGCCTCGTGGCCCGGCTTCACCTCCCGGTTGTACGGTACGGCGGAGAAGTTCTGGATGAAGTAGCTGAAGTCCATCGCGTACCGGAACGAGGCTTCCACCGACTCGACGACGAAATCCTCAAACTGGCCCTTGTTCGTGAAGCCGACCAGGAACTCTACCGGATAGCCAGCGGGCAGCTCGAGCTGCGAACCGGACGCGTGCAGGGGCCGGGTGAAGAGCAGGTACGTGTCCGCATCCGGCGACTTGGTCGTTTCGAGATCATCCTCCGGCTCGGTTTCGTCTGCCACGACGGCGGCATCCTCCGTCTCCACATCGACCAGCTCCTCGTCCAGCTCGTCTTCCGCGGCAAAGGCGAACGGACTCGAACCTGCACAGAACGAGAGAGTGACGGAGTGACCGAGGTAAGTAAACCCGAAACCAAATCCCTCCCCGCACACGAGACAACAACGGGGCTGCCACGTTGAGCTCGTGCACTTGGGGGATGAGTTTTACCAATCCCCAGCCAAACTTACCGGTGTTCACCGTCAGCAGAACGGCCGGCAGGGCCAGCAGCAGCAGCACGAAAAACTTTTGCATTGTTACGGTTCAGCTTCTATACTCGCGGTAGGCGACGATGTATTTCGCTTCAGACAACACCACAGTGGCAAAAAACAGTATTTACAACTGGACGCGGCAGCAGAATAAGCGTACGGGCAGACGTGCGCTGCACGAAGTTACATTTAATGAAGTTGTATTTTGAAGTTATGTTGACGCGTGGAATCGCATCGGTATCGACTCGGCCACGTCCTAACGAACGTATTCGAGCAGATGTTGTGACGGCCATGGAATCGAGCACTTTTGGCAGGACGGTGCGCAAGGTGCATACATGCGCTAACGGTATGCTGCTCGAGAAAAATTGTTTTATGTTGTGGATAAGAAAAACAGTGCATTTTGTGCATCTTGTTGTGAGAAAAATCACATGAAAAATTAAAACAGAAAAGGTAACCTGTTTCATGGCAAAATGTTCAACAAAAACCATTGCTGGAATGCACGAACCTTGGTTTGCAAGTATTCGACCATTTGCTGTAACCTAACGGCGAATGAAACTGTCAAAATCAATATGACAGTTGAATCATAACAACTGCCGCCGTTCATTGCGAAACGTTGTAAACAATAATACCACAAAACTCGTGGTTCGTAACGTTTTCAGCCGGTAAAGGCCATTTATTAACGCTTTATTGTTCTAAAAGTATGTAAAAATAAGAACAAAAGTGAATAGCCTTCCCTTATTAACCGAAATTCACATTGCACCGGGGACTACGCATTACGTGATCATCAGGTCCAGCATGACGAGCAACCGCTTACACATGCTACAACGTATATTTCCCCGCTGGCGAAGCGCACAAACATCGCTCTGCCGAACGATAGTGAACGATGCAGTGGCAACTAAACCCAAAACACCACGTGTTCGAAAGCCAAAGGCAACTGCAGCAGCATCAGCAGCAGCAAAAAACAGCACCACCACCACCGCCGATACTGCCATACCGAAACATGTGCTTGAATACTTCCAAACCACACCCGGCATGGATGCATCCGTGCTGAAACAATTCCCCCCCTCGATCCTACGCAAAAGCTCCCTCAGTACCGAACGCTTTTACCTAGCAAATCGCACGACGGCAGCCCGCATCGCCGATGTGCTGACACAAGACCTACCGGCCGATCGGTTGCTGGTGGAGGTAAATCCCGGCCCAGGTCTGCTGACCGAACAGCTCCTACAGCGTAACGTGCGCAACCTGCGCCTGTACGAAACGGATGCATCGTTCGAAGCGCGACTAAACGCCACATTCAACCTACCAAAGGATGCACTCCGGATAGGAGATTTCAACGGGCTGTGGCGATTGTCGTACCTGGACGGGTTCGACAATGGGCAGCGGGTGTGCGGCATGCTGAGCGGCATACCGCACAGGAAGTGGCAGGAAGAGGTCAGCTTTCGGCTGTTTTCGGTCATCGGCACGGTCAAGTATCTGCGCTATCTGATGAACTCGATCACGCAGCAGTCGGAACTCTTTTCGCTCGGCCGGTATGAAATGTTTCTCGTAATGTCACCGCTGCTTTTCTCGGTAAGTTGAAGTGTTGTTTGTTGTGTGGTGGTCCCGGTTTAATAACACATTCTCCCTCCGCAGCACATTGCCTCCACCAAAGACGCCGGCTACAAGCTGTACCGCGGCGGTACGATCGTGTTTCAGCTGTACTTCGAGCACGAGTTCCTGGGCAAGGTGCCGAGCAAACACTTCCTTCCCTGGTGTACGACCGGCGGCACCAAGAAGCTTCGCACGCTGCACAAGAAGCTCATCGAGGACGGTGCGGAAGAGTGGTATCTGGTGAGGATCGTACCACGCCGCAACCTGTTCGACCATCTGCTGCCCGACAATCTGAGCCTGTTTGCGTCGTTTGTAACGCAGCATTACGTAAGCAGACGAAACCGCATCATCCCGTCGCTAGAGTGAGTGTTGGACCGGACCGTCTACACCGAACGTTGTGAACGAATGTTTGCAGTAAACCTTTCGCTCCTCTTCCACAGACACTGGATACCGCACTGTGGAGCACGCCTAATACTAAACTCGAACTACACGCGCAAATCGTCGTCGAAAAAAGATCCCACCAGCGGTGTGCTACCCAGCCAGCTGTTAAAATCGGTCCCCCTGTCCTCGAACGACTATGTGGACAATTTTAACATTTTCACCGAATTTGGTGAGCTCACACCGGCGCAGGTGCTGACACTGTTCAACGAGTTCATCAACTGGTCCGAGTTTCACCAGTCCCCGTTCATGCAGGCGGTCGAAAGCCAGAAGCACAAGCAGCAGCGCTTCGCACGATCGCTCGACGACGACGAGTCGGCCGACGAACCGGGCGAACTGCAGCGAGCGAAAAGCAAGAAAAGTACAGACACACTTTAGAAACACACTAGTAGCTGGAAGCCCTTTTTATTTGCAGATAATACACAGAGGAATGGACCCCTCACCCCCCTTTCCGAACGGGTAGTAGAGGTCGTAATCCAAGGCCCTTGGGAGATTACGGGCATCGTCCATTGTACATGGATTTGGTGCCATTCTGGCACAGCTTGGCATCCTTGAAGTAGACGGGCTGCACGATTTTCATCGCAACCGGCGCGTCCGTTTCGTCCCCATCCTCCATGTTGCGGTTGTTGACCGTGATCTCGAGCAGGTCGGTCGTGCCCGCGATACAGTCCAGCTCGAGCGTGGTAATGTTAACGCCAATCACCCAGCTGACGCGTCGCTCGATCTTGCACAGCCGATTGTTCTGGTGCAGCTTTACGCACTGCTCCCGGTACGGTACCTCGTTCCTGCCCGTGCACACGTTGCGCGTACACTTGACGATCATCGACGGGCGGGCCAGATCCACGTACTCGCCCGGCTGACAGAAGCCCTGCTGGAACAGTGGATAGCAGCTGTCCTGCGGTGGGGAGTACACGTATCCTGCAATCAGGTAACCACCGGGGAAGTGTGAGTGAGTGAAACTGAGAGGATTTTTCCGGGAGGAAAGCGTGACCTCTGCGCGACTTACCTGGACGGCAGTCACACACCCAATCATTGTCGTGATCGCCAGGGTAGAGAATTTCGTTCGTGCTACACTTACCCGGTATATAGACGGGTGTGCGATTCTGTTTGAAAGGAATTGGAAAAAGGGGGAAAAGAAATGAGGGAAATGTAATGATTTTTGGTGCTTTTTAATTAATTAATTTGGTACTTTTTTTGTTGTTCTCTCTCTCTTCCACTGTATTTTGCATTGTTCCCACTTTCGCCTTTTATGGGCTGGACTCATCTGCAGTTCAACTTTCACTTCCGTGTCTGCCATTGTAGGTCAAAAGGGGAACTCAAAAAAAAATGGTTTTTGTTGTGCCTTTTTTGTTTAAACAGCCAAATTGGCAAAACCGATTATTCTGCGCTTCAAAACCCTGTGCCCCACACGGCGTGCGATTGATCAATTCGGTAAATCCACTAATTATTGGCTCACTGTTCTCAAGGTTAACCTGTTTGATTGTTCATTCGGACTCGTCCGATGCTTCCTAACGCACACCCCGGGCCCAACCAACCATCCCACCGGTTCTGAGGGAGAGCAAGATACCGGTTTAGAATCTACGTAAATTCCACCAGGCCTGATGCTTGATGCTAAATTCCTGCACGCTTTAGAAACTGCAAAGAAGAACACACCAATCGTGTTAAACACACCAATAAGGCCATTTCTATGCTTCACGCACACTTATTGATCGTTTCGAGGGTTTGTTTGTTTGCCCGTTCTGTGCCACCACCGCCACCGATGGATGATAACCTTTTGAGCCTTCCTTCCTTGTGGCGCGTCTACTTACACGGGCATTTTCCAAGTTCGGGCTAACCACTACATCCGCCGGAAAGGCAAATAGCTCCTGCGCCCCGACGGACGGGTGCAGCAGCACCGTCAGCAGCAGCAGCTGTACGATCGCAACGGTTCCGGCGATTGTTGCCACCAGCGGGGACGAGAAGCTTGCCATCATCGTGATCGATCCGTCAAACGCACCGGTCAATACACTACTGCGCAAGTTTCGCCGATCATCGAGCCAGCGCGCCCGCACACGCCCGGCTTTACCGATCGACCGCGAACAGACCGCGATCTTCCTCACCCTTGCGGCTCGCGAGGCTGCGTGATAAGATCGCGCAAAAGGCAAATCCCCCACACACTAAACAGCAACACAGCGAAAAAACGTGTTTTTTTGTTTGAATTGCGAACATCGCGTCCCATTTTTACTCGGAGCCGGAGATTGTGCGTTTCCGTGTGTATGAGTGAGTGTTGCGGGCCTGGTGGGGGGATTTACGTTTGAAACAGCGTTTGTAACTGTAAATTGTTTTCCATAGATTCCTGGTGCCATCTTCAAGTGCGCGAGAGTATTACAGTATCCGCAATTGTTGTTATAATAAAAGT
This sequence comes from Anopheles gambiae, assembly GCF_943734735.2. Classification (NCBI taxonomy): domain Eukaryota; kingdom Metazoa; phylum Arthropoda; class Insecta; order Diptera; family Culicidae; genus Anopheles; species Anopheles gambiae. The sequence continues at coordinate 8,819,283 of NC_064601.1, read as the reverse complement.
GGCGCAAAACCTGTTTTCCCTGCCCCGACGTTGGCGTACGTTGACTTAGAATCGGACAAAAACCGACGACTCCACTCCATCGGTGACGTAAGTGGTCGAACGAGTCCACTGTCTAAGCTACTACGACCTCCCTCTCTCTCGCTCTCTCTCTCTCTCTCTCTCTCTCTCTCTGGCTCTCTTTCGTGCTCTTTCGATCTTTCTGCCGAAGCCGGCGGGACCATTGGCGAAGGTCGCCAGGCAGGTCGTCGTTTCGCGCCCTTGTAAACTGTGCGCCCGGTTTCGTTGCGTCGCCCTCTCCCCACCGCCACCGAGTGTGTGCGTGTGTGTGCGCGCACACGATCGTGAGCCAAGACAGGTTGCAGTAGGGGTTTCCCACCCAGCTCACAAAAACAGGAACTCCCTAGTGGTGTGTTGGGGCCTGTTTTGTTGGGGAGGCCACTATCATCATCATTCACTCGCTCTTTCTCTCGTTCTCTCTCGTTCTCTTCGCTGCTTCGGTGCAAGCTGCTGCGGGTGTGCGATCTGCTCGGGCCGGACCCGTCGGGAGTTAGTGCGACTCAGTTACCGTCGTGAAGCCGGTCAAGCAAGGATTACTTTGACCTTACCGTGCGGAGCCGCGTGATGCTGTTTGGCGTTCGTTCGTAGCCCAAATATACGGACTGTGATTTTTTGTTCTACACACACACACACACACGCACACACGCACACCTCGTCGGCAGGAATAATGCTGGACACAGGTCGCATCTTCTGCCTGGTGCTGCTTATCGCCGGGTGTTGCGCGCTGCCCGCCAACACTAACGCTCAAACGAAACAGGACAGCAGCAACAACAACAACCGGACAACCGAACTGTTCGCCTACCCCGCCGAACAGTCGGCCATCGAGTCGAAGCAAAACGCACGGGTAAGCCACGCATCGTCTACTTCGCACTACTGTGTCGTTGTGTCGAAGGCTTTTTAGTAGGCTCATCTCGCCGCTGCTTTTCCTCTTTTGCAGAACCGTACCCCGATCTTTATCCCCAAGCAGTGTGCCGAAAACGAGATCCTCTATCCGGGCGACCACGAGAACGATTGGGTGTGTGACTGTAAGCCAAGTAAGTGTCGTCTGGCTCTGCTACCCACTGTGTTTGTGTCGCTCTGCTGTTATCAGCAGCCTTTGGAGCTGCATATGTGTACCACGGCAAGGCACAAGGGTTCGGGGCATTTTTGTTTATAGATGATAGGATGGGGGGGGGGATGTAGTTTGGCGACTGATTCACTTACAAAAATCCCCATTTTCCCCTCTGCTCTGCTTCACACAGCGTACGTGTACCATCCGGAAACGCAACAGTGCTACCAAATGTACACCCGCGGCTACTGTCCCTCGGGGAAGATCATCTACATCGAGCCGAAGGGCAAGCACCCGGAATGTGTGCCGAACCAGTGTGCCGACGGGAAGGTGCGCTTCATGAACGTGTGCGCGGTGCTGAACCAGGAGCATCAGCTGTGCCATCTGGCCAACATAAAGCTGGTGGTCGGCATCGACGAGGATACGCACGAGCTGGAGTGTGTTAACATTTCCGACGTACCGTTCAACCGGACGCTGCTCAGCAGCCAGCGGGAATCGGCGGGCGTATGAAGAAGCACACAGGAGTGAAGCACACAGTTCCTCCAGTGCCGTATGCAAAATACCGCGTCGCAGTTTCCTTTTTAGCACCTTCGACAAATCGTTCAGTTCCCGAACCGTTTGTCCCACAACCGCGAAACATTCAAATTATAGGTAACCGCCGGCTTGATGTAAACGGAAGTAAATGCATGTTCCCCACGCTCGTTTCATCTGACAACGGGCATTGAGCTAGAAAAGAGAAAAAAAGAAGAATATATTACAATAAAGTGACTATTTTAGATGGAATTAGTTAGGTGTTTTAAGATTAAAAAAGAAAAACAAACCACTGAACCAAAACATCGGTTGGCCGTTGTTGAAATGAAAAGATGAGAACCGCGACTGCTCTCATGCGGTGAGAATGAGTGATCCGCTCACAGTGAGAAAGATACGAAGGGCAGTGTGGCCAGATTATTTTGCCGGATACCGGTAGGAGCACCAACATTTTATCGGTAGTTTACGATAGGAGCTAGGTAGGAGCTTAAAACTCGGTAGTTTTAGAAATTACAATATCTGTTAAAAATATTTGTCGAATGGGAGAAAGGAGGGTGGCATCAATCACACGAATGTAGGTCTTTCTGAAGTATCGAGCAGGAAGTTGTACGAAGGATTCTCCTCCAAGGAAAGATTGATAAACATAAATCTTTGATTTTTGATAGGAGAAATTAAAAATCAGTTGTTTTAGGATGCTCACCTTTGAATAGGTAGGACTACAGATAGATTACTATTTCTGGTCACTCTGACAAAGGGCGGCTAGAAGACTCCGTTTGAATTGACCGTTTGGGTTTGAATGCTGGAGAGAACAATAACTATTTCAATTTACTCCGTTTCCTTTGCATGCATATAATTCTTTCGGTTAATTCCAACAGCAACGAAGAAATGCTTTGACTATTTTAAAGCAAATATTCAAATTTTGTTTTAGAGCAACTGAAACAGTCAGAGTTTGGCTGACATGAGCCGAGCTGGAATCAAACTTGTTCGAAGCAGACACTTATTGACACTTGATCTATCGTCCAGGTGATCATAGAAACGCTGAAGAGATTTCCCGTACAAAAAACGATGGAGTTTAAATGAATTAGCATTGTGTTAGATGAAAGAATACAGCCAGCCGACGTGCTCACGTGCTCTCTCCCTCTCTGCAGGGCCATCTCTGCAGGGCCCGGCTCTCTGCAGGGCTGATCCGATGCGATTTTATGGGTTTTGATAACGTCGGACGTGCGATGAAAACGACGTTAGCTGTCAAATCCGATACAAATCTCGTCCGTACGCTGATCCGATGCAATTTTATCGGATGAAATTTATATGAGTGCTTATACTGTGCTTTTATCGTATTGCGAGAGAACGCTTCAACTGTTGTTGCTAAAGAACGGATGTTCGGTTTGGCCTGAACTCTTCCGGATGTGTGTCAGCATTTAGTCGTCATAGAAAAGTGCTAAAAAAGACAAAATATGAATACCCATAAATAGCTTGTGTACGCGGAGCTTTTTAAAATAAGTAATAATTTCTCTTCCTCAAACAGCAAGCGATCACAAGATGACCATAAAACCAGCCACACCATTCCGGGCAGAGCCACTTTTGCTTTCCTCCCCCCGCTGTTAATGAGCTTCCTCCGATTGGAAACATGCTTGATTTGCGCACCCGGTAGTAGTGACACTTTCAAATCAAATTAACATGCACAACAAGCACACGCCGCGAACGAACAGAAAACAGGTGGCATCTCTTTGTGGTGTGTGTCGGACGGGTAAGCAAACGATGAGCAAGGGCGGCTCCACCGCCATCATCGCGGACACGTGCGTTGAGCTGATAATGAAACACCGTGCCGAGCGGCGGCGCGCAGGCAGCAGGGGCCCACTTTTCCACTACCACCAGAGCCTGCCTGTGTGGTAACCAGTTTTCCCGGTTTCCGGGAGCGTAGCAGCACTGAGCAACAATGTACCGCGCGGGCTGAGAACGACACGAGAAATGAGAAAGAGAGCGCGCGCTTTTGTTTAGCGCTCCCCCACGTGCGCAACTTGTTTTCCCAGAGCCGCACCCAGGGCTTCGCGCTTCCACCTTCAATTTCACCCCTGCTCCTGCTCCTCCCCCTCGGGGGCCTAACACACAACCACATTCACATGCTCATTCCGTCACATGAAAAACCATTTCCCGAAACAACACCACTTCTTACACTGAATCACTCTCACGCACACACACGCAAATACACATTGTACGGATTGTATTGGTCGGAAAATCAATATCGCGCGCCCTAACACACACAAATACACCGAAAAGCGGTTTACCGTATCTACTAAAATGAATGTGTGAAGGGATGTTCGCGCATGTGTGTGTGTGTGTGTGTGTGGGGGTTGCATTCTCTCATCGCAGTTTTCCCGCACTCTCATTTCGCTCACCGGACTTTCGCTCGCTCGGCTTCGGGCAAGCTTGTGGAAAATCTTGCACAGCTCGCACAGTTGCAGATTTAACGTTGCCAAGCTAGGAGGGAGCAGCAATACAGTAACTGGCACGGCTGGCGCACTGGGTTTATTGTTTTTTTGTTGCTGTTGTTGTTGTTTGTTTGCCTCCCCCGTCCCTCCCTCCCGGGAGTGACGCACAAGTGCGGTGGAAAAGAACGCCCCAAAAGTGGTCGTTCAGTGGTAGATTTTTCAGCGTAAAGCGGCGAAGCGTTTTTCCGTTCCGGTTCTCGTGGTGTCCTTCTCCTCTTAACTCGCGTTTGGTGGTGTTTTGCTGGTAGGTGCAACTGTTCCCCTCCCCCCAAATTGCCCGAAATGCTCAGCTTTCCCCGGGGAAAGCAACCGCGAAGTGTTTTTATGTGTTTCGTGCTTGCCATTACTGTGACACCCATTCGGTGAAAGTGGCAGTGGCAAAACGCGGAATTTGTGCAAGTAACAGCGAAATACCGAAAGGCAAAGGCTACTTTGGCTCGGGTGGTGTGTCGCGAAGGATGTTTCCAGTGAAGCTGACACACAAACCTTTCTCCCTGCCTGTGTACGAGGCGTGCGTGTGTGTGTGAGTGTGAGTGGGGAGCTTTTTTCCGTTCGCTCGCAGATGAATGAATCGTCCAAATGAGCGAAGAAGCTGCCGCTACCGTCAAGCAAGCAAAGCGGAAAAACCCCTCCTGGCAATCTCACGCTCCCCGCGTACAACTCTAACTGTCAGTGTCAGTGATGTGGCTACAGCAAAGTGTGTGTGTGTGTGTACGTACGGGTGTGTATAGATTTGTTGCGATGATTCTATCTCCCTTCTTGCGACCGTGTGCCGATTTTCCGTTTCTTCCCTTTCATTAAAAACCACGCCACCTACTGCCATGTGTAATGTGTCTGCTTCTCTGTATGTGTGTGTGTGTGTGTGTGTGTGTGTGTGTGTGTGTGGTTTGTGCGAAATGCCCCCAGGATTGCGTGCGGTATGTTACGGGTAGTATTGAGGGGCTGGATGGGGACGGAGACGGTTGAGCGAAGGGCGAACCGAAACGCCCCAAAGGAAATCGGCGCCGACCTCCTTATTCGTGACGACGGTCCTTTTTTTTCTTTCTTTCAAACGGCAACGGCACGATATATGGAAGGATCGGAGCACAGACAGCACACACACATACACACACACAAACAAACACATCCATACACCAGCGGTTGAAACGCGGCCGGGATAAGGCGACCGAAAATATATGCAAGTGAAGTTTATGCATAATTTATTTTTAGCTACAGAATTGTTATTAAATCGATAAATACCTTACTGGGAGGGGGGGGAGTGGTACCCTTGGGACCTGGTGGCGAATGGGGCAGAAAACGGGCGCTGCCCGTTTCGCTGTTGCGTGATGATGGGCCGATGTACTTGCACGGACGATGTACGTACGGTCGATCAGACCAGATTGAATTGTTCTTGCCCGTTCGCGAGCCGGCTTATCGTGAACGGACGGACCCGTTTCTTACTGACTGTCACAATCATGTCCCGAACCTGTGTTACTCTGCCGACGAGATGGTACTTTTTACTGCTTCGTAATCTGCAAACAAAACAACACACCACACAAAAAAGTGCATTAAAATCCTAATGAAGTACGGAGAGGATCATTCTCGGGCCCACAGTTCCCGTCCTAAAGGGTCGTTTTACTCTCGACGGAACGATGTCATCGCATCAACGGCGATTGATTCACAAATCATCGACAGCTGCAATTGAGTGCAATCGTAGCAAATGAATAATGTGAGTGGTCTTCCGGAACCGTGCCAAAAAGCAGCCGTCGGCGTGCCGGATTTTCAGCCCCCCGTCAGCCCATACAGGGGTTTCCAGGAGTTCTCATAGCTGTGGGACACTTTATCTATCTGACTGGGAGTCATTCTTACGTGAAATAAACTTAATGCAATGGGAAATGTACTCTATAGCATCCTTATTGGACAAATCCGATAGGAATTTCCAAGGAGCCTGTCCAAAAAGGGTGCCACAGAGTCCAATTTCTAACATATAAAGTTCACTTCCCATAAGAAAAAGTCAAGGAAGAGTCCCACAACTATGAGAACCCCTGGAAAACCCTGTAAGAGACCGTTCGAATCCCACGAAACTCATAGTGGGGCCTGGACTATCGACTTTGCTCGTACCATTCGCTTCTACCTGCGAGGTGGTGTGCTGTGTCCGCGAAATTGATAGCAAAATGGCCATTGCATAACACCACTGGCATGCTGGAGCGATATTAGACACTTGTCGTTTGATGTCTTTTGAAAGCGACAAAATCGCTGCAAGTTCATTCCAACTTATCTGCGCTGCCCTTGTTCTACACGTTGTACCATCACTGAGCGAGCTCGTTTACTGTTGATAGAAAAAGGAGTTGATTATGTGCATGTTGATTGATTCGCGAATTATTATTGCGGCCGGACCGGAGCAAACAAACCGCCGCGCTGTTGTGTTTTCGCCCCCAGGCCAATCGATCGCGGGGAGGAAGACAGTAAGTTCATTACCATAAATTCGGTGCCAAAAATAGCTGATCTAGTCCTCCCTCCTGCCCCGGCGTCGTTCAACGGGCCACAACAGCACCACCCCATCAAACGATGTGTCCGCGTCTCTTCGGGTGACGTCCGATCTCGTTTTTCAAAGGCAAGGTAGGCCATGGGAGCGCAATAGTGTGTGGTTGAAGGTTACACGCTCTCTCTCTCTCTGCCGCACACTCAAACCGGCCCCACAAAGAATTTGTCCGTTTTTTTATATCCACTTGCTTCCATCGAAATATTTTTCTTCTTTGGTCAGCTAAACAAAAAGAAAGAAGATAAAGAGAGAGAGATAGAGAGAGAGAGAGAAAAAAAGAGAAAGAGCGAATGGAAGGGATTTAAAAAAACTCACTTTCGATGGTAGGATGTTTGAACGAGGCGAATGATACGGTGTCATCCGTCGCTGCTGCGCCCCGGATTCTCGGCAGCTATCACACTGACCCGCGCTGCGAGCGTTTTGATGTCACACAACAACACAACCAAGCAACGGCCACTACGATGTGGAGGGCCTTTCTGTTATTTGGTGTGTAAAGCATGGTGTGTAGCTCGCGGTGTCTAGCAACCGCACAGCACAGCACAGCACCCAGGCAACGGGGCAACTTGTTCGCCACGTTCTTGGACATCATCGGGGAAAATGCTAAGAGATGGGCGACGGGTTTGTAAATGAGATGGAACGAGGATGGATGGATGGGGGTTTACACCAATCAAACGATGAAAAAAGGAAGATTCCTTACATTCTTCTTCTTTCTCCTCCTTGGCATCAACGACCTACGCACGATGGGGGAGTCCCAAGGTCAGGGATTTGTTAAGGCTTACTAGAATTCTTACTAGACTACTGAACAACACAGACTTACTATAAGCCTACTCGACAGGTTTACCCGCCAGGTTTTGGTTCTTTTGGTTCTTTTGGAACGGCTTAAACCAGACGATTCATTTCCGTTTCATAATTAACTTTTTTCAACATGCCCGTCATGGGTTCAAGCCCCGAATAGACCGTGTCCCCATACGTAGGATTGACTATCCTGCTGTGGTAACAATTAAGTCATTGAAAGCCAAGCCCACTTCACTAGTGGGTACTGGCAAGCCTTGACCGCCAGCGGTTGTTGTGCCAAAAAGAAGAAGAAGAAGAAGAAGAAGAAAAAGAAGAAGAATTAACTGACTTTCAGTCGTATCCTTCTTTTGTTTGGCGTAACGTCCTACGCGGACATGCCACGGCCTATACATACAGGCTTTCGAGACTTTATTCATTACCAAGCAAGCCGGATAGGATAGTCAATCCTTGCTACAGGAGGGACGGTCCAGTCCATTCTAGACTTGAACCCATGACGGGCATGTTATTGAGTCGTTCGAGTTGATGACTGTACCATTGGAACAGCCCCCTGCCTGTCGCATCCTACCACTATCGAATATCGCTGATGTTTATCTATAATTATATTAAGCGATCAATCAAACCGGCTGCAACTGTTGACCTCCTTTTTTGTGAGCCTGGACATAAAATACGGTGGTCGAATTCATCGGAGCATTTCGTTGGTGGTGTCTGGCGGTGTCAAAACCAGTGAACCGAAATTTTCCACGACCACCATGCCCCGTGGTACCGTTTCGTGTCGAACTATGTCAGACGCCGGTGACCTTTCCTAGTTCCATCAACCAGAGATCAATCATGGCGATTAAACTGGATCAATAATGCACCAAAATTAAAATATAGTCGATGGCATATTTTCGTCACGAACCAAAGGAAACTACAATTAATGCTACACATTTATAGACAGTGAGAGTTGATAGTGTGAGGGAAAATGGAGTGTAGAGACAGCTCTCAACACGAACAATAGACCAATCAATTGCTCAACGTCGTAACGTCGATGTTACCGTATCTCGATTGACATTTCATGCAGCATCGTTGTGTAAATGACATCCATTGTTAATGGATCGCGTACAATGCTGTTCTTGCTCCTTTTGCAAACGACACAACACTTCAATGAGCTTATTGAGAAAAAGCCCGTGAACGAACGCGTATCGTCGTGGAGCCTTTTTTGTGCCCCACTCTTACCAAGTTATGTGCCCCGGCGAAGAAGCAATATTAACGTGAACGATACAATGCTCGATACACGTAACCTTTCGCAAAGCTTTTCTGTTGAAACGCTCTCCACCAACAACCCAACAAAAGAAAAATGAACAGCTAAAGTGGGGTATAAAGCAAGATGTGATATATAATTTTCCGATAACGACAGTCGGTCGCAGCTTTTACCCTCTGCGGCACGCAGACGCGCCCGGTCTCGAGTGTACACCTACCCAAACCTCGGGACAGAGAGGGAGAGTGCCACAAAAAGGATCAACTTTCCAAATCGACTTTTTCTATGATTGATCGGTCGGTGGGAAGGATATGGCGAAGAAAAAAAACGATAATCGAACTGACAGCGTAATATTTAACACACTTAATGCAAGGGCATTAGACAGGGTAGGTGTGGGAAAAGGGTTGCAAAAACTGTGATTATTATAAGTTTGCAATCCGTTCAGGTTCACGCTTAAAGTATCTCGTTACTTAGTTAGTCGAAATGCTTCGATAGCAAGTGTAAAAGAATCTTTCCAAAGAAATCCTTCTGTTACGCCTTTGACGAGTGTTCTTATCTACACCCCTGCAGACGGTGCACGTGGGCGGCGGTAAAATGATACCGAGATACCGAGTACGCTATTCATTCGATGACACCATCGTCGTCGTCGTCGTCTGTGCCGGATGGTCGTTTCTCTCTCCACCACCGTTGGGCGCTTCCATATGGTCCCGTGGCTCATAATATCGTGTTGGCTGCTCCAACGGCTGATGAACCCTGGGCGATACGGTACTCGTTGCCAGGCAGAGCCCGTACTCCTCCAGCCACCCTCTGGTGGGTTAGAAATGTTGGGCCGAGGAAGGGAAAAATCAACTCTACATTGTGCTAAGAAGCATGCAGCAGCTAACAAAATTGTGCTTTTCCGCTCGATCCGTAGATCCGTGGCGAGATTTCTTTGGCTGCAGTTTTTTTTTTAACCATTTTTTACCTTATTTTAGCATTTCTCTCTACAAATAACATTGCTCAATGGTGAGACTGATTTTGTAGAAAATCGCACAAAACATAAATTTAATTCAAGAATTTTAATGTTTCTTCTCAGTCAACCTGACAAACCCGACGATGGAGCCGCATGGTACTTCCACCAGTCGAGGTGAAAACACACTTGTTTGTCAATGGGACAGCATAATAAATAGAATGTCAGTCGCAGTCGCTCCCTTCCCGGAATTTGCATAACGATTTAATTAAGAGACCAGTCGGCTCAACTGGACACACTCGAGCGAACACTTCCTCGAACCCGGTCATGAATGGATGGCGATCGGGCGGCTGAACAAGCTTTCATAACAATTTCAAACAAGTTTTTTTTTGCTGGGTGTGTGCTATATAAGTGTACACACTGTTTTGCACAAAATAATCGCACCGGATAGGGAAGCAATATTTATGCTCAATTCTATAGCATCGAACAACTTCATGATGGGCCAGCTGACGGCGCAAGTCTTGCAGGTAGCGAAGAGGAAAAGCATTTTCAACTTTTTGTGAATAACAATGAATGGAAACGACAAAACATCTTGCTTTGTGCTGCAAAGTACACAACATGGTTATGCGGCAGAGTTTTTATTCCTTTAAATTGCCGTAAGAGGGCGCTCTTTAACGTCACTAAGTATCATAAGTCATAGTGTCATTCTTTTTCAAAACTCTACAAATTGCGAATAAAGAAGAGGCACATTTGATGGATTTTATGGAACAAATCTGTTCATATCTCTTCCAAACAAAAAACCGAACATTTATTGCTTGCGTTTTATTACAACATTACTCGAGTATTACTGAACGCCTGTGACAGCAACGCCTGCACGTATGCAATGTACTAATATATGACACTACTTCCCAACCAGCGGAATGCCATTTGCGGTGGTGCTGTGTTTAATCAAGCTCGTGTAACCAACCGCAACACCTACACCGACCACGCGTGGAGCTAATTTGCACACCACAATTTATGGCACCATGACGATTAATTATTAATTACCCAACCATCTGTAAAGATTGCGAGAATCGCCACACACACACACATGCAAGAAGAAAAAAACATCACCAAACACACCAACGCCTGGTTTTCAGGGGACGTCGGGCAAATCGAGATGTAAACGATCAGGCATCAGTAAAGCTTCCATCCCACGGGCTTGTGCAGTGATCGGGAGGTGAAAATAGCATCTGCCGCGTCGCCAGAGAGAGAAAGAGAGAGTGTGTGTGAAGTAGCATAACCGATACCTTGACATTGACGCTTTAATGACGCTTAGCCAAAAATAGCAAGCTGCACGGGTGGATTGAAGGTTTCTCGGTGCCGTGCCGACTATGTTCGTGTCCGAAACGGTGGCGTTGTGACGTAGGCCCGCGCAGAGGAGGACACATGTTTCACTAGCACAACGGTTTTCACTAGCCTGCACTTGCACCGCGGTTTTTGGTGGAAAACTGTTCCTGTTCCAGTCTTATCATTTGCATTTTTAACATGATGCTTCAGTTCGAAGTAAATATGTGTGTGTGTGCGTGTGATTAGTGATCACCGACCGGGTGTAAATGTACGCATCAATCAACAGCTGAGTAACAAGGCCCTTCTGTCTGTCTGTCGAAGTCTGTTGGCACTCGGGCATCATCTCCGTATCGTCGCAGTAACCATTGCTGACAGTTGACAGATGGTGCAAGACCAACTCATTCAAACAACACAACGAGACATACCAGAACAATCTGGTTCCGTTCTTTTGTGGAGTCCACCTTTAGTGACGAAAGAGTGTGTTTGTTTTCTTTTCTTCCCTAGTAGACGTAGTAGATTGGTCCTCCAAAAAAACCGAACCTGGTTTCTCTGGCGCCAACGTGCGCCATAGTTCGGTAGTGTGTGGAAAGATAGTGAATAGTGTTTGCGTGATTGTGCGGTACGGCGAACAGATCCTTGAGCTTGCTTCAGTGTGCGTTTGTCGTGAATGTCGTGAATTCGATTGCGTTTGTGTGTGTGTGTGTCTGTGAGCGACACCACCCCTGCAGTGACAAGTGTTTGTTGGGTGTTTGCGAGTGCATGTGGGTGGAAGCAGTAGCGCTTGCTTGACCCCCTGCCCACTGCCGAGGCCGACATCATGCATTTGCATTTTGAGAAAAACTCCAACACAAGATGCGACTGCCCGATACTGTCACTGTCCTGGATGGGCAAGGTGCCGGATGACATACCGGAGGTAAGTGTTGTTCGTCTGCAGGTTTGATAGCATCCGTTAGTGGGCTACAATTTATAGCGTTATTTTATAGTGTCTGAATTGCACCCGAAATGTTATGATGATGGTTGATGGCTGAGGTGTCTGTAACAATTTTCGTGTAGATTCCTTTTTCCCGGCGGTACTCCTGAAGAGTGGTTGCATGCTTTGAGTGCTCCAAACGGTGCTGACACCAGCCTGTCTTGAACCATTCTGTGTGTGTTGTAAAGATGTTAAACGTGCTCAAGAGCAAAAAGCGAAAAGCTTTCTACCCGCTATGGCTTCACGAGCGAACGGACGAAAGCTTGGCGCTAATTGGACAAGTCATTACACAAGAGGATCTATGATCTAAGCATCTGGTCTGGCACAAGTCACCACGCCGGTACAGTTTTTGGAGCATAGAAAAGTACAATTCTCCCAAATTAATACCCCCCTTTAGAACAGAACACCCATCACAAAACGGAATGTTGCTGTGACCTAGGCCGGGGAGAGGGTAGGTTGATAAGAAGCACGTCGATTGCTTATCACGAGTGAAAGCAATGCTCGGTTCAGTCAGTAGTAACCCATCACCATGAACAGATCAGTGGTGTTTCTTTACTTTGCATTGTTTGCCATTGTCCCGTTTGCTGCGGGATTATGCAATGTCGGCTTGGGGAAGCGCGTTTTCGGTAAGTTGTGGAGTGTGAAGAGTGTTGTAAAACATGGTTACGAAATGGTTCTACTTTTGTGCCGACCGTTTTCAGGGGACGTGCTGCTCGAAACATTGAGCTTCAAAAACTCATCAACCACCGAACCGAAACAGTTATCACTGGTGATCAGCTACCAGCCTAATGCGCATCTTGGCGAACAGATAACCTACAGCAAGACGCAGGGATCTGTTGAGTGTACTCTTGTAATTCCACAGGCAAAAAACAAGAAAGGACTGTTTCTGACCATGACAAGCCAAAACAATGTTACGGAACTGTCGGCAACGTTGGAAATCTACGGATTCCGCCAAGGGAAGGCTGTGAGAGTTAATTGAGCGTCGCGAACTACCTCCAGCACTTAAGATTTCCATCCACTGTCAAGTAATGTGTGAACGTTGTGAAAGTAAAAGAGCCTTTAACATGCTTAAGAAATTAAAAATGGTGATTCTTTTACTTCGCTCTTTTGTTGCTTTATATCATGTGTTTTGTCAGAGACTTACAGAAACTTCACAATCTTGCAATAATTTTGAGGCAATCAAATTTAGCAATGCGTAGCAGATGTTCCCTTCTTGTTGATAACGTATTGTATTGACACGTACGACCTACTGGAGCAACTTAAAACATGCCCGCACAATCTATGCTCGACGAAAGTGTCTTCTAACCTCTCTTTTATTGTTAATTCTTCATCTTAGAAGTCGTGACTGTAGAACAATCAATCTCTTTCTAGAGGACGTCGTTGTCAATGTTTCAATATGCCGCAAAGCATGTGCTTCAAAAGTGAGATGTGTGCTTTTTTACTAATTCAGACTGCGACAGTATTGAAGTTGAAGTTTTCGTATCCTTACCAAGTTTAGCCAAAAGATCTTTGGTTGTATCTTAACCGTGTCCGAGATACTGAGAGTTTTGATCGTCTTTACTTCTTCTTCTTCTTCTTCTTTGGCTCAACAACCGATGTCGGTCAAGGCCTGCCTGTACCCACTTGTGGGCTTGGCTTTCAGTGACTAATAGATTTCCCCCCATAGCAGGATAGTCAGTCCTACGTATGGCGGCGCGGTCTATTTGGGGATTGAACCCATGACGGGCATGTTGTTAAGTCGTACGAGTTGACGACCGTACTACGAGACCGGCTCATTTAGGATCGTCTTTACTAAATATCTGAAATTCCCTAAACTTTAACGCGTTGTTCGATAATGTACGACTACAGAGCACAAGTAAACCTACATTTTGTTGTTACAGTTTGTGTTCGTTTTCGTAATGTCTGTAACATCCAAGATAATTAAAGGAACCCCCTCTAGGGATGTCCTCTAGGGAAGTACAGTCGATGTGTAACCACACAGGTCTTACAGATCGAGACAACTACAATTCGACAGAAACGGTTCAAAAGCTTTTGTCGTAAGGCCTGACTGCCCCCGTCTCGGGCTACTAATCGGATTAAGCGATGATGTGGTAAAATGAGAAACTAATCGGAAGGGAGGCGACAGCAGACACATGTTTTTTCCTTCTGTTTTCGTAGGGATTATTACACGTTGTTTACCCACACCTTCGATTCAGACACTCGTCTGTACAGGGCATTGAAAAATGCCTGTCTGCGTCAATGCTGAGTGGAAACAATATTTCCCTTCCTGTCTTCAACCTGCGTAGAGTTGCACTTGATTCGCTCTTTGACAGGAAATATACGTGCCTCTTGTATCCATCGCAAGATCTGATGGTAATGAGCAGCAAGTATCGCCCTGTTTCCTGTGTGATGAGAAGAGTAAACAAATGCTCCCATAAATGGAAAACAGAAGTATTTCAGGCATATCCCTTTGCGCTTTGGTTTGCAGCTTAAAAGGGATGCAATAATGTGTAGGAATATTCTCAGGTACGCCGTCCCATCGCGCTACACCTTCTCCCCATTCGTGCACGATATGCACATTCGGTAGAGATTAATGATTACTTTGAAAACAGACTCACCCGAGACACTCGTTATGAGTCCGTTTTTTCACCCCGTTTTCCCTCGTTATAACGAAGTAATCCTTAACGCTCAAGAGCGTCGGCACTGATACGCGCGACTGCACTCCAAAGACCCCGGAGTACACGCTCAGCAACCACCACGACAGTTGGGGCACTTTTGTTTACCCTCAGACTCAGACTTTTGCACGAAACCGCCCTAACGTACGGTACACGTTCCTCCTACGTCAACTCAACCACGGGGGAGACCATGCGGAGTGCGGTCAGGTGGAACGAAAATCTCAACCATTTGGCCCCGCTCGGTGGGCGTGCAAATTAGGAAAATTATTCGGCAACTTTCCGCAGCGACCGTGCAAAAACCGTCCGGAAATGCTTGCCCGAGAAAGGTTGTTCCGGAATGTGCCAGCAGCAGCAGGATGGCAGAGGCAGCACGCTAAGCAAACAGAATACCAGTGCCGTTTGACATACGTCCTCGAATACGTGTCGGCTCCAAAAAGGAGGCGGGAAATGATGACGTTGATTAAATTGGGTGTGTGTGTGTTGTGAAGATTGTGTATGTTGGGGTTGAAATGATAGCGATAGCGAATAGCGGAGCATGGAGCATTTGCATTTCATCGAGCTGCGTAGAGTGCATCTCACCACCAGCATCATCATCATCATCGCCGCCCAGTCTGTTGGTGGTAAACAATGACACCGGCTAGACATGTAATGAATGCGACCCACTCGTGTCGAAGCGACGAACGCCGGTGTGCATGGGGTTATGAAACGTTTTAACGATTGTCAGCGTTTGGGAGGGGACTTTTGTACTTCTTTCGTATTTTGGAACGTGAGCTTGCATAATGTATTATGCGCGTACAAATATAGTATGAAGGATACGGAAGTGTATTGCTGGCGTAAGAAGGAGGAAAGCTTTTCAATTGCGCAAGAGGGAATGGCAATAGTCCTGCAGGCCTTTTAAGCCACTGCCGTACTTGTCCGTTTGGTGAAAATAGTACCAAATCTGGCAGATACATACCTGTTTAGCTTTTTTGTGGTTAGCTCATGTTCTCAGGAGTTGTTTTGGCTTGTTTCTGAAAGAATTTTGTGGTGTTTTAAGGGTATTAATTTACTACAAGTGACAAGGGGAATCCCTCTATAACCCTTACTTTATCTAGTCCATCACTTTGTGACTTTTTGAATGATTCGTATCGAGCTGTCAATTTCAATAAATGAGAACGTTTTTCCAGCATAAAGCACGGATGTCATTTATCGCCACCTAAGTTGAACACTCATGCATTATAAAGCAGACACTAACATTAGCAAGTACCCGTCGTCCTGCCTACCTCTTGCGCACGTGCGCCAGCCAGTGCTCTCCGTTTCGATACTTTTACGAGGGACGATGTTTTCCCCCGATACGATCCTTACGAATGCACCCAGCGTTGTTACTAAGTTATCCATCACACCCTTGACTGATCATCAATTTGAAGCCATCGTCCTGCCCTGTGCAACACAACCAACAGCCCTGTGCTCGGTGGAACTTTCACGTACACTGCGCGCTGTAAATTATTTGCCATAAATTATTAAAATGGTATATCCACCCCTCGTCGTACACACATCCACACCTACACAATTTAGTCCGCACATGCACTTTCACGTGGCCACAGCAGTGGCGCTTAGCCCGGTCTCGTAACGATTTCAATTCAATTTACCAAACTGAGCTCACGACGTTTGTGGCATTTGCTTCTGGCAAGACGGTTTCGTACTGTTTCTCTACTCTCACGTTTTCCTGCTCGACTTCTTACCGATTGGGCAACAAACGTCTGAACGCAGGGGGGGACGAGGTGTATCACATTTTCCATCCGATTTGCCTGCCGAATTACCAACCTACGGAAAGCGTTCACCAGCGGGCACAATCGGCACAGGACAGCAAACCGTACACGGAGTCATTACCGATTCCTGCATTGACAGCTCCCGGCGACCGGCGCCCGGTCTAGTCTGGCGTGTCCGGACGTGTGACAGAGGATTTACCTAGACGTCTCGTAACAAGTGCACCACGAACGGCGAAAGGACACACATTCATTCGTGTCCATTCCCCGACTAGGCCGATTTGGGTCTGCCGTACCAAGCATGAGCATTGAGGCTGGATTGGCATGAGCCAGTGTGGCATTCGCCAAAAACAAAAATCGTTACAATCCTGCTCCGGCAAAGTGCCTCGACTGTTGATTGTCCACTCTCCCCGCTACCTAATCCCGGGACTTTATGGACGCTTTACACACGTACCGTGATGGAGTCCCCACGCTTCCCGGGTTCGAATGGAATAACTTATTCAGCAGAGCCAGCTCCTTTGCCATCATGCCACGTGGCTACGTCGGCGGTGTGGTGAAGTTATGCACCGTTCACCAGCAGCCATCGGGCGTCGTCGGACTAGTAAGTCTTTGGCGATGTGGTGCGAGAAGCCTGTTCCGCCGTTTGCAATCCTTTTTGATCGGAGCGGGCCGCTCGCTGAAGCTAGCGACGTTCAGTACAGCAGGAAAGAATCCATTACATCATCGCCACTCCTTGGGCTTCGGGTGTGCAGCGGCGTCAGTCCTTGAACAAGCAGGGCCCAAGTGCCAAAGCCCCACCGTCGTAGTGGTGGTTTGCTGAGCAGGGTGTGTGTGTGTGTGTGTTGTTGTGCTGACTGCAAATGACTTGAAGTCGTGCATTTACGCTCGTGTTCGCTGCTTTCACTCTGCCCGGAATCGGATGTAATGCTTTCATCGATTGCTTTCCACCGTGGTCGTGCGAAAGTTGGCGACTGTTGGCTAGAATGTCTGTTCCATTTTTATTCTTCGCCACCGGCCGGAAGAAAAGGAATGAAACCGCATTTGGATGCGGACGGTACTCGTTGAAGAGGACAATGCTGGCCAGAATACGGATAGGAAGGTGAGATCATCGTCTTTCTCCATCGAAGAAGCGTGTGTTTGAAGATGTCCTTGTCTATAAATGTCCCATCGTGTGACAAGGCGACAACTGTGACAACGTTCGCAATGAAACCTGAGGCAGAAGGGGGGGGGGGGGGGGGGGGGGGTGGAATGCCCCATAAAGCCCACTCTTTCATGTTCACGTGTGGGTGGGACGTGGACATTATATGGCTTTACGAGCAAAAACTGTTCCGCAAACAGGATTAACTCATGATTCATTCAATTATCTTCAACGCGGACCATTAAGATGATGGCGCGCTCGCGCGCTCTTGGGCTTATGGGCGGTGCTGCAGCAGAAAAATGCCCATAACAAGCTTTATTACGTCATTATTTAAAACTTTCGACAAAATTCAAATTTCACAATTTGAGGAAATTCTATTCATCTTCACCCAGTCACACTAATTGTCGCCTTCGCTTCCGCGAGAGAGTGTATCACCATACTTCCGAGGCCGCTAATTGGCATCTATCCTGTTGATAAATTATTCAAAAAATAGATCAAAGCACCAAGGAGACGCATTCGTCGGGGTTTGGCACTGACAAAACAGCATGTTTGCTGTCGCAGCTCACCCCCGCCATAAGCCATCCTTTCCTTGTCCTTTTGGTTTGGGGCTTTTTTCCGGTTGGTTAATGAAAAATGAATTAACTCGCTGCCATTTTACCTTCCTCCGGAAACTCCCAACAACGGTGAAGCAACAATTTCAGCTCCCTTCGTTTCCACCCCCCCCCCCCTCCCCCAATTATCTACCATCAAACGGTGTGTGTGTTCGGGGGCTTGTTTGGCTCCTTTCCAATGGGGGATGTTCCAAATTAAATTTCTGTTTTTTTTTTGTTGGCCCCTTAAACACCAACACGGACGATGAAACGATGAAAAATCAAGTTGACAACAACAGTCGAGGAAAACCTCCGAAACAACAGCGCACCATTCCCTCCACTTTTCCTTCCCTACATGCCGATATGCCATCTCGATATTGGCCACTGACTGAAAATCGGTAGGAGGCAGAAATTGGATACTCAATTCCAGATAAATGGGGGGGGGGGAAGACGAAGTTTCTGCAACTTAAAAGAGCACAACAACACATCATACACACACACACACCTACATACTCTTCTCCATTTTGCGATGAACAGGTGGAAACCACACGGGCGGACACCCTTCGCTGCCGAGTAGGGCAATTTTCCGGCATCGGCATCTGGAGGCAAACGTGGGACGTGACTCGGATGATCGCGGGTGTGTGTCTAAAACAATCTTTCCGAAACTCGGGCACGCCGCTTTTACGCCTCGGGACATCGCTTCTCGTTTCCAGCAGCATGATGGGATGGGCCGGGTTGGGTGTTTGTGTTAGCATTTGCCGAACCCCGTCAGCCCGTGCAGGCCGTGTCGCGAAGGGTTGTTTCAGCACTTGCCCGTAGGGAAGTCGTGCAAATTGTTGCGGAAAAAAGGGGGTTGGAGATTAATGGCGACGCAAGAAAAGATGCGAGAAGAAACGTACAGACTGGCTGTGTTATGTTTCTTATATGTTGCTTTTAGAGAATTGGAGAAGGATGCAGGGAACTTTAGAACTGGGAACCGACCGCTTAATGATTGACTGTAGGGGTAAATGTACATGAAACGCTCATTTGTTTCCTATTGTCAGTGTGAAGAATGTTACCGGGACATGTGCCTTTAAGCCAAGAGAATAATCAAAGCCAAAGCTCTCATTAGCAAGGGCGACGAATTACTGCTACATACCTTGTGAACGATTAGAGTGTTCATGCGCAACGCTTAATCCAACACAATGTAAGTCCAATTTCATCGTTCAAACGACACCTCTACATTTCTTTTCAATTGTTGTTGTTCAATTCAATTGTAACTCCTACATAACAAAGGTAAAGCTTTACCCACCAATGTCGGTTAAATATGTGCCAAACGTTGTGTTAATTGAGGTGCTGCTCTCTCCACTTCAACCACACTTCGCGCTTTCGCACCGGTCCTCGCTCCCTCTCAAACCCTGCCAGCAAAAATGTAATTAAATTTCCATTCCATCTCGACAGCACTCGGGTAACGAGGTGATAATAAATTCAGCATATTGAGCGAAATGTGTTCAATTAAACAGAGGAACCCGCACCCTCGCTGATTCATGCACCGATCGTTTCCACCGGTCCACAGAAATGGTAGGAAAGGATTGAACAGTAACCTCGCAGCTGCGCGTTTAGTATAAAACACAAAGAATGCACCTCTACTAATGCTTATAGAGCTCCTACTCAGTGCAGGAAACTTCCTTTGCTCGCTCAAGACATTTTTAACTTCTTATCGAATAGGAAATAAAAACGATCAAAAGAAAATATTTGAAGTTGAGTACTCAGGTAGCGACCAAGACGACTTCCGCAAGACTTTTACAGAACAAAAAGGATTAATGGATTGCCGTAAAAAGTGTTTCCTTTATTTGTTTGTTTTTTTTTTGTTCGTACTCTGTTTGAAGTAACTCTCGAACAAACGTTATTGAATAAATGTCAAAAGCTGTTAGAACAGCTGATGGATTTGCCCGTACCGGTTTTCTTCTGGCGTGTGTGTGTGCGCTATGTGCCGAGGCCACAAAGTGGATGAAGCCATGGCAACCCTCGTTAATATTGCAACTTCCCTTCTCAAAATAGGTCAATTCATGTTGACAATGCCACGAAGCCGTTTTCACTACGCTGCTAGCTTCGGCACATCGGCACTGTTCGAAATTCCTTCCCAATATCCTTTGAGCCACCGAGAGAGAGAGAGAGAGCCAAGTTCGTCATCAATCTTGCAGTGTGTTTTTCTTTCCCGCCCCCAACCCTATTGCTCCAAAAACCCATTGAGTGAAAACTAGTTCCTTCCCTTCTGCTGCGCACAACCGTGGACGAACGAGATGAATCATCGAGCGCCATGCTTGTGTGCAGCAGCGTTTTTTGTTCCTTCCAAAAGACTCTTTGCGCGAAGCTAAGACGTTTCTGTCAGAAGGTTGGTCCTTCATTTTTTTTTCTTCACTTTTATGTGTGCTCCTCTCTAGTCCGTTGATTTTCTCCGCATACGCCCTCGCCGGTCCCTGTTCGACGAATAAACGACATCGTTCTTGCGAGACGTTTGCTCGCGCGTCGCCTTACTGTCCGACTCCTTGGGTGCGCGCGCGGGGCCCAACTTCCGACAGTCGGCAGGGCAGGGCTGCCAGTGAGTGGTTTTGAGTTATGAAAACATAAACATCGTTTCGCCCTGATGAACTTTTCACTATTTTCACTCGTGCCCGCGTTACGGGCACGATTATTCGAGGACAGATTTGCTGTTCGCTGAATTTCCATTATGCGGTAAGAATGGGAGAATGGGGTTGTTGGGAGGGCCAGAAGAACTGACGGACTTTCACTTTTTTCTTCACCCTGTGAACACATTTCCTTCGACATTCGACACACTTTCGGAGGGGTTCTTCATCTTCTTTAAATGCTCCCATTGTTACTTCCCATCCGCATCTCATTTGCTGTGCTTATTGTTCCGTTTGCTCTGGTGGAAGATGGAATTGCAATACTATGTAGGGGAAATTTGCGATTAAATTGTTGTAGGAAGTGGTTCATTACATTGCGCTACACGAGATAGCCTTTAATGAAACTGAAAAAGTCGCCTTTTTCGCCCCCGGTTTGCGAAAAGAAGCTATGAAAATTATGTTCTCCAGCATTTAACATTTTAAATCCCTTGCCGATAGATAGATAAAGTAAGTTGTCTCCATATTTTATCGCACCAGAGATCTCGTACATTGTTGTCCTCGTATAAAATATTCAACCAACGCCCGCCCCCGCCGACGTAGTTGTAATGCTGCAACACTGTGACCATTTTCTAACTTTGCCGAGTCCCAAATGTAGTTATACGATCGGACACAACTGCTGCTGCTGCCTGGAATTTGCGGGAACTTCCCCGAACCACGGACGTACTACAATGTGCAGAGCAATACGAGCAATAACAGCCTGTGGCCGTCGATGGGACCGAGCATCATCGGCACAATGGCACTATTGTAGTAGCCACATTGTCTATTGCAACGCTTTCCAACGGGAGCAACGCTGGTGCATCCGTGCAGCAATCCCTTAACGATTGCTGCGGTAGAGCTTCATTTTATCGCACTTTTGTTCGTTCGTTGTCCATTGCGCTAGGCAACAAAAAACTGCTTGACAGATTAAATGTCCCGCGGTCAGCGGAAAAGCGTTGCAACAATGCAATTGTATGGTCGAATTGCTTGAACAGAAGTTTGACTTGTTTTTTGCGACAAAAGAATATGTTTTTATAACATCTGAATTTTTCATTGCAATGCAGAGGAGTGCGAGAGGAAAAAAACACATCTCTCGAGCTTGTTCGTTTCTCCAGATAAACGGTTAAGCAGGATTACAGTGCGATTTTTATTATTCCGAGGTTTTATTTTTAATTCCAAACAAATAATGAAAGCCTTATAAATCATGCAATTGATTTATAATCAAGAAAATTACAACCGGCATGGAAATACCCGAAGGCTATTTGCATGAATTGTGTTTCGAAATACTATGGAAATGTTTCATTCCGGCCCTTCCATTCCATCATGCAGTGAATAAATTTGTTGCTCACCAAACGACCGCCGGCCCGTTTTCATTTCCATCAATCGTCCATCATCATCATCATCATTCTCGGCAGCCTAAATTAAGATCCCAAGAGAGATCCCTCCCACCCGGGCACTGGAAACACCGAAAAAGGATTAACATCAGCAGAGCTTTATTCACCGATCACAGAATGTATGTATGTGGTTGTGGGATGGATTTTGGTAACGAGATTTCCCCTAGCTACATAATATGCTAAGCTGATTTTGTGTAAGTAGCAGGAATTCAGTCAAGTGTGCCGCTTACTGCTGAGCCTCTGCGGAGTGTGGTGCATTCGGGACGAATAGAAACAGGAATGGGATTGAAATGATTTCCCCAAATTGAAGCACCCGATATGAATCCGATTACTCACTCATCCACGTTGCACAACATACAAAACAATCCAGCACTGATCCAGATAGCTGGATACATGGGGGCCAGTGCCCGTTTCGTTTGTTTGGCGTGACTAATTTCCTCCCAGGAGGATGTGGAGAAATTCCTGCGGTAAAGGTTATCTCACCGTTTACCGTATCTATCAGCGCATATAACGATAGCCCTGATACGTGAACGATAAGATAAGTTCCTATCGTTTATGTCGTACATGCGACGGTACAATACGATGGATGGTAACATTAAATTCACCACCAGTCTGTATTGATCTGTAGCTTAGTAGTGTAGTGCACAATGAAACTTTTACAAACGTCGCTCGCGTTGGCAGCCATTTTGCTGCTCGCGTACTCTACACCAGCAGTTTCCGCCTGCAACTACGGGATAGGTGTCCGCGTCAGAGGTGAGTGCCAGAAAGCATAATCCCAACAAAAATGGAGCGGCTTATCCATTTGCCCTTGTGTGTGATTGCAGGTGACTATGTGCTGCACACGATAACGCTTACAAAACGGGCCGCTCAAGAGCCGGAGATGCTGAAGCTAGAGGTGGACTATAAAGCTAGTCCCCTGCTAAACCAACAGATCACCCTCACCAGTGTGCAGACTGCATCTACGACTTCGTGCACGTTCACGTTCCCAGTCACCAATAACTCTAAACAAGTGTCAGGAACCGTACAAAGCAATATACCGATTCCAGAGTTTGTTATAACGGTGACAGTGTACGGGTTTAATTATGCCTAAAAGTGATTCAGAATAAAATTAATACATATCTGCTTGTGATATAAAGTGGCTATGATCTTTTACGGATTAAATGTATTTGAACGTTTAAAGTGTGTCTTGTTGTCTTATCAAAACCGTCCCGTGTTATGATAAGATTACTTTGGTAGCAATTTCCAATTCAAGAATTGTTTATCAGCTGGATTACCTATACATTGGTTTCCTATATATTTTTGGAGTACAACATCCAAAAGCCCTTAGACAGTGATCCATTTATAAATCAATTCCATCAACTGCTTAATCTTATCACGTAAATTGAAATCTTGCAATGCATTCTACACATCGTGCGTAATAAAGCCCACGCGATATGCTTCCTACTTCCTTGCTGAATTAAATATTGCTGCACTAGAACTTCTGAAAGCTTTTCAAAAGTTCAGCAATTACTAAAAGTTTCACCGTAATTGTTCGACACGATTTGCAATGCTGGCAAGCGAACTACACAATTTTCTTTCCTTTCAAACGCGGCTCCCTCTTGGTCGCCTCCTTCCCAACACTGCCGTCCGTCCCTTCACGATCGGTTCACCCGATTCACAAAGAGCAAGTTTTGCTGATTAAACATTAAATTTGAATCGTCTTGACTAACTCATCATGAATCGGAATGCCGCGATTGCTTTTTTGCATTGGTAGGTAGTTAGGTAGGTTCGAAAAGCGTTATATGATTTGCTACGATTTGATCTTCATGAACTTGAACACGAGTTGCATTTCAAAAGCAATTTTAAAAGTGCTCCAGCACCACCGCCAAGAGTTCTGAGAGTGATGTAACGATTCTTCATTCGAGACAAAAACCACGACCTTGGCGCGCATTGGACGAGGTTTGTTCTTTTGCGGTGTACCGCGCGGTTCAAACAATGCACGTTCGTCGTCGTCGTCATCTTTGGTGTTTGCCTTTGCGGCAGTGCCTTCCCTTACGGCAGCCTCGTTTGACAATAGTTTATGATAGTTTCACACTGTCGTTCCCCTTTCCGCAAGGACCAATCATAGAAGGCAAGACCTTTCGATACTCTATTTCACATATACTACTGCTTATCCTGCCAATGGGTCCAATCTTTCTCGGAGACATATGGGCAAATGTGGGCAAAGTCCTTGGGACGAATGGCCTTTTATTCATACGTGAAGTTATGCGATCCGTTGTATTGCTCGCGTGCTATACATAGGACTGTTTCTAACCCTTCCGTAAACTAGGCAGACGGCAACTGGGCAACCGAGTGTGTGTGTGCGCGCGCTCGTGCACAAGGATACAGCTTTCGAGCGATTGTCCCCGTTTTTTTTTGCTCATCATCACCTTTACCCGATCCTCACTACGGACAAATGCGCCTTACGTTTACTTTATCTAAGTGGTTTCTGCAATAAGCATTTAAACACAGAGCTCCAAACGTGTGTGTATGTGGTACAAAATGCGGGAAAGGGAGATCTGCTGTGGGTAGAAGAGGCTCATGGAGTAAATCACGAAATTTTCACACGCTTCGCTGACCTCGACATTCTCGTCCTCTCACACGAGCACACCGCGCTCGGTGTGTGTACGGGGTTTCCGTTGACACGCTGCCAGTAAAATGAAAGAAATAGAACCAACCAACCAACCACGATGTACTACTGCTACTACTACCACCTACTCCAGGGTACTCGGGTTTCTGCTGTTGGCATTCGTTTTCAAGGATGCGGCAAGAAATGTCGACCGCAGAATGCAAGAAGACGGACAAGGGTGTTTTCTCCCCCTATGCAACCGTTCCAACCATTCCCGGCTGAATGCGCTTTCTCGTGGAAATGTTTTTCTCTCTCTCTCTCTCTCTCACTCTCTCTCTCTCTCTCGCTATTCCATTTTTGCAAAGCGTGTTGATGTGGTTACGATTCTGACGACTGCCGTTTCAATGAACGGCAAACGGATATTCCTTGCAATTTCTGTCAGCGGTTGTAAATGGAACACGGAGCATCAACTCGAACATTTCAGTCCAAAAACATCGTGATTCATTTGATAAGCACGCCACTGATAACTTGCATACACTGCTAATAACAATTCGAATCAGTGAGTACTCGTGAGTACTTCAAATTTCTAGTAATGATGTCGTACGCTGGTAGTGCTGCTTAACAAAGAATGTAGATATTCTTTTGATGTTATTGAAATTACAAATAATGTTATGAATGGTATTCCTCTATATCGCACAAAGTCCTTCCACAACAAAAAACCACCCTCCGCGATAACGAAATATACAATTTTGAAACGTTGCAAATTCAGCCACCGCTCATTCCACCTCTCAGAGTTGCTTCCTTGCAATACACAAAAAAAAACGAGCGAAAAAATCGATAGTGATAAAAAATTTAACCTCCCTCAAAAAGGTAAACGTAGCCGCGGCTCCCCCAAGATGGTAACTTCCCTTCGGTACGGGGAAACAGGAAAAACAAAACAGTAAAACCAGAGTGTACCATTTCGCTTTCACCGCTTGTTTTCTACGAAACGCCAAAGACACCAAACACTCTTGCAGTCAAATAACCAAAAAGTATGCTCGATGCTTCCAAAATGCTTGGAACGAGTTTTTTTGGGACCTTTTTTTACCTTTTCATTTCATGCATTCAATATGAGCTTTTCTCGCGCCCTACCACGGAATAGGTTTGCCACTCAACTCGACTTTTCCATCATCATCATCATCATCATCATCATCATCATTGCTGTGACCCTTCGGGGCGGCCGTGTAATACTTCCGGGGTGCGGGATGCGTGCAAAACACGGTCTGCCGTTATGGCAACGACAGCACACATTCCGGGGAAGGCGGCAAATAAACCATCCCGTGCGACGGGGCATTTCGTCCCACTCTTTCGATTAATCGAAATACCCCCGAAGGCAAACACTCGCCCGCTCGATGGATGGTGTAGCGCAGTGCCAGCCTGGTGTAGGGCTGGTCATCCGATTTAACCGGTCACTGGCTTTCCAAGGCCCTCGGGGGGAGTGGTTGAGACTCGCTACTCGGACGGTCGAGAGAGAGAAAAGAAGTGAAAACTCATCGACATGAAAATCCAATTATGCGCAGCGAGTGTTTCTAGCAAGCAAATTTGAACCACCGCCGACGTGCAACCGTACAGAGCGTGTTTTCAAATGTGAAATTCTATACCCGGCTGGGCCGGGAAACACTTCAGCCTATCGGCGTCAGCTTCGAAACCCCGTACGCGTAGCGTAGCGCATGGCCGGGAGATGTTCCGGGGATCTGCCGTTGGAAAAACAAGCTTCAAACCAAAGGCCTAGAATTTGAGGGACTACCACTGCACACAAGGATAAGTGCATAGCCATGCCAAATGGTCGTTCTGTGATGGTACTGCAGCGCTGGTCAACCACTCGGTAGCACGGCCCATCAGCCAATTCAGAACGGAACGACCGTTGCGCTTAGATTGAGCTGTTGCTGCCGATGCTTGATGAAGCGTTGGGAACACCATGCTGCTGTACTAAATCAAACTGAAGCGCTTCAATTTATGTACTGTACGTACAGAGTGCGTTCGATCTATCAGAAGAACCAAGCATGATGCACTAATTCCATAAGGTTGAATTACGACGTGAAAGAAGGGCCCTAAATCCATGAGAACACGATTCACGGGCGCATAGTGTAACACCTTTAACCTTTAGCCTTTAGTACTTTAAATTAGCAACCGTTTTGACCTTTTAAAGACCAAAGTGTGGGGCGAAATACGAGTAGCTATACTCCTTGTACCACCACCTACTGCTGCGTCATTGTAAAGTTTGTTTGATGATGGTCGTGGTCATATTGCTTCTCTTTGGTGGTTACCATGATTAGCATGAAAAATGATTCATTCACCCACACACTTGCTCAATCAATCCACCCATGCACCACGTGCTGCGGAGAATTGTGTCGGTGTACGCCAATCGAAGACTACACACAATGGCATGAAAAATTCATTCACATGCAAAGCGACTGAAGCGATCGGCGATAGGAATGAATGGAAAAAAGGGGGGACTGGGTGAATAATTCGAGCAAATTAAAATGAGATCTCCGTAACGCTTTCCTAGAACAAGCGCTTCTCGTTATTCGATGTGCTGGAATTCTCTCCAGTCGTTTGCGTCGTTTGCGGCGTCGATGCACAAACTGAACAGATTGATGTGCAAGTTATGATTAATTTAATCAATTTCATACCACGATGGAGTTGCAAAAAAAGGGAAAATAAATAATCCTTCATAATATTTGATTGCAGCACTGGAAATTGCACCACAGTGTGGAACAATGCAAGTGTTTCTTCTCAATCCTTCACCCAAACCGACCCAAATGCGCTGTGCAAATGCGTTTTCCTTATTTATTTTCTCTACTCTACATCCCTCCCACCCCAACACGGCCGCGGAAGTGGGTCAGTCGGAAAATTTTCTAATGGGAAATAATCCAGCAGCACCCGTTCGGTACACTAACTAACAAAACCCCGCTAACCCATTTGGGACCGGCGTGTTGGTAAGTTGCACCGTTTGCGCGCGCTAGTGCTGCGTTGTTCCGGTTTGCTCGTTGGACGCCGGTTGCGCATTGGTCAACGAGAAAAAGGCGTGTTATCACTTGATAACACTCGTGTACGAACGCTCTCCTCTGCTAGTTTTTGTGGTCGTTCTGTGGAAGGGGGGAGGGGAGTGATTTTCCTCCGGACATGAGCAAACACAGGGCGGCGAACGTGCACCCTGGCACGACGAGCCCGTCACCATCATCATCCGTTCGGTTGGAAAGCGGCGCCACGTGATCCTTGTTGTCCGGGTTGGTCCCTATGCGAACAGAGCAAACGGGAACTGGCCTGGACTGGGGGAGTAGGCAACGGCAGATAATAAATTTCCTCCTCCGGCAAACAAACAACGGCCAATAAATTTCAATTTAATCAGCGTCAAGCAATCGGGATATGAAGCTAATGCAACCGATGGGGTAAAATGGACGGTGGACAGCAGGAGGTTACACGCACGCCCAGGAACAGTGACATCTACGTCCCTATCGAGCTGGTGACTCATGGTATACATGATGTACCTGATGCAGGGATAATGGTTCTATGAATGTACCACCTCGTGGCTAAGGGTAAAAATAAACCTTCCACGGTGGTATGGGTTGGGTACGGAGCTGTGTTCTTCGAAATGGCGAATGTCCCTCGAGCAATTAGATAGATTGTCTAAACGATGTTTTACTCTGTCTCGTTTAACATGTCCGATATTATCAAACGTAGAACGAGCGAGCCTAGAACTTCGTTGCCAGTATCATCAAATTTATTTAGTTCAACATAAGCGAAGCACTATTTCTTAGCAACATAAGTAGAATAGTATTGTTGCAGAATGCTTCATCCACTTGCGAACTTGCCTTTTAGTGACTTAAGGTAATTTTTAACAGCACTTGGCTTAGCTGCCGGGTTCCTGGTAATTTTCAACCAACATCTTTACCCATGCCCGTTGGTTCCGTCCTGCGAATGACACCGTTCGACCCTATTTCCCGTTATTCTTCCCTCTTTCACTGCTGCGATGCGCCTGTATGACCAACCATCCCGCCCCTTCATAGTGCTGTAAAGTGTAGTTTTTATCACCGCACTACAACAGTGTCTCATTAAACTCGTTCGTTTAATGTTTCCTCATTCGCCTTGTTTTGTCTAACGGCTGACAACGCTTTTGCTCACTAACAATCAAAGCCCATCCCACCGACAGCCCGAAACCGGGCAGGAAAAGCTTCATCAACAATGTTTCAATTAAGGTGTACGACACCACCACCACCACCAGTGCCGGACGCTGGCCGACCGACAGCATTAACCGTCGCTCAATTCCCGAGCCTGAAACCAGCGCCCTAAATGGCTTCGCTTTGTTAAACGCACGCGCCTGCTGGTGGTGTAGCTTCACGATTTACTCCACGATTTCCGGCTGTCGATTATCGTTTGCCACTGCCGCGAGCCTCGGGCCGCCGCTGAAAGGACCAGGTAAATAATGGCCACCCGGTATCCCGGTGGTGGCGGAGCATCATAATGGAACATCGTCCTATTTATAGTTGCTAAATCGAATTTCTTTTTCCACCATATCCCTTCGGCGCGAGAAAAATACTTTCACCTCCCAGTGATGGTGTAGAGTCCCCCGCCGTGCCGATCGGGGCTCGGAAAAGTGTCCTTTGGAATGACTTCGCAGTAGAAAGAGAGAGAGAGAAAGAGAGGATCTTTTAATCGATTTTCCCGCACTCCCGGTTCCCCACTCTAAATGCCAGTTCATTCTTGGCTGGGAATATCGGAGAGGGTGGCTATTGGCATTCCAGTGCGCATCGTCATTAGTTGTAACGGAAGACCCATCGGTTTTTGTAGGTCACCAGACCAGTCGTCGCCGCTGGACGCGTAAGATAAGGGCTTCCGAGAAGGGTGGACAACACTTCGCTTGACGGAAGCGTGGGACGCGGGAACTAGGCCAGGCTTGAGGAACACGGCGACAAACAATGTAAACTACAACCCAAAAGCAAATACACGCGCTCACTTGAGCGGACGAATGTTTGCTAGTCGTAGCATTAGAATTACAACATAGGGTGCAATGTATAATAGCGGCACAATGGAGGGATGTTTTTAGAATAGCGGGAGAAAGAGAGCCAGAGAGAAGCATGGGTGAGGGGAAGAGAAACCCGATACACGCCCGGTTTGGGGTGTTGTATTATTGACCCAACATTTACAGAATCAATTGAAGAGTGTGAGTAGCGTCGCATGGAGAATGATATTAGTCTGCGATTACACCTCTCCTTCCTGTGGCAGGAACCCGGGTCCAGCTCCACAATCTCGGACTCGAACCCGAAAAGCTAAACAAACAACAATGGTCGCGCCGTTTTGTCGTACCACAGACGACATTGGACGTGTAGCGTGACTGGCAGTCGTTGGATGATTAATGTTATGTTTGTAAATTAATCGTCCTTACTGTGGATCGTCGAGCGGGCATGAAAGAATCCTCTCTGTTTTGGAGAAAAAAAAACAGAAAACTCATACACCGTGTAATTTCCAAAGGATTTCCTAAGGACGCTGCAGAATTCTTATACTTAATGGAAGATCTATTCCAGAGTTAATGCTTCAACTCTGTCGAACGGGAACTTTCGTGTGTCCAAACAGTAAAAAATCGATCATGAAAGAATAGTCCAGTTATGGAGATTGCTTGGTAGAGTTGCCGTTGCTGCGCTTAGTTGCTGTGCCAGCCGGATATGCGAAATCCGGAACACCTATCGTTCATCAATCTGCAGAACGAAGGTTTCTGTGCTTGACAAGGCCTGCATAAAACAAAAAACGGTAGAAGTACGTGTCAAAGTTGCAAAATATGGTTATGGCACGCAATTCGCCCTTTTCCACCCAATGCCGCGTGTCGCGTGCGTACGGCGAGGTGCAACGTGCTGATGTAGTTTTGACATTTTTCCAATGCCTGCATCGTACAGGGTCTGAAATTGCTACTAGACAGGGTGGGGAGCCATGATTGTTTCGTTTCTGCCGTCGTCTTCCAGTGCAGTGATGCGTTGTAGTAATCGGTGTACTGTGGCAGGAAAGGACATAGGTTCCTATGCGTGACGCTAAAAGCGTCTCACATTCTGTTTACCTTCGCCTTTTAAGATTTCACAACAGAGACCTTGTTCTGGTCTGACCAACTATACGGTTTCGATTTTTTGTTCTAAAGCGCATTCTTTGTTTGCCATTTCCATGAACTACAGGAAGAAGGATGGAAACTGAACCGTACCAACTACTACCAGGAAGGATGGCTAGCTACGGGGAACGTACGGGGCATTGTCGGTGTCACCTTTACGACATCGCACTGCAAGAAGAACGTCGACTACCCGCTGCGAACAAATTACAACCTTCGCGGGCATCGATCTGATGTAAGTGTGCTTTGTTTTTCTTGTAAAAAATGGATTACCCCATTTACTCCAAATCCTCCTCTCACTCTCCTTCCCACAGGTGATCCTGGTAAAGTGGAACGAACCGTACCAGAAGCTGGCAAGCTGTGATAGTTCCGGCATTATCTTCGTGTGGATAAAGTACGAAGGCCGCTGGAGCGTGGAGCTGATCAACGATCGCAACACACCGGTGACGCACTTCTCCTGGTCGCACGATGGCCGCATGGCACTGATCTGCTACCAGGACGGGTTTGTGCTGGTCGGGTCGGTCGCCGGCCAGCGGTACTGGTCGTCGATGCTGAACCTGGACGCAACGATCACATGCGGCATCTGGACGCCCGACGACCAGCAGGTGTACTTCGGCACTACCCAGGGTCAGATCATCGTGATGGACGTGCACGGTGCGATGGTGTCGCAGGTACCGCTCGGCTCGGACGTGGGCATTACGGCGATGGCCTGGTCGTGCGAGAAGTTCAAGATGGAGGAGGGCGAAGACACGGAACCGGGCGTGACCAACGCGTCGAAGCGTAGCTTCGTGCTGGCGGTCAGCTTCCAGAACGGGTACATCTATCTGCTGAAGTCGTACGACGACATCACGCCAAACCAGATCCACACCGGCATGAACGGCGAGCTGGGCATCGTGATGGAGTGGAGCAACTCGCGGGAGCTGCTGGCCGTGGCCGGGACGGAGCTGGGCAGCCCGCACATGACTGATATCCATGGTGCTACGGTGTACAACAATCTACTCAAGTTCTACACCGAATCTGGCAATCTTCTCTACACCGCCAAAATTCCCAATAGTACGGTAAGTGGTCGAGCGTGATCTTGCGGATCAGCTATACCGGAACTCTGCATTTTTACACCCTTTTTCGTACACAGTATCCAGTGTCTGCCCTCACGTGGGGTCATAATGATAAGCGAATCTTCATAGCGACCGGTACGCAGGTACATATAGCGTGGGTTTCCCGACGGGTCGCGTCGTTGCAGCTGTTCTGTCGGCTGAAAGTTCAAACTTCGCTCGCTTCCGAAGCGCTGCTGCCAAGACTGCCCCTGCCCGGTCGGATAAAGGCTCTGATCGGCAACCTGTTTGCTCAAACCATACGGGTAAGTATGCGAAGTAGTAGATGGAGACGGGGTAGTATATTCCACATCAATAAACAACAAATAAAATATTTTTTCGCCATCTCTACGTCCAGTGCTGTGTTCCCGATTTGAAGTCACTGCGTGAGTTTGTCTCGCGTCCGCCCGCCTGCTCGACGCGGCTCCACTGTACGATGATACGGCATGATGACGATTCCAACCAGAGCTCAGGGACTTGCTACACGCTCTATCTGGAGTTTCTCGGCGGGCTTGTGCCGCTGCTCAAAGGCAAGCGCACCTCCAAAATACGGCCAGAATTTGTGATATTCGATCCTCAGGTTGATGGTGAGTAGTATCGACGGTAGTCATCGCCGCAATCCCCTTTCTAACCGATCCCCACTCGCTTTGCTCTTCAATCTCGCACAGAAGTTTCTACATACTGTACATATTCATCTGATTCGACAACCACTACGACTACGACGAAAAGCGCTTCTACGTCGAGTCACTCGACCACTGGCACGAACGGTCGATCCGACAGCTCCGAGAGTGACATTGACGACGATTGCCGTAAGTAGTTACGGGTAGGCGGAATCTAAGAAACCCAATGTTTACCGTTGCACTTCTTCTAGGATCACCACGATTGGATCGAAAACGAAAGACCGGGACGAAAAAACGCAACCCCAGCAGTAACGACCGATCACCGAATCAAAATTCCGACTCTACGGAAAACAATGAAGATCTGGCTTATCTCGACACACTACCAGAGGTACGGAAGTAGTACGTGGCGCTGTACGTTCAGATAGTATCAATAAATTTCCATCTTTTTTACATTTCTAGCACGTAAAGTTAGTCGAGGTGACATCCAACATCTGGGGCACAAAGTTCAAGATACATGGGCTGGCGAAAACGCTACCGGCCAATCTCGGACAGGTGACGTACAAAACGTCGCTGCTGCATCTACAGCCCCGCCAGATGAAGCTCGTAATAACGGAGCTGCGGGACGACTTTCCCACCGGGCCGGATCCTAACTTTAATCCCAACATTTTCTCCGAGGACGAGGAGGACCAGCAGCATCTGCTGCAACAGCAGCAACAGCAGCAGCAGCACCAACACCATCAGGCGCACCAGCATCAAGGGCAGCACCATGCACAGCACCATTCCAATGGAACGCACCACGGCCCCTCGTTGATGTCGTCCGCGCGCGAAAGCTGCGGTGCGAGCGCACTCAGCCGAAAGTTGCTGACCGAAAGTGCCCCTCCGATTGCGCCGATGTCACCCCGACCGAATCGATTCCCGTCCCGGCCAAGACGCCAGCAGCAGCATCAACCGTCCGCACTGGCCGGCTGCTCTGGCTCGTCCTCCGGTGGGCTGGCGCGCAATGGCGTCCCAGGACTGGGACCATTGGCCCGTGCGGAATCGTACGAGGATGATACGGACGGCGGAGAGTCCACGACCGTCGTGGTGGTGAGCGATCTGCACAGTGCT